>NC_133324.1:190250439-190551576 GCF_042186555.1 Aquarana catesbeiana
TTGAACAGAGCTTGCTGTCTCCCCCCCCCCCCCCCCCCCCCCTTTTCTTTTTCATATATTCTTTTCTTCTTTTTTATGTTTTTACTTACCATCTATCTCTTATCTATACTTCTACCTCAGTTGAACATTCATTTTGCAACTACCAGTATTATAGTTCCTTACATGTGAACATTATTACCACTCAATGTCATTCAAAATTGTCTGTGCACCCAGATGTTATGGATATTATTATCCACATACTTCCCTATTATTGTGTTGATAACAAAACTTATTTTAGCGTAAATGACTCATAATGTGGTGCCCCCATCCCATAGGACACAGTCTGCTCCCATTGGGGTGTCTGGGTTGGCGGGTACCGCGTAGAAGTTCATTACACCAAATTAAATGGTATTAACTTGTCTTCCACGTATTCATGTTTGCTGCATAGAACACTTTGTTAACAACTATAACATCCAAGCTCAATATGCCAGTGTGCCGACTGGTTTGCACCTTGTTACCTCTTTGTCTTTTTGTGTTGATGAGACAATAAAAACTGTTGAACCTAAGGTGAAGGGAAGTAAAACAAAAAAAAAAAACTAAAACTAAAATATGGTTGCACAAGTGTTCACACCCTTAAACTAATACCTTGCTGAAGCACCTTTTGATTTTATTACAGCACCAATTTTTGGGGGGTTGGAGTCTCTCAGCATGGCACATCTTGACTTGGCAATATTTGCCCACTCTTCTTTGGAAAAAGACATCAAATCTGTCAGATTGTGAAGGCATCTCCTCCTGTGCACAGCCCTCTTCAGATCACCCCACAGATTTTTAATCAGATTCAGGTCTGGGCTCTGGCTGGCCCATTCCAAAACTTTAATCTTCTGGTGAAGCCATTCCTTTGTTGATTTGGATATATGCTTTGGGTCGTTGTCATGCTGACAGATGAAGTTCATCTTCATGTTCAGCTTTCTAGCAGAAGCCTGAAGGTTTTGTGCCAATATTGACTGGTGTTTGGAACTGTTCATAATTTCCTCTACCTTGACTAAGGCCCCTGTTCCAGCTGAAAAAAAACAGCCCCAAATCATGATACTGCCATCACCATGCTTCAGTGTGGGTATGGTGTTGTTTTGGTGGTGTGCAGTGTTGTTTTTGCGCCAAACATATCTTTTGGAATTATGACCAAAAAGTTCAACCTTGGTTTCATCAGACAACAACACATTTTGGGAGACTTCAGATGTGTTTTTGCAAAATTTAGCCTGACTTGGATGGTTTTTCTTCATAAGAAAAGGCTTCCATCTTGCCACACTACCCCATAGCCCAGACATAGGAAGAAAACTGGAGATTGTTGTCGCAGGTACCACACAGCCAGATAGTCCTGCAGCTCCTTTAATGTTGCTGTGGCCTCTTGGCACCCTCCCTGACCAGTTTTCTTCTCACCTTTTCATCAATTTTGGAGGGACATCCAGTTCTTGGTAATGTCACTGTTGTGCCATATTTTCTCCACTTGATGATCACTGTCTTCACTGTGTTCCGTGGTATATCTAATGCCTTGGAAATGTATTTGTACCCTTCTGACTGATACCTTTTAACAATGAGATCCCTCTGATGCTTTGGAAGCTCTCTATGGACCATGGGTTTTGCTGTAGGATGACACTAAGAAATGTCAGGAAAGTATGTGTTTTTTGAAAACAATAAAAAATCTTTTAAAAAGATGTCAGGAAAGACCTACTAGAGCAGCTGAATTTTATTTGGGGATAATCAGAGGCAATTTAATGATGGCAGGTGTGTTCTGACTCCTATTTAACATGAGTTTAAATTTGATTGCTTAATTCTGAACACTGTCAGGGAAATTCTAAGCTTCTCCCTATAAGCATATGATTTCTTTGCACTTAAAAGCACAAATACAGCCCTCTTAAATAATGCCGGGAAAGCACGCTCGTTTATCGCTCTGAGTAACACAAACAGATGCTGGTATCACCTCGAGCTCGGTATAATCCTGAAGAGAAATAGCCAAGCTGCCTTTATTTATACTAAACACATGGATAACAAAAGAGCGTGGTGGCTTCAGAATCAGCCAATCAGACACTTGCATTCATTCAAAAGAATTCATTCACACACACATGTATATATTCAAATAAAAATGCAGTAGTGACGTGTGCAAAACCATGCGGCAAGCACATGGTTCCGAACACGACCGTGTGCACACTCCCACTGCTACCAATGATGCGAGCCATACTCTATTATGGCCCAGTGGGCCATAATTTTGTATGGTTATGCATTGGTTCCCAAGTACGCAGATCTGCTTACTTAGGAGTTTAAACATCCTTAAAAGAGAAAACAGATCTGCTGCATGGACGACCCATTGCCCATGACGTTTAGAATCTCTTTCTTCTTGGCGAACTCTGCGTCCAGAAAACCCTGAGCTTTACTTTCGGAGCGGTTATTGTACACTGCATGAGCGGGGCTGCTAGCGTACTACTACTCACGTTTATGCAAATACTGTCGCGCACTGGAATTCCGATTATCATACACGACCCAACCGGTCTCACGATATGCAGCCTTCTAAACGTGTTTGTCCAACAACTACAAAAACACCATGAAATCCTCCACTATTCAAAACAATATTATGGCTTCTATCTGTACCTAGATATTACAACAATAACTTAGATGCCTCCTGTTTGCTCTCTACCCAAAACTGTATTACAGTATAAAACTTAATTACATTTATAAATCAAAATGATTTCGTCCTTCCAAACACAAGTCAAAAGACCCCAAACTCGCCAACTTCCTGTTGACACCTGAACAGGAAGAGGCAGGGGAAGCCTTGAATTGCTTCATATTATGTCTATCAAGACATTAAAAAAAATCTATGGCTAACATCATATATATTTCGACAATTTAAAAAAACTTTTGTCCAGGACAGGGTGGAATAAACCCCCATATTGCAAATGAGAGTGAATTCCCCTTCATTCACATATCCCCTGGGAAGTCAAACCACAAATTTTGAGACCAAAATACCACACAACAACACAACAAAAGCCAAAAACTGAAACTCCTGTTAAAAGATGGCTCAAGGAGGTCTACCAAAGAATAGATAACCACTTCAATACAGGGCACTTATACACCTTCCTGCCCAGACCAATTTTCAGCTTTCAGTGCTGTCGCAGTTTGAATGACAATTGCGCGGCCATACAACACTGTACCCAAACTAAATTTTTATCATTTTGTTCCCACAAATAGAGCTTTCTTTTGGTGGTATTTGATCGCCTCTCTGGTTTTTATTTTTTGCTAAACAAATAAAAAAGACAGAAAATTTTGAAAAAAATAAAAGTTTTGCTTTTGTTTCTGTTAAAAATTTTTTTTTGTAAATAAGTTTTCTTTCACTGATGGGCACTGATAAGGCGGCACTGACAGGCACTAAGGCGGCACCGATGAGCGGGCACTGATATGCGGCACTGATGGGCACTGGTAGGCAGGACTGATGGGTGGCACTGATATGCAGCACTGATGGGCAATGATAGGCGGCACTGATGGGCACTCATGGGTGGCACTGGTGGGTACTGATAGGCAACACTGGGCACTGAAAGGCTGCAAAGTTGGGTTCTTATGGGTGGCACTGATAGGCGGCACTGATGGGCACTGATACGAGGCACTGATCCCTGGTGGCACTGGCAGTGGTAGGCATTGTGAGTGGGCACTGATTGGCAGCTGCCTGGGCATTAATTGGCAGCTGCCTGGGCACAGATTAGTATTTTCCTGGGGGTCTAGGGGGCATACCTGGTTGTCCAGTGTGGATGGCTTCCCTGGGTGCGATCCGAGGGGGGGCTGTGCTGATAAACAATCAGCACAGACCCCCCCCCCCCTGTCAGGAGAGCAGCCGATTGGCTCTCCTCTACTCACGTCTGTCAGACGCGAGAGAGGAAAAGCCGATCACTGGCTCTTCCTATTTACATCGTGATCAGCCGTGATTGGACACGGCTGATCATGTGGTAAAGGGTCTCCGTCAGAGACTCTTTACCTAGATCAGTGTTGCGGGGTGTCAGATTGACACCCCGCAACAACGATCGCCGCGATGCGCGCCCCCGGGGGCGCGCTTCGGCTTAATATCCTGAGAGCGTCATATGACGCCCAGTCAGGTTATTGAAACCACTTTGCAGCCATCATTTTGCTATATGGCGGGCAGCAAGTGGTTAAGCAAATGGGGTGAGTGGCACTACCTATTGGCTATCCAGCGAGGGTTATGTAAAATGTATGTGCCAGTTGTATCTACATAAGTGGGAATGGGAAAGAGTGTATATATATTTTTTATATATATACCCTAATGGTGCAGGCACCGTGCAATCATAACAGTGTGATAAATTAATTCAGAGAGATAAAAGGTACCTGGTGGGCCTGACATATATTAATGTAAATGTATGACCATAAATAGAAGTAACAGATAAAGGTGACCTAAATATGTCAATAGTTTACCAGATAATGCGCCTCAGTAAGGGCCATAAACCATAAAAAATGTATAAATAACGTGTCAATAAATCACCAATAATGTGCCTCAAAGGGGTCATATACCATAGAACAGAGATGTATAAAAACTATATTATAAAAAACACATAAGTGCAGCAAAGTCCCAAAAAAATTTTATATATATACACATACACACCGTATTTATCGGCATATAACACGCACTTTTTTCCCCTTAAAATCAGGGGAAAGTCGTGGGTGCGTGCTATACGCCACTCCCCGCTAATTGTGAGCTATCGGCGCCGACATTCACATAGCGAGTAGTTTTAAATATGGCGCCGCGGAGTTCGGAGGGACTCGGCGGAGCTGAACGAGCGCCGCCAAAATCACAGTCACCCCCAGTCCCGTCATTGGACCTGCGTTATGTCCATCATAGGGCGGGACTGTGAGCGGCGCCGGAAAGAGCCGAATACACTCGACTATGTGTATCTCGGCGGCCTTCGTTCAGTTCCGCCGGCGCCGAGTCCCTCCGAACTCCGCGGCGCCATATTTAAAACTACATGCATGTGTATGTCGGCGGTAGGCATGGACACTGGGGACAAGGCTGCACTGGGAAGACTGCACTGACAAGGCTGCAATGACACTGATGAGGCTGTATTGATGGGCATTTTAATGTAAGTTTCTTTTCCTTAAACTTCCCTCCTAAAAGTTTTTTTCCTTAAAATTCTCTCCCAAACTTGGGGTGCGTGTTATACGCCTATATATATATATATATATATATATATATATATATATATATATATATATATATATATATATGTATATGTGTGTGTGTGTATATATATATATATATATATATATATATATATATATATATATATATATATATATATATATATATATATATGTATATATGTACACATACATATATATATATATATATATATATATATATATATATATATATATATACAC
This sequence comes from Aquarana catesbeiana, assembly GCF_042186555.1. Classification (NCBI taxonomy): domain Eukaryota; kingdom Metazoa; phylum Chordata; class Amphibia; order Anura; family Ranidae; genus Aquarana; species Aquarana catesbeiana. Next base: position 190,255,852 of record NC_133324.1, read on the forward strand.
ATACATATATATATATATATATATATATATATATATATATATATACACACACACACACACACACACACACACACACACACACACACACACACACACACACACACATAAAAAATCCTAATGAAAGTGGTCAACATGGACAGGTGAAAAACAAAAAATACAAAATAGTAGTGAAGCTCCAAAATGGCCAAAAGTCCAAAGTGTTCAGGTGACTCTTGTGTTCAGAGAATCATGTGACTTCTGTGCTCCCCCTAGTACGTCCCCACTCACCAGCTCCCTACACCACTGTAGGGGTAATAGGCATGTGTGATTATCCTGAGATGATATCCTGGTGTCTCTGCTCGGGGTCCGTATCTGACTCCTATGTTCTGTAGGTTCTGGTTAGGATATCCAGAGTGGTCTCGCCAGTCACTTTTCCCAATAATCGATTCGTCAGAGATGGATCCTGCATCCAGCGGGGCCGCTCGTTGCACGGTGCACACAGTGCAGGGAGGAGTGCGGGATCTCCTGTGACGCGGTGTGTCCGATCTCGGAGTACAGGCCACAATGACACGTAGGTCAACCAAAGCCCCCCTCCTCCTTTGCAGGCTATACGATACAAGCCTCAAAACAATGAATTGCCCTCTGAGAAACTCCCAAACATTTAAAAATAAAAATAACACACACCGCTAAAAGTACAAAAACTCAGTTAGAGCTAGTAAATTTAGTGCAAAGTAGACCGCATGGCTACACACACACAAAGGAATTGGAGCAGCTTCCTCTCTAGGATGACCCACAGGCCAAACAGGACAAAATCCTTAAACGGCGCCTCTCAAAATGGCCGGTCTTCCACCAGCGTCTGTATGTTCGAATACCCTCGCATGAGCGTATTATAGCAAAACAGACACTGGGGGGCATCTGACAACATACATTTTTAAAAAACACCGATACATCCCCAGTTATAAGAGGGTGTGCACACTTATGCAACTACATTATTTTTTTATTTTTACTACCCCAGCTCCCTCAAGGCTGGGTTCGCACCTAATTTGGATATGGCTCACAGCAGGGGTCCGGTGAGTCCCTGTTCTCCGTTTCAGGGATGAATCTGGCACAATTTTTTTTTGCCTAAATTCGGTCCTGAAACCGAGCCAAAGACGCACAGGACCACTGTGCAATCTGCTCCGCAGCCGCCACGGAGATGTGTGAACTGGCTCCATTGAGAAACGGTCGCAGTCTCCTGTCATGTGAATTTGATGCGGAGAAAATGCGCATCCAATTCACATAAGTGTGAACCCAGCCTTAAAGATTTCAGTTTGTTTTTTAGTTGAGTTGTACAGTTTATAGGTCACATTAAACTTTATCTCATTTTTTTTTTACATCACAAAAACCTGACAATTTAACAGGGGTGTGTAGACTTTTTATATCCATTGTATCCAAATTTGGTTGCAAAAGTGGAAACGCATTTTAAAACAACTTTTTTTTTTTTTTTTTTCTCTTGTCCATTAAGATACACAACTTGATGATAATTATGCAGCTTTGGTTTTATTGCTGCATACAGCAAAAATATACCCATAAGTCAGCCCTCAAAAAATCCACTCACCTGCTCGCCTTTTGCGAGTGGATTTTGAGGGCTGGCTAGTGTGGGTTGCGGGGTGGGCGAGCACCGCCGGCAGCCTGGGATTGTCGGAGCAATCGTAGGGGAAGGGAGAGGAGAGCCGCTGCCTGGTTGATTAGAGCGCCGTGATATACAGGCCCTCCTCTTCGTCCAGGCACTTTGATAGACAGATCACCCGTCCCACAGGTGATTGGTCTATCAAAGTGCCCGGACGAGGGGGAGGGGCTGTATATGAAGGCGGGGAACACACAGCTAATGAAATTTAAAGCTATGTTCCCTGCGCTCTGATCAACCAGGCGGCGGCTCTCCTCTCCCTTCCCCTACACAGGTAGGCTGCACTGGGGGATACAGATAAAGTTAATATCAATTTTTATAACGTAATTCTGCATAAAACATTTAAGTGTCTTTTCATTAGATAATTTATGAGGGCGTGTTTAGGGGCGGGACATGGTAGGGGTTGGGCGGGGCAACTGGTAGCGAGTAACCCTTGAGGCCTGGCTAGTAGCTCAGGATTTGAAATTTTGAGCCCTGTCCTAGGTACATAGAAAACTGAAGGCCAACCCCCTTAAAACTATAACACAACACACCTGCCCATTTGCGCTCTCAGAAGAATGGATGTCTCTTTTCTTTCTGCCATATTTTTGCAAGAATTGAAAGATTTTTTTTTTTTCTACTATTAACAGCTACTGGTAGATTCAGGTTGGATATTGGAAATCCTGGGAATCTAGTTAGCCAACGAGCATCGGTTTCCCCAGTTCACTAATTATATTGGTGTTCTCTCTGTGATGGTCCTACAGTGAACAGTGGACTACCTGTCTGTGTTCCAGTTAGCAGGAGACTAGATCTGGCAAGTTTATCTGGAGATTCCTTGAAGAGTATAGTAAAGTGATGTATCAGCGCAATCCTACCAAACAAATTATGTGTTAAAAAAAAATAACGAATATATATATATATATGAAAAATCCAATTGCTGCTGTCACTGAAATAAATGTGCTCACTACATTTCATATAAACCCAACCCAAACACAGTGCTGCGCTACCAGTGAAATGATCAAATAAGATATCTTACATCAATAAATTATTAATTTGTTTATTGATGTAAAATATCTTATTTGATCATTTCACTGGTAGCGCAGCACTGCGTTGGGGTTATATTCCTTGAAGAGTATTGGTAGCAAAGCTGTGGCAGTTTATCTGTCCCTGTCTCTAAAGACTTACTTTTTTAATTGGCTGCTGGAGATCACTTGTTTTGCCAAGGATTTTTCCTCATAGTGTACCTGAGTTATTTTCTATGTATGTGCTTATTGTCACAGAATGTGCCTGGGCACAGCATGAGGAACACAATAAAACTTCCTGTGCTTATCGGTTTACCTTGAGGCTGCACGCTGGACATTTTTACAGCTGCTGTTTTTGGCTTCTGGTGTGTGTGTTTTTTTTTGTGTTTTTTTTTCTGCAGCCAGTAAATTCTCCAGCATGTTATCCTGTCCATGCACACGTAGGCTGTTATCAGCATTTTTTGGCAGGAGCAATTTCTGGCTGCAAAGAAAACCCAGAACTAGTGTGTTTTTTTTAAGAGGAGTTTTTCAGCTGTAAACTCGGATAAAAGCTTAACACTGAAAAATGCAGCGGTTTTGAGCAATAGGCGTTTGTGGGAGTATAGTTTTGCTAAAAAAAAAAGGTTAAAAACCGCAACAGCTGAAAAACGCTAATGTAAAAACGCTGCAAAACTCATTCTACAGCCAAGGCTACTGGCATTTTTTAACATGTCCAGTGTGCATGAGGCCTGATGGTGTGTGTTTACATTTTTCTGGGGTTTGTGGACTTGAATCGCCATTTAAAAGTTCTGCAGCTGCCTCTTCTTTGTTTTTTGTTTTTCCCATCATGCAACACTGATTGTACTTGCTCACCGTCACTGTCTTTCTGTGCATCTTTCCTAAGCGGTGGGTGTTCCTCGGGGATTTGGTTACTAGACTTTAGCTAGCACTTTTTTCCTGACTTTAACTCGCTGGTCGGAACACTCAGTTTACTGATTACAATGACCAGATGAACATTGCGATAAGTTTTGTGTGACACTGCATTTAATGCCAACCAGGTTATGTCTCAGTTATCCCTTTCTTCTGTCCGGATCTGTAGAGTGATCTGACTTAAAGCGGAACTACACTGCAACTGAGCACCACAAAACAAAAATTCTACTTAATTTTTGATTTTCAAAGCACACTCACCCATCCATCTTTGTCTCCATGCTTTATTTTGCTGAGACATCACCTTGAAAAACACCCCCTAGCATTTCTAGCCTTGGCCATGATGAGAGGATTTATGTAGCATTTACTTCCTTAAATAAATCTGCCCTTTGCTCAGACATGCAGGCGTGATGGTGTGCTTAGCTGAGAAAACCCCTTCCCTTCCCCCATCCTGAATTCTTCCGGAATATATGATATTTTTTTCCTAGGCCTGGAAACCAAGAAGTACCGTATTTATCGGAGTATAACACGCACTTTTTTTCCCCTGGAAATAGGGGGCAAATCACGGATGCGAGTTATACGCCGATAGTGTACCTCGGAGGGGAAGGAGGAGGACTAGCGCTGCGGGAGTTCAACGAGCCGTCATCTCCTGTTTACTCGGCTCTCACGTCACACAACACACTGTACCTCCTCCGCCACCGGCATTGGACCAGTGTTCTGTTTATCACAGGAGCTGGTCCAATGCCGATGGGGGAGGCGGGATTGTGTATGTGACTGCCGACTAAGAGCCGAGTAAAAACGAGATGATGGCTCGGTGATTTCCAGCGGTGCTCGTTCCCCTCCGAGATGATTTCCTGCACTGCATTGATGAGAGATGGTGAGGCTGCAGATGGGCATTAATTAGGCAGCTGCATTGATGGGAGATGGGCGGCTGATGGGCACAGATCAGGCTGCATTGAAGCTGCAGATGGGCACAGATCAGGCTGCATTGAAGCTGCAGATGGGCACAGATCAGGCTGCGTTGAGGCTGCAGATGGGCACAGATCAGGCTGCGTTGAGGCTGCAGATGGGCACTAATCAGGCTGCAGATGGGCACTAATCAGGCTGCAGATGGGCACTAATCAGGCTGCAGATGGGCACTAATCAGGCTGCAGATGGGCACTAATTGAGCTGCATTGATTGGCACTGACCATTATTTTGCTTCAAATTGCTTTATTTAAAAAAAAAAGTTTTTTTCCTGAAACTTCCCTCTTAAATTGAAGGTGCGTGTTATACGCCGATAAATACGGTAACTGAAGAAACGTGTAAAAAAAAAATAAGAAAAGATTAAAACGAGTAAATATGATATACTTTCCTATCTACGATTGCTAGCAGCATTGGGATTAAAAATAGTCAATGTTTGAGGTAGTTTAGTTCCGCTTTAAGTGCTGGTCAGGAGAACAACAGGATAAAGAAGGCTTATTTATGACTACCCTTCGTGAGAGAAAGTCTTTTAATGTCTTTGCTGAATTAAATCATTAAAAAGATGACTGGTACTCCAGTTTTGTAAAAATAAAGATCAGTGCAGGTAATTGCCTTCGTATCCTGCATCAAAATATTCTTTTATTTGTCCAAGTCAGGTTCTTGGACCCAAAAGTCTTATTTTCACCCCTTGGGTCTCGGGAGTTCTAAACATCCTTGTGAACAAAGGGATCCAAGTTCACAAATAAATCCACTTCAGCATGCAGGTCAACCTCCACCAATTCTTTTGGAGGCAGGGGATGCTTGAAAGTTTTCAGAAATTTGGGAAGCTTGCATATCTTCGTGTGGGTGCGAAAGGTAATATCCAGAGGTTCTCTACCTTGATTTTTCACTTTGTGTCTTCCAGTGCTCCAGCAGTCAAAAGATTTCATGAGGTTTTCTCAAACCTGTTTACAGTTTTAAAATCCAAAGGAGGCATTTGTCCTATCCTTGGTATAAGGCTAGGTTCACACTGCTGCAATATGATTTTGTTCCGACTTTCAGTGTGATTATGTAGTGCTACTTGGATTCAACTTTTAATAAGGTTTGTATATTCTATGGGGCCAAAATTGCACTGAAATCGCACCGAAGTAGTACAAGAACCTTTTCTAAAAGTCGCACTGATGTGAACGGACACCATTGAAAACAATGTGCTTTCCCTTGTCATGCGATCCTGTGCAACTCAAGTCACATCTGAAATCGCACTAATGTGAACCAGGCCTAAAAGCGCTTGGTGCCTTTGTTTCCCTTCAGGTTTCAGATTAAATCAATCGGGTCAATTTTGCCTCCATCCTTCACTTGGATTTTTTTGCTTTGTGTCTTCCTGTGACCCAGCAACATCAGACAGACCTTCTTTCAGCCATTAAGGGATTCTGTGTCATCTGTTCAAGTATATCAGCTTTATCTGAAGATCTAATGTTTGCTGGTTCAGATATGTTAAAAAAGCCAACAATTTCCATGGTTTCTTGATTATACATGACTGCATAATCTGCATTTGGAGGTGCCGGATGTGTCTGTTCGCTTCTCAGTGCAACAGAAAACTAGACAGATTTGTCTCTAGGATGCAGGACCTGATGGTAGATGCCCTGGTGGCACTGTTGGATCAGTATGCCCCAATTTATGCATTTCCTCCGCTGAAACTTTTACTTTGTCTACTTTGAAGAACTGAAAGGACATTAGTTATTCTGATAGCTCCGGTCTGGACATAGGAAATGTGGTGCACTAAGCTCAGTCTTTTGTCAGCTGACACTCTGTGGCCTCTACCAGATCAGCAAGATCTGTTATCTCAAGGACAGATCTTCTACCCTTCTTGCTGGTTGCTGTCTTTGACAGCCTGGCTGTTGAAACCCAGGTTCTGAGAAATGTGGGCTTCATAATTTCTGGTCATGAGGGAATTTGCCCCCAGTGTGGAGTAGGATTGCAAGAGGTTAAACTTGAGAGTTTGAATTTCTTACCGTACATCACGGGAAACAGAGCCATAGTAGTTACTATATAACCCCTCCCACTGGTGGAAGCACCTCAGTTTTTTCGCCAGTGTCTAAGGTGTTGGTCACGAGTGAAGATGTGCTGTGCTGAGCTCCACTGGAGCAATCCTTACTGGCCTAGCCATGCAGACCGGATCCATTCTTTTTGGCCGAAGTGAATGGTACCCGGGCCTCGTATCTGAAAAAACGAGGTTTTGCCTGTAACGCTTCTCTTTTTAGAGAGCTGGACCCTGGGATCCAGTACTTTTTGGTAGTAAGGCCATAAAGATTTACTGGCGGAGGTGCTATTACAGGTCCAGGATTGTGGGTTTTCTCGAGGATCCCCGGCTCCTGAAGGTTTAACGGAACCCACCGTGAAGGGTTATATTGGGTCTGTTTTACCACAGAAAACCCTACGGCGGGAAAGGTAAGTGGAGTTTTCTAAGAAATTTTTAAAAATTTTCTTATGTTTCCTTTAAATCAGTAAATGTTGTCATGCCTATGGGTCACCACTGGGGGCTGTATTGAGCACTTATGTCTCATGCTTCTCAGAAAGCTCACGTTTGTCCAGGAAACAGCAAGTTTCTCTTTCTCCGGTGCAGCAAGACCTCCAGTAAGTCTGGGGGGGGTTCCCTCTCCCCACCGGATGCCCTCCTGTGCCGTTTTTTCTTCCCCAAAGGACGCCAAAGGTTTAAAAAAAAAAAAAAACGGCATGCTGCTCGGCGGCTTCCAGGCCCCCCTCCGCCATTCCTCCTTCCTCCCGGTGGATCCTATAGGATCTGGGGCCCGCGCTCACACGGGAAAAACGATTTTTTGAAGAAAAAGGGGGGAGGGCCGTAGGCGGGGGGCGGGGCTTATCGCGGTGTTGGCGTCCTCCAACGTCCAGCGCGGGAAGGTCTGGTTTTTAAAAGCACCATTGTGTTATTTATGCTGCAGGAGGGACACAAGAGCAATGAGGTTGGTGACACAGGCATTCCTTTGACACGTTTTACTACTGCATCAAGCTGAGCATCAGTAGCCGTGACAGAGCTGAACTATTTCTCAAGTAGTGGATGCATTCTTTCTTGTAGTACCTCTGCTTTGTGCATCGGGCTATGGCAGAGGGGGGGTAAACAAACTTAAATAAAGGGCTCTAGAAAGACTTATTTAGTCACACGGAAGCCTAGATCCATCCCAGTAAGATGGCATCCTCCCCTGAGAGTAATATGGATGGTCATAGTGAGCAGTCAGGAGGGGCAAGTGTTGCAGCTGCTCTTAAACTCTGCAGGTGTATATTGATGCTTTAATTGCATCCCAGAGTGGAACTAAGCGTAACAGGTTCCCGTCCATTGCTCAGGACCCTCATACTGAGGAACAAGGAGTGAGGGATGGGGAATTTCTCTCTAGTACCAGGAAAAGGCTGATGTCTCCTCTTCCAAAGAACCTGATGCGAAGTATCAAGCTCGCAGGAAAGGTTGTTTACAGTCGCTCACTGAATTGGTCCGCTCCACATTTTTACTGCCAGTAACGCAGTCAGTCGATGAGCCCACTTCTGCTTGGGTTCACTAAAAGCCCCCCCAATCTGTTCATGCTTTTTCTATCCATTCATGGCTAAGAAAGCTTATGTATTCTGGGTGAGAGCACCCTGATAGTTTTTTTCCTCTGAAAAAGTTCTTAATACTTTATTCTATGGAGGAAGTGGGCCAGCAGTTAACGCTGCTATATCCTCTGTAAACAAAAACCTGACTTGTCCAGTGGACAATGCTCATATGCTAAAGGGTCCAACAGATAAGAAGTTGGAGTTCCTTTTTAAAAAGAAAAAGAAACTATATTTCGTTCGCAGGTTCAGTCATTGAAACCTGTGCTGACGTTCAGAGTATCTCAGTCCTTAAAGGACCAGTTTATAGAGGTACTCAAAGTTATTTCTGATCAGCAGGCCCAGGGTTTGGCCGGCAAATCAGAAGCCTTCTGTTTTACAGTTGACGCTATGAAAAATAGTTTAAGTATTTTTCTTTTAAATGTGCTTCTTCTCCAGTGCTAGGGGCATCTGCCTCCAGGCAGTCACGACGGCCTCCACCATCAGGACTCTAGAGGTAAACCTCAGGGTCAGTCCCAGGGTCAAGAGGACCTGGGGAGGTAACCCACAAAACAAAATACTAAAGCCTTATGAAAGGAGTGCCCCTGCTCGCTCGAGTGGGGGGAAGGCTTCTACAGTTTTCAAGGGTCTGGCAGGAACAATGTCAGAGTTCAATGTCAGAACTTCTGGCGTCAATCGACATCGAGGGTGTTTTTTTCCATGTGCCGTTTTTTTCCCGCTCACCAGAAATTTACGCTTCAAGGTAGAAAATCTTCATTTTCAGTTTGTAGCTCTGCCTTTCGGTCTAGCTACTCCACCTCAAGTGTTTACAAAGATCCTGGCTCCTCCTTTTGCCAGGGTAAGGGCTCAAGGTATAACAATACTAGCCTACTTAGATCTTCTCTTCATAGATCAATTCGGTAGCCCATTTAATCCAAACTTTGTTAACCGCATTTAGCTACCTGGAATACCTAGGTTGGATTCTCAACCTAGAGAAATCCTCCTTAAATCCATCAAGGAGATTGCAGTACTTGGGGCTGATTATTTGATACAGCTCAGAAGAGGACGTTTTTTCCCCCAGGAAAGCATCAGTTCCATAAGGGAACTGATTAAGTTACTCAAGTCAAAGAAGAATCCTTCTATTCGGCTTTGCATGAATTTGTTGGGAAAGATGGTGGCTTCTTTAGAGGCCGTTCCTTATGCGTGCTTTCATTTAAGACTGCTGCAAAACAGTATCCTGTCAACTGGGAACAAGAAGGCCCAAGCTCTGGGCTTCCCAATGCGTTTATCCCCCATTGTGCATCAGAGCCCCAATTGGTGGTTGATATCTAAGAATCTTCAAAAAGAGAAACCGTTTCTACCAGTTACCTGGAAGGTGGTAACAGACGCCAACCTTCTTGGAAGAAGCATCTGTCCTAAGGACCAGGAGATCTTGGTTTGCCGAGATCGTAAAGATGGCAGTGGGGGACCCTTGGACCCTACCACTATGGCCAGACCTTCTCTCTCGAGGTCCAGTATTCTATCCTACCTTACAAACGCTAAATTTAGTGGTTTGGCTATTGAGACCCACATTCTGAAAAAACTTGGGCAGTTAGCCTCAGTAGTTCTACTTTGGTTAAATGCTAGGAAGCCGGCCTTCAGAGTCAAGAATCTGGAAGGCATATGTCTCCTGGTGTAAATCCAGAGGTTGGCACTTCAGGGAATATGTCATAGGTAGGATCCTTGATTTCCTACAGATAGGATTAGAAATTAAGCTGGCCTTGAGTACTATCAATGGCCAGATGTTGGCCTTATCGGTCTTTTCGTCAACCACTTGCTTCCCTCTCTCACTGGTTCGTAACTTCAGTGGGTAATGCTGATTAATCCTCCAGTTTGGTCACCCCTGAACCCTTGGGACTTAATTTTAGTCCTGTCAGCTTATAGAAGCAGCCGTTTTTGGAGCCAGTACGAGATATTCCCTTGGTCCTCTTGACGGGGGAAAAATAATTTTCTTGGTTGCCATATATTCTGCAAGAAGAGAATCAGTGTTGGCTGCTCTTTCTTGTAAGGAGTCGTATTGGTTGTTCATAAGGATGAGGCTGTATTGCAGCCTCATCCTGAATTCTTACCGAAGGTAGTATCGGGTTTTCATTTAAACCAGAATATTGTTCTGCCTTAATTTTTTTTCCAGAACTTTGTTTCTGTGGAAGAAAGGTCACTACATTTTCTTGATGTGGTGAGAGCGGCCAAGGTCTATTGAAAGTGACCGCTCAGGTTCATAAACAAATGTTTTGTTTGTGTTGTCAGATGGTCCTAAAAGAGGACAGGCAGCGTTGAAATCTACTATTTCTAAATGGATTCGTCAAGTGATTTTTCAAACTTATGGTTTCAAGAGGAAAATTCCTCCTTTTCACATTAAAGTGCACTCCACCAGGGCTGTTAGTGCTTCTTGGGCAGTGCATCACCAAGCCTCCATGGCTTAAATCTGCAAGGCCGCAACTTGGTCTTCAGTCCATTTACTGGATTCTATCAAGTAGATGTAAAAGACATGAGGACATCGCCTTTGGGCACAGTGTACTGCAGGTTGCAGTATGAGTCTTCTAGTCTCATGGTGCCCTACTTTGTTGTGCCTCCCTCCCTTCAGTTGGCATTGCTATGGGACATCCCACATAGTAACTACCATGGCTCTGTGTCCCGTGATGTACGATAAGAAAATAGGATTTTTATAACAGCTTACCTGTAAAATCCTTTTCTTTGAAGTACATCATGGGACACAGAGGTCCCTCCCTTCTTGGTATACACGTGTATTGCTTTGCTACAAAACTGAGGTGCTCCCAACAGTGGGAGGGGTTATATAGGGAGTGCACTGAGAGCATGAGACGTAAGTGCTCAATACAGTCCCCAGTAGTGACACATAGGCATGACAACATTTACTGATTTAAAGGAAACATTCATAAGAAAATTTTTAAAAATTTCTTAGAAAACTCCACTTAACTTTTCTGTGGTATTACAGACCCAATCTTCACCCTTCACGGTGGGTTCCTTTAAACCTTCAGGAGCTGGGATCCTTGAGGAAACCCACAATCCTGGACCTGTAGTAGCACCTCAGCCAGTAAAACTTTATGGCCTTACTACCAAAAAGTACTGGATCCCAGGGTCCAGCTCTCTAAAAAGAGAAGCGTTACAGGCAAAACCTTGTTTTTTCATATACGAGGCCCAGGTACCATTCACTTCGGCCAAAAAGAATGGATCTGGCCTGCATGGCTAGGCCCAGCAAGGATTGCTCCAGTGGAGCTCAGCACAGGACATCTTCCCTCGTGACCAACACCTTAGACACTGGCGAAAAAACTGAGGTGCTCCCACCAGTGGGAGGGGTTATATAGGGAGTGCACTTTTTAATTTAGGGCGTACCAGTGTCCATCACCTGAAGGTGGCCTATAACCCACATAGTAACTACTATGGCTCTGTGTCCCGTGATGTACTTCAAAGAAAAGGATTTTACAGGTAAGCTGTTATAAAAATCCTATTTTTTCTACATACCTGCTTGTAAATTGGGTGAGATTATTTTAAGAAGGCAGCAGTTTTAAACATCAGTTTGAGGCTAATTTATTCCATAAGATTTATTGTCATGAATTTCCTGATTTTTTTTAATTCAGTCGAAGATGTCTTGCAAAATATATTCAAGGGTCATGGACCTGACAATTTTGTATGCTAGTTGGAAAGTTTATCACTGAGTTTTCATATCTTGGGAATTGAAATGGTAAAAACTTCTCACCAGAGTTCCAGTACCTCAAGTGGCACAGCTAACTATGAAGCTAAAATGATGGTCTTCCACTCCCTTAAAGATAGAATAAAATATAATTATGGAGTAGTTTCTGGAATTGCTGATTCTCAGGTTTTGGGTATGCTCTGGAGCAAAACTGAACTGGCAAACATTTCTGCTAACCCAAGTTCAGGGTATTCAGTTCATGATGGCCAAATCCTGAGTTCTTTGCAGAGCCTTATGCTAGTTAATGTGCACTGTTATAGGAAGTCATGAAAACTTTTCCTTCATTTTTCAGTGCCTGCTCCTGTGGAACATCAGATTTGCCCAGCAGTCTGCGTACTGATGAAACTCTCATTTGATGAAGAACACAGGCATGCAATGAATGAACTTGGTAAGATAATGTGCAACCTTCCAAGACTTGGCATCCAAGCATGAGAAAGGGTTTCTGAATGTATCACTATTTTTGTTTCCAAACAGGGGGATTGCAGGCTATTGCAGAACTACTTCATGTAGATTGTGAAATGTATGGACTTATTAATGACCACTATAGTATTACACTTCGTCGATATGCTGGGATGGCATTAACAAACCTGACTTTTGGAGATGTAGCCAACAAGGTAGTATCTACTTTTTTCTACATTATTATGTATATTCAGAAATTGTAATTACTAAAGATCACATATTTCAGTTTTTATTTTCAGAGATTCATTTCTGCACTCTAGAGCAGGGGTCTCAAAACTATGGCCCTCCAGTTGTTCAGGAACTACAATTCCCATCATGCTTAGTCATGTCTGTGAATGTGGGGCTTTTACAATGCCTCATGGGATGTGTAGTTCCGCAGCAGCTGGAGGGCCGTAGTTTGGAGATCCCTGATCTAGAGCAATGTTTCGCAACCTTTTTTCCCGTCAAGGTACCCTTGAAAAAATACATTTTTTTTTTTATCTTAATGCAGAAAAAAACAAGACATAACCCGATTATTTATTTATTTATTCAATATAAAAGTTGAGGTTGCGCCGAGTAAATGGATACCAAACGTCACGCTTTAAAATTGCGTTCCACCATGCAAAGGTGATAACGTAAATTTTACTACCCATAGGCAATGCTTTAAAAGCCTTTACAGGTTACCACTTTAGATTTATAACAAGGTGTGGTGCAAGAATTACTGCCCATGATCTGACATTCGCAGTGATATCTCACTTGTCAGACAATCGCTGTTTGCATGCGTGGGGACCAGCGTGCGTGTTCGCATGGATTGGGGGGGGGGGGGGGGGCGGTGCACTTTAACTTTTTTTTTGACACTGTTGCTTTACATTTTTTTATCACTTCTATTTCTGTCAAAAGGAATGTAAACATCCTTGTGACCACAATAGGCATGTGATCGGTACTCTTTATGGACCCCTCCTCTGAATTTAAAACACCAAGATCAGTGTTTTCGAATGCTTTTGATTTTTTTTTTTTTAAATGGCGTTGTTGACATCCAGGTAAACCGGAAGTGATGTCAGGTCATCACTTTCGGGTTACCATAGCCGAGAGCTAATCAAAACCAATATGGGCTTTGTTCGGCTCTCTGATCAGTAGGTGGGGCGGGAGAGCCCAAGAAAGCCAAAGAAGTGGGGGAACATCACCTCCCGCTGCTTGCAAAAGCATTCCAGTGGCTAGTTAGCCGCTAGGATTGCTTTTAGAAGAGAGCCCCACTGCTGGCTCTAAAAAGTGGTACCGAGATGATGCCTGCAGTTGCAGGCATCATCCCGGTATAACCACTGAAAGTCCAGCAACGTACGGGTATGTCGCTGGTCCGGTAGTGGATAAACCTGCAATACATGGTTCTTCTGTAGACCTCCACATCTTCAAAGTCTTCTGTTTAAAGAAAATGTTCTGAATTATTTCTGTTTGGGAATCCTCTGGCTGGAGCAATTGTTATCTAGCTCCCAACCACATACATTTAGCAGGGCGGAGAGACTCCTTCAGTTTCACTACTACAGGCTTGTCTGCCAAAGAATTATGTGACCTAAGGGTCAAAGCGCATCAGTGTGGCCATAGGCTTCTAAGAGTGGATAGATTTCTTAGTGCTAAGTGGACCAGGATTGGTCAGTGGGTGGAGTAAAATAAAATGTTTTTTTTCTCTTTTGATCTTCCAGGCCACCCTGTGTTCAATGAAAAGCTGTATGCGAGCCCTTGTAGCCCAATTAAAATCAGAAAGTGAAGATCTTCAACAGGTAACTTCCCTAGTGCATATTAATGTCCAGTATTTTAAATGTGGTGTTTTTTTTTTTTTTTTTTCTTTTTATGACATCCCTGGTCATCCTGCTTCTCAGCAAGTTCGCTAACCTGGTTTCTTACCATTTTTTTTTTTTTGTCTATTACTGCTCTTTTGAACCATATCTCCTGAGGTGAAACATGCTCTATTTCATATTCTAACTGTTGACTTAGGGCCAGATCTGTTAGCCAAGTTGCCCCTAATGTGTAATTACGTGTGCTTATTATTGCCACAATAAAGACCAAAAAAAAGTTTATATTAAATGAAACAGTGGAAGAGGTATTATGATTTTTGTTTTTCATTTTAAACAAAATTATTAGCAATGAGCATTTGTCATTGTTAAAATCGTCGGCGCGTGGCCTGGAGAGCGATGGGAATAGGTTGTGGATTGTGAGAGCTCCGCTTGCTGATCATCCTTTATACTATCCTGCTCGCTAAAACTGAGGTTAAACTTATCTGCATAGCTTCCTCGTAGTCCCTGGATTCGGTAGGGACATGTTTCCACCTAAAAGGAACACCGAGACGGCAAATCAGCTAGCAAAATATCGCCGGCAAGACGAGGACCAGCAGACCGAAGATGGCGCAGACACTTGCTCTGACACAGAAAACCACACGGCCACTACTGCCAAGGTGCTGGAGGCTATCGCTGCACTGCAGGTCGCTCTCACGGCAAAGATCGGTGAGGTCAAAATCGACCTCTCTTCTTCGCCAGGATCTCTCCAAACTAAAAGACATACTTACATAGACTGAAATCCATATAGGAACAGCAGAGGATATCCTGCACCCATTGCGGCATACTACGGAAGAAATGCAGAGGCAAATACAGCAACTGCACTCACACCAAGTCGACATGGAGAACCGCCTTCGCCGCTGTAATCTCCAGTTCATAGGGCTCCCCAAGAGAGCAGAAGGTATTGATCCGGCGGGATATTTGGAGAATCTCCTCATTAAGGACTATAGCAGGGAAGCCTTCTCCTTTATGTTTGCAGTAGAACGGGCGCACCGCGTACAGGCAAGAGCCCCACAACAAGGAGCACCTCGTACAGTTATAGCCAAATTTCTCAATTTTTGATGTAGAGATAGAATTCTGCGGCCTACCAGAGAGGCAACAGAGAAGGAGATCCCAGTTTCAAGATGTCAAATGCCGCATGCGCACCCTCCACCTCAAGTACGCCATGCTTTTCCCCTGCCAGGCTGAGGGTGGAAGAGGATGGCCGTGCACAGTTCTTTAAAGACCTGGTACCCCAGTCAGTACGACAACTATGTCCATCTGAAGGGTGTCTCTCCCGCCCCCACCTTGTTTTTTTTTTCCTTCTTTTGGAGCCTGTGACTTACCCAATTACAACTCGCCCATAAAGGGGGGGATAAGACTCCACCTAGATATACCATTGACTCGAACCCCTTTCTGAGAGCACCCTTCCAGATATTAATCATGCCTGCTCCTGTTCCAACCCTTTACTACTTGCTTTGTCCAGAGATGACCCTGATGACAGGCATAGTCTACATTATCACTATGATTAAATGCAAGTGGTCCCCACGGAAGGAACTCTAGGTGGGTCTGACCTCCCTCCACTACTTTACCACGCACTGTGCAGTGAAAAGTTGCCCCCATAGTAATGATTTTTACTACTGTTCCCTTGAGTACAGACATTATAAGCCATGTGCCTCCAGACAGCTTTGCCTGCTGGATGACCGTTCATCTGTTGGTTTATGGAAATTATATGCTCTCACCAGCTTGGGGAGGTGAGGAGCTGGGTGGGTTTGGAAATGCTTGATCAGTACGACAAAGCTATGGGTTGATTTGTATTATTCATCTCAAGTTTTATTATTGGATTGCACGTCAGGACTTCTATTGGTACATTATGTTTTGCTTGATTACATGCGCACACGTATTGGCACCTATCTGGAACCCTGGTACTGCCCTTCTGGTCCGCTTTGTCAATGTTAGTCCACAGATTCCATGACCTCTGTTAAATTTCTGATGTGGAATGTGTGGGGGGTGCATAACAAAATCATACTGCAGCCCTCGCATTCCTAAAATCCGAGAGCTGACGTTAGGGTCCTGGTGGAGACCCATGTTACAGGTCACCTGCAGGCTGCCCTAAAGCGTCCTTGGATAGGATGGGCTTATCATGGCACTTACATAAAAATTTGTCTAGGGGGTCTCTATCCTCATTGCTAAGTCTACTCCATTTGAATTGATTTCCTTACTGTTGGAACAGCAGGGCAGGTATGTGTTCCTCCATGCTATAATAGGGGGGACGACTCTGTTGATATTGGCTTGCTATGTCCCTCCCCATACAACACAGAAGTGGTCACGGAGGGCTTAGCCTTCATGGCTCAGAGCCCGACTGTCTCAGCTGTGTGGATGAGAGATTTTAACCTCCCTGTCGGTATGATTGTCAGATTTTTGCATCTCAAAGCGGTACAATTATTTTGCATAGAAATTTGGCGTTCTATGTTGTAGGCCTGTAATTCTTAGCAATAACACACTTAAATCTGTCCAAACAAGAGTCTAGTAGATATACCAGGTATGATAGTTTGAAAAACAAAATCATAAATTATAATATAATAAATATAAATGATTATAAAAAAGAATAATATAATAATAATAAAATTAATTTCCCCATGATTCACTATCGCTCAATTCTGCAAGTGTTCTAATTTACTATCGCTGTTTTCTAGCTGGTCTAAAACCACTTTTGACGTAAAGGGACACTTTTTGGTTCCTATGGACAATCTCCAGTTTCCAGGCAGAAAGAACAGTATATATCATATAAAACTGCATGCAGGGCATTGGACAAAGCACTGGGGACAAAAGGGATGTGAAATAATTTCATACAGTAATGTAATCTGTAAGATTACACTGTACTGTATGTATTATGATTTTTAATTTTTTTTAATTTGCCGTTGTGCTCCGCCCCCATGCGTCACGACACTCGCAGGGAATAGAGCCCGGCACACAGTGGCATCAGGCAGAGGACGGAGCCCACGGACACAGCGGGGGGAAATCGCAGGATCCTGGGGACAAGGTAAGTATACCGTCTCAGGATCCTGCAGTGCAATCCTGAGTCTGGTTCGGAGTTACCGCTAATAATACTGAAATTTAACCCCAAGCCACACTCGGGTAAACCACCAGGGAGGTTAACATGACCATGATCCCTACGCTGGAGCAGGCTGGGACACATGCCACCATACCACAGCAGACTCGTCTGTGCCACACACTGACCGCATTTGCACTGATAGATGTTTGGAGACACCAAAACCCTACCACTAGAGCGTATACTTGTTCTACCAGCCACAACACAATGTCTAGAATAGATTTTATACTAGTATCCAAAGCACTTCTACTCTATCTGACAGGGTTGGGGTTTGGTCCTAGAGCCCTATCTGACCACTCCCCCTGCTGGATGACGTCCTCCCTGCTAGTGTCGCCCCCCACCTATGTATGGAGACTCAAACCCTATTGCCTGTACTGCCTGAACACAATACTATTGCTAGTGATTTCGTTTTTCTTTGAAGACAACCAGGACTTATCTACGTATGACATGGTGTGGGACACATTTAAAATGCACGCACACAGGATCCTATCCACACGGATAAATAGACTTAAACATTCATTAAAGCTTATGATACAGTTGTCATCTGAAAGATTGCAAGAACTAGAAGAGGCATACAATACGCATCCCTCTCCTGAAAATCTTCACAGGGTTAAGCTACAGGCCCGTACAGTCACACAGTTGTACACAGAGAAGGCTAGGCAATGACTGTTCTTTTGTAAACAACGGGTCTTTGAGCATGGGGTAAGGTCAGGGAAACTTCTGGCATACTTGGCTCATTTGGATGATAAACCGCCAGTAGTTTCCCTAGCCGATCCAGATGGCAATACCATCACTGATTCCCCCACCCCACCCCCCAAGTCGCGGCCAAATTTAAAAGCTTTTATAGCAACCTATACAAGTCACAGTGCACTCATGCCCAACAGGACATCAAAGATTACCTGCACACTCTACAGTTCCCCCATCTTAATCCTGAGCACTCAAAATGCTGGAAGCACCCATAACTACCAGTGACATCACTGAGGCATTGTCCCAGCTAACCAAATCTAAAGCACCAGGTCTTGATGGTTTACCCCTTGAATTTTATACCACCTTTTCGGAAATACTCATTCCCAAACTAAAGGCCATGTACCAATCTATATTTGACCAGGGGATACTCCCACCCTCAATGCAAGAAGCTCAAATTATAGTTCTCCCCAAACTAGGTAAAGATCCCCACTACCCATTTCCCTGTTACAAGTTTACATAAAAATACGGGCCAAAATCCTCGCTTCTCGATTAAATACAGTCATACTTTCATTTGAACGTTTGAGAGGCTATAGTAAGACATGCTTAAGAAGAGCCTATAACAAGGGTAAATTGCAAGCTAGAAATGCATTGATTTACAAACCAAGAAATGAGGCAACAGCTGTGTCAACTAGGATGGTGACCAGATACAATAGACAACATGACAAGATACGGAAGATCTATAAGAAATTCTGGTATCTTCTCACTGCCGATGATGAAACCAATAAGTACATCAAACCTTTTCCAGAAATTACATTCAAAAGATCTAAATCCTCCATTACCCCAGCTAGCGTATCAACAATTAAATATCTACGATTGGTAATTACAAGGAGTCTCAGGGATTATATTCCTCTTAACATAGAACCTCTATTCACCTTGTTCAAAGCTAAAACACAAGCATGGGCTAGACTACCATTGGGCATAATAGGGCATGTAAATATATTCAAAAGATGATTCTCCTACCTAAGATTCTATATATGGTGTGGCATGCCCCCTTCTATATCCCCCTGAAACTTTTCAAGAAGATGGAATCGATTTTAAACTATTTGTCTGGGGACACAGTAGACACAAGCTAGCCTGGCATATCCTTAAAAACCCCTCGTCCATGGGGGGAACATCCCTTCCAGATTTACAGGATTACTACCTAGCCTCTAAACTCTCCCATTTTTATTATTTTAATATGACTGAGCTACAACAGCGATATAGATCTCTGGTCTTCGACTGTTCCGGGTATCCAGCGTATACTCCTATTCAAGCCATTCTACGAGGGGGACAAACACAACGAATATTCCCTCGGTACAATGACGGAATGCTTATGCATCATCAAAGGGTATGGGGAATCGCCTTAAAGAGACAAAACATTGGTCAGTTCCACTCCCACACCCCATTATGGCTAAACGGCCACATGCCAGAATTGCGCATAATTCTGGACCCTACTATATGGGCCTTATATGGTGTGATCTACCTACACCAAGTCATGACTACGAACTACTTAAAGACGAATTTTCCCTTCCAAGCCATCTACGGTTTAGATACTTACAGCTTTGCCATGTACTGCGGACCCAGTTTACTAATCTTGCAGTCATTCTAGACGCCCCCCTGTCCTGAATATTATTTTGGGCACGGAGCCTAGTAAGCTCATTTCTACTCTTTACTATTAGACTTCCAAGTACAATGGCAGTGACCAGGCCCAGATTGGCCATAGGGCAAACCGGGCATTTGCCCGGTGGGCCGGGGCTGCATGTCCTTGCTTGTGGGGCCAAGGCAGGCTGCTCGGCCCGGCTGTCAGTTCAGCTCAGGCTCAGCCATCGGCACCAGGGGGACGAAAACCTTAAGGGGGAGGAGCTAGAGGAGACACCTCTCCACGGCCGCCAGTATAGTTCAGCCGTTGGTGCCGGGGGGCGTGACCACGAAGGGAGAGGAGCCTGTTGCAGCCGGATCAGAGAGTACGTAAGTGCGGCTCCCTGTAACCTGAATAGGAGGAGCAGTGGGGTGGCTGCATATAGAAGAATCATTCTCTCCATCTTCCTCCCGCAGTCTCTGAATGCCTGCTTCTGCTCCTCTCCCTCTTGCAGGCTTTCAGGTACTGCAGGAGGAAGATGGAGAGAATCATTCTATATGCAGCCAACCCACTGCTCCTCCTGTCCTGCTCATCTCTGCTGCCCCACAGTGCTCTCTACCCCCCCCCCCCCACAGTGCTCTCTACCCCCCCCCACAGTGCTCTCTACCGCCCCCCACAGTGCTCTCTACCGCCCCCCACAGTGCTCTCTACCGCCCCCCACAGTGCTCTCTACCGCCCCCCACAGTGCTCTCTACCGCCCCCCACAGTGCTCTCTACCCACCCCCACGGTGCTCTCTACCCACCCCCACGGTGCTCTCTACCCCCCCACGGTGCTCTCTACCCCCCCACGGTGCTCTCTACCCCCCCCACGGTGCTCTCCACCCCCCCCACGGTGCTCTCCACCCCCCCCACGGTGCTCTCCACCCCCCCCACGGTGCTCTCCACCCCCCCCACCGTGCTCTCCACCCCCCCCACCGTGCTCTCCACCCCCCCCACCGTGCTCTCCACCCCCCCCACCGTGCTCTCCACCCCCCCCACGGTGCTCTCCCCCCCCCCACGGTGCTCTCCCCCCCCCCACGGTGCTCTCCACCCCCCCCCCCACGGTGCTCTCCACCCCCCCCCCCACGGTGCTCTCCACCCCCCCCCCCCCCACGGTGCTCTCCACCCCCCCCCACGGTGCTCTCCACCCCCCCACGGTGCTCTCCACCCCCCCACGGTGCTCTCCACCCCCCCCACCATGCTCTCCACCCCCCCCACCGTGCTCTCCACCCCCCCCCACCGTGCTCTCCACCCCCCCCACGGTGCTCTCCACCCCCCCCACGGTGCTCTCCACCCCCCCCACGGTGCTCTCCACCCCCCCCCACGGTGCTCTCCACCCCCCCCACGGTGCTCTCCACCCCCCCACGGTGCTCTCCACCCCCCGCGTTGCTCTCCACCCCCCCCACGGTGCTCTGCACCCCCCCACGGTGCTCTGCACCCCCCCACACGGTGCTCTCCACCCCCCCCCCACGGTGCTCTCCACCCCCCCCACGGTGCTCTCCACCCTCCACCCCCACGGTGCTCTCCACCCTCCACCCCCACGGTGCTCTCCACCCTCCACCCCCACGGTGCTCTCCACCCTCCACCCCCACGGTGCTCTCCACCCTCCACCCCCACGGTGCTCTCCACCCCCCCCCACGGTGCTCTCCACCCCCCCCCCACGGTGCTCTCTACCCCCCCCCCACGGTGCTCTCTACCCCCCCCCCACGGTGCTCTCTACCCCCCCCCACGGTGCTCTCTACCCCCCCCCACGGTGCTCTCTACCCCCCCCCCACGGTGCTCTCTACCCCCCCCCACGGTGCTCTCTACCCCCCCACGGTGCTCTCTACCCCCCCCACGGTGCTCTCTACCCCCCCCACGGTGCTCTCCACCCCCCCCCCCCCCACGGTGCTCTCCACCCCCCCCCCCACGGTGCTCTCCACCCCCCCCCCACGGTGCTCTCCACCCCCCCCCCCCCCACGGTGCTCTCCACCCCCCCCCCCACGGTGCTCTCCACCCCCCCCACGGTGCTCTCCACCCCCCCACGGTGCTCTCCACCCCCCCCACCGTGCTCTCCACCCCCCCCACCGTGCTCTCCACCCCCCCCCACGGTGCTCTCCACCCCCCCCACGGTGCTCTCCACCCCCCCCACGGTGCTCTCCACCCCCCCCCACGGTGCTCTCCACCCCCCCCACGGTGCTCTCCACCCCCCCCACGGTGCTCTCCACCCCCCCACGGTGCTCTCCACCCCCCGCGTTGCTCTCCACCCCCCCCACGGTGCTCTGCACCCCCCCACGGTGCTCTGCACCCCCCCACACGGTGCTCTCCACCCCCCCCCACGGTGCTCTCCACCCCCCCCACGGTGCTCTCCACCCTCCACCCCCACGGTGCTCTCCACCCTCCACCCCCACGGTGCTCTCCACCCTCCACCCCCACGGTGCTCTCCACCCTCCACCCCCACGGTGCTCTCCACCCTCCACCCCCACGGTGCTCTCCACCCCCCCCCCACGGTGCTCTCCACCCCCCCCCCACGGTGCTCTCTACCCCCCCCCCCCACGGTGCTCTCTACCCCCCCCCCCACGGTGCTCTCTACCCCCCCCCACGGTGCTCTCTACCCCCCCCCCCACGGTGCTCTCTACCCCCCCCCACGGTGCTCTCTACCCCCCCCCACGGTGCTCTCTACCCCCCCCCACGGTGCTCTCTACCCCCCCCACGGTGCTCTCTACCCCCCCCACGGTGCTCTCTACCCCCCCCACGGTGCTCTCTACCCCCCCCCACGGTGCTCTCTACCCCCCCCCACGGTGCTCTCTACCCCCCCCCCCACGGTGCTCTCTACCCCCCCCCCACGGTGCTCTCTACCCCCCCCACGGTGCTCTCTACCCCCCCCCACGGTGCTCTCTACCCCCCCCCACGGTGCTCTCCACCTGCCCACTGCCTCTCTCCATGTGCTCTCCACCTGCCCACTGCCTCTCTCCATGTGCTCTCCACCTTCCCCATGCTCTCCGCTGCCCGATGTGCTCTCCACTTCTCCCCCAGTGCTATCCAGCCCCCCATTGATCTCCGCCTACCCCCTGTGCTCTCCACCTCCTCCCGTGCCCTCTGCCTCCCCCCCAGTGCTCTCCAGCCCCCCGTGCCCTACGCCTCTCCCCCAGTGCTCTCCAGCCCCCCATTGATCTCCGCCTACCCCCTGTGCTCTCCACCTCCTCCCATGCCCTCTGCTGCCCCCCTGTGCCCTCTGCTGCCCCCCTGTGCCCTCTGCTGCCCCCCTGTGCCCTCTGGTGCCCTCCAGCCCCCCCCCTGTGCTCTCCAGCCCCCCCCTGTGCTCTCCAGCCCCCCCCTGTGCTCTCCAGCCCCCCCCTGTGCTCTCCAGCCCCCCCCCTGTGCTCTCCAGCCCCCCCCCTGTGCTCTCCAGCCCCCTTGTGCTCTCCAGCCCCCCCATGCTCTCCAGCCCCCTTGTGCTCTCCTTTTCCTCTTCCTCCCTGTGTTCTCTGCCCCCCCATGCTCTCCGTCCCCCCCCCACAGTGCTCTCCAGCCCCCCTGTGCTCTCGCCACACCCCATGTTCTCAAGGTTCCTCCCTGTGCTCTCTGTCCCCCCCCCCCCGCTCTTTCCCTGTCCCCCTCGCCCCCCACACCTTTGCCGGGTTTTCCCCTCCCCTCTCCCTGGGGATCCGTCAGGATGAAGAGTGGGGAAGGGTCTGGTCAAGATGTCATGGGCTACTCATTCCAAAATGCCCGGCCCTATTTTTTTGTCCCAGTCCGGGCCTGGCAGTGACCCAGAGGGCTAAAACTGCATGGGAGCAGGATGTTGGGGCCATTAGTGACTCAGACTGGGAAGAAATTCTTGAGGGTGTTAAAACAGCATCTCCTAAACCCATTTTCAACCTACATGCATTCCATCATGCCCCCTGCGTACCTCAAACCCAGTACATGCTATCATCTGATATGGAACTGCCCCAATATGCACACGTACTGGCTTCAAGTTGTCCACTTTCTACATAATAAAATGGGGTCTCCTGTGGTCCTTGAAATTATGTCTGCTGAGCTTATTACTAGATGCAGAGGTAGACAAATTTCTACCCACATTTATGTATGAGACTAGGTCGTGGCCCGGTCTTGGTTGGAGCCATTACCCCCCACAATTCAGAACTGGAAAAAGATGTCAATGATACTCTTCCATTTTAGAAACTGATCTATACCCATAGAGGGTGTCTACTTAAATACTCCAGAGTAGAGCTGCACGATTGATCGTCAAGAATCGTTATCGCGATCTTGACTAAAGTGTTTCCCGATTCTTTCTATGCAAAGAATTCGCTCTTCTGAAGCCACAGCTTTCAAAATAAAGGAAGGAAAAAAACAGGCAGTCTGCCAAGAATCAAATCTTTCTTTATCAGTTGAACTTAAGTATAAACATTGTAACAATTTATCAATGGCATAGACTTCGGTGTAAGTGAAAAAATTGTAACCACTTAAACAATAAACCTTTTTCTGACACGTGTTGGTTTCAAGTTAAAATAATTTTTTTTTTTGCTAGAAAATTACTTAGAACCCCAAACAATATATATATACTTATATAGACACCCTGGAGAATAAAATGGTGGTTTATGTCACACTGAAATTGCGCAGCGGTCTTTCAAATGCAATTTTTTATTTTTAATTGCTTTAATGAATTTTTTTTAAAAACACCAGTAAAGTTGGCCCTTTTTTTTTTTTTTTTTTTTTTTGTATAATGTGAAAGATTTTACGTCGCGAGAATCGTGATCTTTTTATTCTAAGCAAAAAAATTGTGATTCTCATTTTGGCCAGAATCGTGCAGCTCTACTCCAGAGTGTGAGATAGGTGGTTGGGAGATGGGGAGACCTGTACCTAATTAAAACATACCCATATGCTGACTATATCACACCCCAGAGATGTACTGTTGGACAATAGCTTCAATCTCCCATATTTATGGTGGGTTATGTCCTGGTTCCCAGGAACCGAAAATACATTTTTACCATAGATATGTTGTTTTCCCTGTCTGAATTATTTGGATCAACGGGAACATGACAAATGTGTTTCTAATTACGATATCTGACATATTTATCCAAAATTATTGTAATATGTGCATTTCCTCTCAATAAAGTTGTTTTTTCCAATTAAAAAAAATATATATTAAAATCGTCAGTGTAGGTGTAACAGATACTCAGGCAATCCGGAATAATGTTAAAGATGTCTGCTGTGTTGTGCTGCAGGTCATTGCAAGTGTGCTTAGAAATTTATCCTGGAGAGCAGATGTAAACAGCAAAAAGACGCTGCGTGAAGTTGGGAGCGTGAAAGCATTAACAGAATGTGCACTGGAAGTAAAAAAGGTAAAAGCTGGCTGTGTACACGGTGGTCACAATTTATGCCTGCATTGTGTGTTTTCATCTCTTAGAATCATTAATACTCTCAAATAGAATAGTTGAGGGCTTTTGCAAGTGTGAAGAAAACTGTTTAGTAATTGTTACAGATGTGTAAGAGAAGATGTGATTGCTATTGCTAAATTAAATGCCAAGATTTCCTGATAAATAACTTCCATGTACAATATTTCTTATTCTAGTCTTTTGCAGTATTCACAAGTTTGGCTGAATGTTCTGTTGAATCAGTGTGTTTTTGTCATTTGGAGGAGTGGTGTCTGTTGCATTTTACAATGCTGTGGGTCATTGACAGTGATTAATTTATTGCCTTCGGTTTTAAAGCTATGATTGCGATATATCATTAAAGAAAAGTTGTTATTTTTTTCTTTGAATTGATAGGAGTCCACCCTGAAGAGCGTACTAAGTGCCTTGTGGAACCTATCTGCACACTGCACAGAGAACAAAGCTGACATATGTTCTGTAGATGGGGCACTGGCTTTCCTGGTTGGCACATTAACCTACAGAAGTCAGACAAATACTCTAGCCATCATAGAGAGTGGTGGCGGAATACTGCGAAATGTGTCCAGCCTAATTGCCACTAATGAAGACCACAGGTTGGTATTTTTGTACCATGTTCTTATTTAAATTAAATATATTCTGAGAAACAGTGTCTCCATAGAAAAGAAAAATAAAATTGCCAACTCACTGTTAATTTTTAAAAAGAATAGACTGCTTGGCTGTTATTGTGCAGAATGATTTGTGTCACTAAAGTATAACACTTAAGAGAATATAGCACAATTAACAGCCAAACCACCATACGTATAATACCCTCTATTTCTTTCACAGTAAATGTTTAACTGTAATTGCACAGTGAAGGGGGTGGGGGTGGATATGGTAATGTATTTTTTTTATGCTAAATAAAATTCATAATGGACAGAAATTACAGTTTTTGCTGTGTGTGTTATAAATTACCTTCTTTCTCCTTTTATTTTTAACTCAAAATTTAACCGATTTGTAGTAAAGAAATTTGGATACCTGGAAAATATTTGAAATATGCTGAGGCTCGTTTATCTTGTAATGTAAAACCTACAGCAAGTAAATGTAGCTTCAGATTGGATTTGCTTGTTTCAGCAATATATCCACATTTCATTTTACTGTTTTATTATTAGTGATCCCTATTCTCTTGTGTGTTATTGCTATTTGTGCTTTAGTGCATTTATTTTTTTATTTATTTGGTATTAAAATTTTTACTGTAATCAGACAATTTAAGTCTAAACACAGATGGTAATCTTGTCCCCAA
Organism: Aquarana catesbeiana; assembly: GCF_042186555.1. Classification (NCBI taxonomy): domain Eukaryota; kingdom Metazoa; phylum Chordata; class Amphibia; order Anura; family Ranidae; genus Aquarana; species Aquarana catesbeiana. Next base: position 190,282,020 of record NC_133324.1, read on the forward strand.
GAGAGCTTCGGTTATTGCAGACCTAAAGACCACCCGGTTTCTAACCAGACAAATAAGGGCATCTGGGGTTAGATTGCCATTTATAGTCCAGATTATCTAGCCTGATGAAATGATATACTTTAATCATGTCTTTACAATAGATAATGCATTATTCAGGAATTTTCTTCTTTTGGTTGACATTTACCTAATTTCTCATTTTAGGCAAATTCTGAGGGAGAACAACTGTTTGCAAACACTTCTACAGCACTTGAAATCACACAGCTTGACTATTGTTAGCAATGCTTGTGGCACTTTATGGAATTTATCAGCCCGAAATGCCAAGGATCAGGAGGCTCTCTGGGACATGGGTGCTGTCAGCATGCTCAAAAACCTCATCCATTCAAAGCACAAAATGATAGCAATGGGCAGTGCAGCAGCCTTACGGAATCTAATGGCAAACAGACCTGCTAAATATAAAGATGCCAACATCATGTCTCCTGGATCTAGTGTGCCATCCCTTCATGTTCGAAAACAGAAAGCCTTGGAAGCAGAGCTTGATGCCCAACACCTATCTGAGACATTTGATAACATTGATAACTTAAGCCCCAAAACATCGCATCGCAATAAGCAGAGACATAAGCAGAATTTGTACAGTGATTATGTTTTAGACTCAAGTAGACATGATGACTCTATTTGCCGGTCAGACAACTTCAACCCTGGCAACTTAACTGTGCTTTCACCATACATAAATGCAACAGTGCTGCCAGCACCTTCCTCTAGGCAAGCTGGTGATAGCAGGGCAGAAAAGGACAGAGAACGCCCTGGGGTAAATAACTATCATACTAGCAGCGATGGAAGCTCTTCCAAGCGTATAGGACTCCAGCTGTCAACTACTGCTCAAATCTCGAAAGTTATGGATGAAGTATCAAACATTCATCTATCTCAAGAGGACAGAATTTCAGGATCATCTTCAGATACTCACAATGCATCGGATGAAAGAACTGCTACCAGAAAGACATCTAACCATTCCCATACAAATCTGTACAATTTTTCCAAAGGGGAGAACTCTAACAGAGGATGTCCTGTGTCCTACATGAAAAGCATTGAGTATAAAATGTCCTCAAATGATAGTTTAAACAGTGTTAGCAGCACTGATGGCTATGGAAAGCGTGGCCAAGTTAAACCATCTGTTGAGTCATATTCTGAAGACGACGAGAGCAAATTCTGTAATTATGGACAGTACCCAGCAGGTCTAGCTCATAAAATACACAGTGCTAATCACATGGATGATAATGATACTGAACTTGATACTCCAATAAATTATAGTCTCAAATATTCAGATGAACAATTAAATTCTGGAAGACAAAGTCCGACTCAAAATGAGAGATGGGCTAGACACAAACATATTGTGGATAATGAAATGAAACAAAATGAGCAAAGACAGACAAGAAATCCCAAAACACCTTTTACTGCATTCACAGAAAACAAAGATGAAAAACACAAAAAGTTTCCCCCTCATTTATCACAGCCAGAAAATTCCCCCCCATATCGTACCAGGGTGGCAAATGCCCAAGGTGATCAGATACGAACAAATTCTGCTATGGGAATGAATCAGAAGTCTAGCAAATCTCATTGTCAAGTTGATGACTTTGATGATGACAAAACAACCAATTTCAGTGAGCGTTATTCTGAGGAAGAACAGCAAGAAGATGAAGATGAAAGGCAAGTCAATTTCAGCATGAAAAATTACAACCAAGATGAGCACCATGTTGAGCAGCCCATTGATTACAGTCGAAAGTATCCTCCTGAGGTTCAATCCACAACACAAAAACCTTCATTTTCTTTTTCAAAGATTTCTTCCAAACAGAGATCTAAGAAAGATCATGTGACATCCAACAGCAATACACCAACTCCATCACCCAACACAAGCAGACAAAATCAACTTCATCCTAATTCTGCTCAGTCTCGAAGTGGTCAAAACAGGCAAAAACAAACCACAAGTAAACCTCCATCAATCAATCAAGAAACTATGCAGACCTACTGCGTTGAAGATACACCTATATGTTTTTCACGGTGCAGTTCTTTGTCATCTTTGTCTTCTGCTGAAGATGAAATTGAAGGACGTGAAAGAACATCCCAGGGAGCAGATGGGAATAATTCACTTCAGATAACCGAACTTAAGGATAGTAGAGATTCTAATACTAAGGAAGGCGTAACAAATGAATCTCGTTCCACCTCACACCATATACGGACAAAAAATAGCAGATTACATACTTCAAACTTGTCTCCTTCAGACCCTTCAAGGCACAAGTCTGTAGAATTCTCCTCAGGTGCTAAATCACCCTCCAAAAGTGGTGCTCAGACACCAAAGAGCCCCCCAGAACATTATGTTCAGGAAACTCCTTTAATGTTCAGCAGGTGCACTTCTGTCAGTTCTCTGGATAGTTTTGAGAGCCATTCAATAGCTAGCTCTGTGCAGAGTGAGCCATGCAGTGGTATGGTTAGTGGTGTTATAAGTCCTAGCGATCTTCCTGACAGTCCAGGACAAACAATGCCTCCAAGCAGAAGTAAAACTCCTCCTCCACCTCAGGTAGTACAAAATAAGAGAGATGCAAATAAAGCTAAATTATCAGCTGGCACAGAGGAGAGAGACTCTGCTGCAAAACAGACTACTGTGCATGCAGCAGTTCAGAGGGTGCAGGTACTTCAGGAAGCAGATACCTTATTGCATTTTGCCACTGAGAGCACACCGGATGGATTTTCATGTGCATCAAGCCTTAGTGCTCTTAGTCTTGATGAACCTTATATTCCGAAAGATGTAGAACTTAAAATCATGCCCCCTGTTTTTGAAAATGATCAAGGGAATGAAGGAGAGTCAGATAAGTCCAAAGAATCCACTGTTCATCAAGAGTCAAAAGAAGACAGGCAAGCAGAACCAGAGAAGGATATGTTAGATGATACAGATGATGACATTGATATATTAGAGGAGTGTATAATATCAGCTATGCCTACAAAATCCTCCAGGAAAAACAAGAAAACTTCTCAACCCCCTGCTTCCAAAACTGCACCACCTACAGCTAGAAAACCAAGCCAGCTGCCAGTCTATAAACTACTTCCCCCTCAAAATAGATTACAGGCTCAAAAACATGTCAGTTTCACCCATGCCGATGATATGCCCAGAATTTACTGTGTCGAAGGCACACCCATAAATTTTTCTACAGCAACATCTCTCAGTGACCTTACCATAGAATCCCCACCAAATGAGTTGGCAACTAATGATCAAGCAAATGCACTACCCGTGCCTACACATTTTGAAAAAAGAGACACAATTCCAACTGAAGGAAGAAGTACAGATGACTCGGAGATTGGTAAAAATGCAAGCACCAGTGCATTAGGGCTTGATGAGGACAAAACAGAAGAAGGGGATATTCTTGCAGAATGCATACATTCAGCTATGCCCAAAGGGAAAAGCCACAAACCATATAGAGTAAAAAAGATAATGGATCAGATTAATCATACCAGTGGAAACACTACCTCAAATAAGAATTCCCAAGAAACTGAAAAGAAGCCCACCTCTCCGGTGAAACCTATTCCACAATTAACTGGACCTGCAAAGAAGAACACGGAACACAAAATGAGCCTAGGACCGGAAAAACCTTACTGTGAAACAAAAAAGCAAAATGTTAGAAGCCAGTCCACAAATAAGCTTTCCAACAACGAAGATCGTATAAAAGGAAGTTTTGCATTTGATTCTCCACACCACTATACACCAATAGAGGGCACACCATACTGCTTCTCAAGAAATGATTCGCTCAGTTCATTAGACTTTGATGAGGATGACGTTGACCTTTCAAAAGAAAAAGATGAGTTACGGAAAGAAAAAGCAGCAGATTCAAGAACAGCAAATAAAAGTCCTCAGTCAAGCCAAACAGGACAGGGACAGTCAAGTCAGAAGAATACAGCAAGCAGAGCTTCACCTAAGTCTCTGTTGCAAAAACAAGCCTCATTTCCTCCTGCATCTAAATCTGTTCAAGACCGGGGAGCAGCCTCTGATGAGAAAATGCAGAATTTTGCCATTGAAAACACACCTGTATGCTTTTCTCGCAATTCATCTCTAAGCTCATTGAGTGACATTGACCAAGAGAACAACAACAAAAAGATTGAGGTAACAAAAGAAAATGAACCTACTGACTCAGATATGGCATTGCGTAGACCTCAAACATCAGGTTATGCACCAAAATCATTCCATGTTGAAGACACTCCTGTCTGCTTTTCTAGAAACAGTTCATTGAGTTCTTTGAGCATCGATTCTGAAGATGATTTGCTTCAAGAATGCATAAGTTCAGCAATGCCAAAGAAGAAAAAACTTCCCAAAGTCAAGAGTGAAGGCGAGAAGGTCCGTTCAAATAGCATTGGTGGAATACTTGCTGAGGAACCTGATCTTACTCTAGATTTGAGAGATCTGCAAAGCCCTGACTCTGAAAATGCCTTTTCTCCAGATTCAGAGAACTTTGACTGGAAAGCAATTCAGGAAGGTGCTAATTCAATTGTTAGCCGCATACATCAAGCAGCTGCTGGAGTTTCTTTGTCGCGACAAGGCTCATCAGACTCAGATTCAATTCTTTCACTAAAATCTGGCATTTCCTTGGGCTCCCCTTTCCATCTTACTCCTGACAAGGAAGAAAAGACCATTACCATAAATAAAGGACCGAGAATTTTAAAACCTGGGGAGAAAAGTTTGATAGAAAATAAGAAAACTGAGGAAGAATCTAAAGGCATCAAGGGAGGAAAGAAAGTTTATAAAAGCATGATTACGGGAAAATCCCGCTCCAGCTCCGACTTTTCAAGTCAATGTAAACAGTCAGCACAGTCAAATACGCCCTCAATTTCACGTGGGAGAACAATGATACATATACCTGGTGTCCGTGCTAGTTCTCCTAGCACAAGTCCTGTTTCAAAGAAAGTTCCTGTTCTGAAAAACACATCAAAAAGTTCCAATGACATTGCCACAAATTCTCCTAGAGGGCAAAAGCAATTTAAATCTGAATCTGTTTACAGTAGCAAGCAGTCTACTACACCAGGAGGACCAAATAAGGGTGGTTCTAGATCAGGTTCAAGAGACTCTACTCCTTCAAGACCATCTCCTCAACCATTAAGTAGGCCTTTGCAGTCACCTGGTCGTAGTTCTATTTCACCAGGCAGGAGTGGCATAAACCCTCCCAACAAATTCTCCCAGTTGCCAAGAACATCTTCTCCCAGCACAGTGTCCACCAAGTCTTCAGGCTCAGGTAGAATGTCCTATACATCACCAGGTAGACAGTTAAGCCAGCAGAACCTAAGTAAACAGCCTACTAGCAATCTACCTAAAGCACCCAGTGGTATTCCAAGAAGCGAGTCTGCATCAAAGGGTTTAAATCAGAACACAAATAATGCTGGATCCAGTAAGAAAGCAGAACTCTCTAGAATGTCCTCAACAAAGTCGAGTGGAAGTGAGTCAGATAGGTCAGAAAGGCCTGCTTTGGTACGGCAATCAACATTTATTAAGGAAGCACCTAGTCCAACATTAAGGAGAAAATTGGAAGAGTCTGCATCTTTTGAATCTCTATCCTCTTCATCAAGAGCAGACTCCCCCACACGATCTCAATCTCAAACACCAGCTTTGAGCCCTTCCCTTCCTGATATGTCTTTATCAACTCATCCTGTACAACCTGGAGGTTGGAGGAAAATGCCCCCAAACTTGAATGTTCCTCCAGAGCACAATGACCTCAGAAAACGTCATGATATTGGTCGATCACATTCAGAGTCACCATCCAGGCTTCCAATTACTCGATCAGGTACATGGAAACGTGAGCATAGCAAGCATTCATCATCCCTTCCTCGTGTAAGTACTTGGAGGAGAACTGGAAGCTCATCCTCAATTTTGTCTGCTTCTTCTGAATCTAGTGAGAAAGCAAGGAGTGAAGATGAAAGGCAGCCACCGTATTCCTTTCCTGGGCATAAATCAAGCACAGACTGTCCACCATCTGCAAAAGGAACTTGGCGAAAGATAAAGGAGAGTGAAATCCTTGACACATCAAGCATTGGTTCCTCTAATATTCTTGCAGAGTCTCCCAGCGCACTAGAAACGAAAACCGTATTCCAGATGGCGCCAGCTGTCTCCAAAACAGAAGATGTATGGGTAAGAATTGAGGACTGCCCAATCAATAACCCTAGATCAGGCAGAACTCCCACTGGGAATTCTCCCCCAGTAATTGACAATATATCAGAGCAGGGGGAAAAGGATGAGACAGTAAGGGACTGCCAAGGAAGGCATAATTCAGGGAATGGGAATGGGCCTGTCTTGGAAAATAGGCAAAAATCTTTTATTAAATTGGATGGTTTGGATGCAAAGGGGACTGACCCAAAACCTGTAATAAACAGCCAGCCCGCAGGGCAAGAGACTAATGAAAATCCAGTTTCAGAGCGTACACCATTTAGTTCAAGTAGCTCAAGCAAACACAGCTCACCAAGTGGAACAGTTGCAGCACGTGTCACTCCATTTAACTATAATCCTAGTCCAAGGAAAAGTAATACAGATGGTAGCACATCCCGCCCATCTCAGATTCCAACTCCAGTGACTACAAACTCAAAAAAAAGGGACTCAAAAAATGAAGCCACAGACTCTAGTGGCTCTCAAAGCCCCAAAAGACATTCTGGCTCTTACCTTGTAACTTCTGTTTGAAAAAATTCACAGCAGTTGTTTTAAGGAAATCCTGGTGTACAATTTTTATCTGTCCATGTATATTCAAAAATACACAAAAAAACTATAAAAAAAACAAACTGTAAATATATTTGATTTTGATGAGGGTTGTTCAGGAAGCCATAATTCATAAAATTGTTTTCACTTACTGTATAATATGGGCACAGTTTAAACAGCATATGATAGATACAGATGGCAATTCTGTTTTTAAAAAAAAAAACTTTTACTAAAAAAAAAAAATATATATATATATATATATATATATATATATATATATATATATATATATATATCACTAACCCTCCCTTCCTTCCTATCACTCCTGAACAAAACCATACAAGGACACTCTACCTTCCACTCCAGCTGCCTACCTACCAGAAGAAGATGGTTGCATTCTGCTCCTCTTTAACTCTGGCTGCAGTGAGCACTCAGTGATTTGAATAGAGCCATCTTTTCGTGGCTACAGATAGGAGGTCTTACTGCTTAGACATGGCCAGTGTTAGTGGATTTAAACCAAGCTGCAGCTTGAAGCAGGATGCAGCTGTCTACTGGAGGTAAGTAGGCAGCAGGGTCTGTTGGTGCAGGTAGGGGGAGGGGGTTGTTCTAGTATAGTTTAATTCAGGAGGGCAAGGGGGAGGTTGGGTTAATATACTTTTTAGTAAAGGTATACTGGTTTTAAGGGCAACTCTGCTTGAAGTGGATAACTAGAGGTACATGTGGTAAATGTAGTGTGAATAAAAACCTCACAACTGTACCCTCATTCCACTTCCAATGTGTGTAAGCCAACAAATGTAGTATATTGTAGCATACTAGTCCTTGGCTGCATTTGCTTTCTTTTTTTAAGCTTCCTTTGTTTTATTTTCACCTGGTAGTCCTGCAAAAACACGCTTCCTGTGCCCTAAGTGGTTACATAACTTCTCCACTATATCTTTTGAGGGAGCCATGGTTGTCACCCTAGGCTGCCCCCCTGATATAGATCACAAACCTGTCCATATCTCTTTATCTCCATTACATGGAGGCAGTGCATATGGTAGATTAGAGGATAGCTTGGATGGAAAATAATAATCTGTGCAGTTTACAGGAAGTGGCAAGGACTTTTTTGACAAGATCAACAAATATTTTTCTGTATTTGCTATCAATTTTCTTGGCTTGGGAGGGGGGGAAAAGAAAACAAATGCAGCCAGGCCATCTAATATCTATAAACTGCAATATTGTGCATTTTTGTTCTTGGGTTTAGATATTCTTTTAGGGGCTGTTCACACCATAGAAACATAGTCCGGATGCTTTTCTGCGTGTGTGTTTTTGACGCATTGCAATTATTTTATTTTAATTTTTTTCTTCTTTTTTTTTCTTCACCTTAAATAAGGACATGTGTGTTCTGGTGCATTTTTGATGAGTTATACTGCGTTCCAGTACAGTGCAGTGTAGTTTTTTTTTTTTTTTTTTTATACTAGAACGCACCGAAACTGACTGCACTGGTGTGAACTATGCCACTGAAAACCATATAACTTACTATCCATGTGTGTTTTTTTTTTTTTTTTTTTTTTTTTGATGCAGAAAAAAAAAACGCACTGAACTGCATATGGTGTGTACTGGCCCTAAAGTCCAAATTAGGAGCTTCCTTAGCTTTTACAGTGGTCGTAAACCCTTACAGACCACTTTTACCTACAGGTAAACCTATAATAAGGCTTACTTGTAGGTTCTGGACGGTTTAGGAGATATTTACCATATACGTTTTCGCCGACGTCATCGGCGCATGCGCTCTTTAGAAAGGGCGCAATCGTGCTGTTTCTATAGGGCCCGTGCCGTGACAGTCTGGCGACTCCGGCCAGTCAGAGCCGAAGTCCGTGGCTCCGGAAGGAAGAGGGGTGAAGATGGATGCTTCCACCAGTGGGGACATCGCGGGCTTCGTTTGCAGGTAAGCGGCACATAATGGGCCATGCAATGCATACTAGCCCATTATGCTTTTACCTTGCAGGGGAATAACGAGGAAGTAAAACCCATCAGGGTTTACTTCCTCTTTAGTACTTAAGGTTTTTGGTCTATAGATAGAAAAAGGGAGCTGTAAGCTACCAGAACCTGGTATTGTTTGGCATACAAGTTTTGAAGTGGAACTAAACCCATCAATTTTAAAGCAGAATTAAACCTAAGAAAAAAAAAGACAACGGGTAGGAATAGGGCAACAAAAGAAACCCGTTGGTATCTACTGTCATACCCCCTTCTCCATGCTTGTCAGTTTGTGTATCCTGAGCCACACATGTGCAGCTCAGCATACATTTACAGCACGGCTCTGCGCATGTTCAGGAATCATGTTATTATGGCCAGCAAACCAAGCAACCGAAGAGTCGGAACCCAAAATGAAGAGTGGGAGAAGATAGCAGTGCCTGGGAGTGACTGGAGCGCTGGAAGGGATCATTAGCCAGGCAAGTCTTCCATAATGTGCCAATATGCTGTGCATACTAGCACATTAAGGTGAAAAGCTCCTGGGGCCCTGGTGTCATAACTGATCACATGTGCAGTACCATCATTGCAGATCAAACAGAGGCTAGGATGGCAGCATCCTTGGCTGTAAAGGATGGGAGAGTTTTTTGTTCGGCTTTAACCAACAGATTAAAAGGAGGCACAAAAAAACGCACATCCCACTCTATGAATCTGCTCTTAGTGGAGCTGCCTTCTGACCTTTTACAGATCATGAGGAACATGACTAATACCTTCACATCAGGGACAAAGTGTTAAAACACAATATACACTTGTCTTTATGAATACAGGTTTCTTATCATGCTGTTAAATGTACAGCAATGTGACTGCTACTGAAAGCCTTTTCTTTTCTTTCTTTTCTTCCCTGGCCTGCCTTTCTGCGTGTCCGATCTGACAATCCATTTTCAGAAGTACTGTGATCTCATGAGGTGCATAGGTACAGTAGATCTGGTGTAACAATCCACACAACGTATTTCTCTACAACAATAAGAAAATCAGTGTTGCGGTTAGATCATGTCCAAGAGTTTTCTTGGCGTAGTGCTATGCTCAGTGTTGTATATTCTGGTATTTGAGGTGAGATGGCTGCTCTTTTATGAATGAGACAAAGTCTGAATAATCGAACTGAACAACATTTCTGAATAAATTATTACTGTATGTAAATTCATAATTGTGTTTTTATTGTGAAATGTAAGAAAAAAAAAATTGTGTGGCATGCAGAATTTTTCATTGGGAATGGGGCTGCTAAATTCAACCTTGTTTTTTGTTCCTTAGGCATAGGAGCTTCATTTTATTACACTCATGGCATTTATTAACTCATTGCAAGGTTTAATTGCTAATAAAACCCTTGAGAATTAGTTTCTTTTGTGTAATAAGATCCAGCTCTCTTGAGAGCGCAAATGTTTTCTTCCTGCCAAAATCCACAATGACACATCTCTGCCATAGATTTTTTTTTTGTTTGTTTGTAGAATAAATAACAGGAATACGGTTATTTACAGATTTAGTTCTGCAAGCTTTGTACACAGATATTGTTTTCTGCTTGCTATAAGTAATGAAAATCCTATTTTCATCACTTAGCTGATTTTTTTCATGTAGTTGTGATAACAGAAAGCTATTAATTTATTGAATTTTAAAAGATGTCTGCACTCTTTTAATATTGCCCCCCCCCCCCCCCCCCTTGTTCATTCTCAACAGTCGGAGCACTGCAAAGCAGTTTCAGTACATGGATCATACAGATGACCTGCACACTCTTCCACATTGTGTGCATCTTTAGTGGAAAAAAAGTGAACTAGTTTGTTATAAGCAAGATGGGAATAATGTATTTCTGGATGGTTGTGGATATTTCTAATTTAAACACTAACTTTTTTTCTTGTCAAAGCAGTTTATCTATGCGTGACTGAAAAGATTTTATGACTTTTTGCAATAAAACGTAAAAATTACAATATGTGAGCTTTATGGGTGTGTCTGAATTTCTTCTACATCCCGTTTAGTTTATTAAAGGCTTTTTTAATGTAGTGAAAACAACTGTTTGACAACAATAAACCTTGAAAGTTGATCTGTGTTAATACCTCGATTAGACAGCAGTATGTGCTGTCACAACGCTTTGCAGCCAATCGCACCTGTACTATCTAAGCCATTGGGCTTACTGCACACATTACGCATGTCATATGTGGAGGCACCTGTCAAGGGTCAAAAGTTCTTTCACTGCAAATTGAACTTCAAATGGCCAGCATACTCATACATGTGGTATATGCAGCATTTATATGCAAATCTAAACTATCCATGTAAAATATCAGTGATGGAGTTGATGTCTTCCCTCATGTGGAAACAGATAGTAATGTAAACCTAGCAAGCAGAGGCTCTTAACCCACTCAAAAAATTACTGAAGGTTTTACTTTAAATGATAACCTAAAGGGAAATTATGTACAAAGGAAAATATGGGTTATTGCACTTTTCTGGGTTAAAAGAAACTGGTCATGAGACCATAGTGGAGGCTGCCATTGCTGACCATTTCTTTTGAAAATTCTAGTTGCCTGGCTAGATTTAAAAATCAGTGTATTTTGCCACAAGTAATTTTTTTTTTTTTTAAGCGGCAACCTTAGAGAATAAAATGGTGGCTGTTACAATTTGGCACACGTTATTTGCGCATCGGTTTTTCAAACGCAATTAAAAAAAAAATACTCTTGAATTTATTGCAAAAAAACACAATATATAACCCAACTTTTTGATGATTTTTTTTATGATGTTACGCCAAGTTAATAGATATCTAACATGTCATACTTTAATATTGTGCACAGTCATGGAATGCCAACAAACTACGATGCTTAAAAATCTCCATATGCGTTGCGTTAACGTTTTTTCAGGTTACCAGTTTAGAGATACAAAGGAGGTCTAAAGCTAGAAATATTGCTCTTGTTATAATGTTCGAACACCATTGACATATGCGACCGCGACCTATGCATGCGCTCACCTGTGTGCGCGAGCACAGGGAGGCAGGGGCGCTTTCATTTTTTGTTTTATTTAAAAAAAAAAAAAAATTCAATGTCCCCTTTTTTTAAACTTCCCTTATGATGGTAATAAAGCTTGATAGGTCCTATATGTGGAGATATTTGGGGGCGGCACAGTGGTGTAGTGGGTAGCACTCTTGCCTAGCTTACGGATCGCTGGTTCAAATCCCAACCACGATACTACCTGCCTGGAGTTTGCATGTTCTCCCTGTGCCTGCATGGGTTTCCTCCGGGTACTCCGGTTTCCTCCCACACTCCAAAGACATGCTGGTAGGTTAATTGGCTTCTGTCCAAAATTGGCCCTAGTATATGAATGTGAGTTGGGGACCTTGGATTGTGGGCTCCTTGAGGGTAGGGACCAATGTGAGTGGATAATGTATGTGTGGAGCGCTGCATAAATTGACAGCGATATATGGGTACCTTTTAAAGTAAAATATATATATATATATATATATATATATATATATATATATATATACCGTATTTATCGGCGTATAACAAGCACCCCAATTTAGGAGGGAATTTTAAGGAAAAAAAACTTTTAGGAGGGAAGTTGAAGGGAAAAAAAACTTACATTTAAACGCCCATCATTGCAGCCATGTCAGTGCAGCCTTGTCAGTGCAGCCATGTCAGTGCAGCCTTGTCAGTGCAGACTTCCCCAGTGCAGCCTTGTCAGTGCAGACTTCCCCAGTGCAGCCTTGTCAGTGCAGCCATGTCAGTGCAGCCTTCCCCAGTGCAGCCTTGTCAGTGCAGCCTTCCCCAGTGCAGCCTTGTCAGTGCAGCCTTCCCCAGTGCAGCCTTCCCCAGTGCAGCCTTGTCAGTGCAGACTTCCCCAGTGCAGCCTTGTCAGTGCAGACTTCCCCAGTGCAGACTTCCCCAGTGCAGCCTTGTCAGTGCAGCTTTCCCCAGTGCAGCTTTCCCCAGTGCAGCTTTCCCCAGTGCAGCCTTCCCCAGTGCAGCCTTCCCCAGTGATCCCAGCCATTCTGGGCTTCAAAATCGCTGATCGCGATTTGAAAATGGCGCCGAAATACACAGAGCCGGTCCTCGGCTCTTTCCGGCGGCTGTCGTTCACTTTCGGCTCCACTCGTAGTCCCGAGCGGAGCTATCCGAACCTAGCCGAGGTTCGGATAGCTCCGCTCGGGACTACGAGTGGACCCGAAAATGAACGACAGCCGCCGGAAAGAGCCGAGGACCGGCTCTGTGTATTTCGGCGGCGCCATTTCCAAATCGCGGTCGGCGATTTTGAAAATGTGACAGGTCGGGATCGCAGGGGATCGGCGTATAACACGCACCTGCGATTTTCCCCTGGTTTTAAGGGGAAAAAAAGTGCGTGTTATACGCCGATAAATACGGTATATATATATATATATATATATTTTAGAGTATCCTAATGATACAGGGATAGGGACAATTGTAGACACTCACTCAGGTTGAACTGGATGGACTGGTTTCTTTATTCAACCTTACTAACTGTAACTATGTCTGAGATCCCAGATCTCTTCTTTACCCTTGAAAGCATGAGCTCAAAAAAAAAAAACATTGATCTCATTCGTTACGGTCTTTCAGGCCATAGAGAGGATCAGAGACCTTCCGGTTCCTGATCAGCTCTATTGTAAGTGGTCGCAATGGCACGATCGGATCCCGGGCTTCCTGGTGAGATGGGTAAGCCTGGAAAACCTAGCTGAAGAGGGGTTGGGCGTGCGACCCATCCTACTGCTTCTAAAGGTGATCCAGTGGCTAATCAGCCACTTGGATTGCTTTTATCAGAAAGAGAATCTCGGCCTAAAAATTTTAATACCGAGGTTATGGCTGACAGCTGCAGCAATGGCGCTGTTATACCCATTTCAACACAATCACATGTGTATATATTTATGTGATTGTGCGGCAAGTGGTTAATGAGTGTGATAACTGTAACGTTAAAACAATCTGAACAAGTATAGAAACATACCTTTAGATCTTCCAAAAATGCACTCTGCTCCTAAGTCCATTTGTGGGCTGAGAACACGCAGCTGGCTATAGATGAGTCTTTTTTTTTTTTTTTTCTTTTTTTTTTTTTTTTTGTTCAACCAGCAGGTAGCCCTGCCTAGATCATCTCCCATCTTCACAACATCAATGCTAATCATTCTATCATCACAAAATGAGAACTGAGGGGGCTAATTACTCTTCTTGGATGTCACACCTCTTCCTCAAACTCAATCTATCCAAAACCAAGTTTATAATATCCCCCCCCCCCCCCCTTCTCTGTCAGGATTAATGGCACAACTATCAACCCATCCTCACATGCAAGAGTGCTAGGTGTTATTCTGGACTATCCTTTTGGCCCCACATTCAATCACTGTCCGAAACTTGGTGCCTCAACCTACACAACATCTCCAAAATACTCCCCTCCCTAACCCATGACACCACAAAGCTTCTAATTCACTCCCTGGTCATCTCTCATCTTGACTACTGCAACCCCCTCTTCATTGGCTTACCTTTTACATAGGCTATCCTCCCTTCAGTCTATCATGAATGCTGCTGCTAGACTCATGCACCTTACCAACCGTTCAGTGTCTGCTACTCCTCTGTCAATCCCTCCACTGGCTTCTGCTCTGCCTACAAATTAAATAAAAAATACTAACAACTTATAAAGCCATCCATGAGACTGCCCCCAGCTACATCACTAACCTAGTCTCAAAATACCAACCCAATCGGTCTCTTAATTCCTCCCAAGACTTTTTGCTCTCTAGCTCCCTTGTCACCTCCTCCCATGCTCACCTCCAGGACTTCTCCTGAGCCTCTCCCATCCAATAGAACCATACCCCAATCTATCAAACTGTCTACTACTCTGCCAACTTTTTGGTGATCCCTGAAAACCCTTCTCTTGAGAGAAGCCTATCCTGCCACCACCTAGCAACTGTATTTTTTTCCATCAGTTCATCCCCAACAGTTCTTGCCTTTTATATTACTTTACCCTCCTGCTTTGATTGTTAGCTCTAACAAGCAGTGCCCTGTTATTGCTCCTGTATTGAATTGTATTGTAACGGTTCCATCTGCCCTCATGTTGTAAAGTGCTGCGCAAACTGTTGGCGCTATATAAATCCTGTATAATGATCCTTATTTGGCTACAAAAGTGATAGTACACTTTAAAGGCTTCAACAAAGATTCCCAAAGTTTGCAAGGAACTTTGCAATTGCTTTAAAAAAAAAAGTGCTGTACACATTGCTCTCAAACGAGCTGAAATCCAAATGAACGTGCCTTAAGGCTTGTTCGCACCAGTTGCGGTGCAACTTTTTCCTGCACAGCTCGAGGAACACACTGCTGGCCTGCAGATGTGCGCATGATACCATGCGGTTTGGTGTGACGTGATTTAGACGTTGCACATGCCATACTTTTTGCATGAAATTAACGGGCTGTAAAAATGCGCCATATGGGAATATGCAAAAACGCACATGTACTTTTTATAGTGTGAACCATCCCTTCTATTGCAGTGATTACCTTGAAATGTTTTATGTATACTTGCGAATGTTTACACACTCTAATTTCACATATTTTTGTAAAATGTAGACATTTGTAGAATATCCATTTCATACAGGATAAATCAGCTACTACACTGACTTTGCAACCTAGTTAAGATATCCTCGAGAGGGTCCATTGTTTTCAACAAATCGTCTGACTTGACTTGCTTTGTGAGAACATCAGCGTGCAACCATTGAAGAGCACTGCAATGCAGAGAGAAGTCTATTTTTGAGGTTAGCACAAACATAAGTGAAAGGCAATGCATTTTCAATTAAACTAAATACATTTCACGTTTCAAAACAAAAGGTGTGCAGAGTCTGAGACTATAGACCAGTTGATGGTGAACTTTGGCACCCCAGATGTTTTGGAAAGACATTTCCCGTGATGCTCAAATACACTGCAGAGTGCATGAGGATCATGGGAAATGTTGATCGATTATCTACCAATTGACTTCTGTACAACTGCTCTGTTGGATTTTCCCCACTTAATAAGAGCTTTGGCTATAGCCTGATCAGTGTGGCTATAGTGCTGATCAGTGTATAATGACAGCAGGGCAGTCTCTCTGCTGTCGGAATACAATAGCTCAATGGGGAGGATTCCTCATCACTTCGAGTGTGTGAATGGGGAATAGTCAGTTTTTTTTTCATTCAACTCCATTTGAATGAAAAAAAATGTACTCGTCTATGGGCTGCCTTATAGTTTATTTCTTTAACCTTTTTTGAGCTGGCCCTGTAAGGCCTCGTACACACGGGCGTACTTAAGCGTGCGTTTGTGCTAAGGGCCTTGTTTGCCCACAGGGGATGCACAGGTAGTCCTATTTAAGTCTATTGGGCTGCAGCGGCTGCACTGGCCTTGATTAGCATCAAGAGTTAAATCTCGGCCATTTTCTTTCAGTGACCACTTGTTTTTCACTCTCTTGTAAAGGTCTTTTATCAGGCCGTCACTCACATTGTTCCGCAATGAACAATGGGATCTTCAAAAACTGCACTTTGACCTTCTAAGGGACTTTCCTTAGTTGAGGCCTTCACCTGTAGAGAACCTTTTCTTGTGCTACACAGGGATAAGTTGATTTTGAAGCCAAGTGCCTCTTTTCTTCCCAAGGTAGTTTTGTTCTTTTCACCTTAACCAGGACATTGCTCTACCATCTCTTTTTTATATTCTTAAACTTTCTAAAAAGAACTGTTAACCAACCGTTAGGTGTCCGAACAATCTCCCAAACTCTGAGTGTAGTTCTCATGGAGGGGGTAATGTTTGGGTTTGATTTGGGACCACGGTGCATTAAATTTCGCAGCTCTGGACTGCTGCCCAGTAATACTTGAGAAAGCAGGGTAGGGCAAGGTCCCCCAGCGAGAGGGGCAGCTGAGGGGTGGATTTGGCAATCCTGGGGACGCTACCATTCCAAACGAAGGAGATGTCTAGCTTTTTGAAAAAAGCTTGTGGGATGTATACTGGGGTTTGCCTAAAGACATACAGTAACTTGGGGAGCATAGACATTTTAACCAGGTTAACCCTTCCAACCAGGGTGAGGGGTAGTGTTTTCCAAGCAGCGCATCTCTGAGTCAGGAGGGATATTACTGGAGTCAGGTTGAGAGGGATGAACTGAGTTAAGTCCCTATTAATCTCTATTCCCAAGTATCTGAATTGTGAGACCTTTTGGAGAGGGGTATTGGGGGTACAGATGCCTCCTCCGGATGTAACGCAAATATCATACTTCCCCCAGTTAATTTGGATAACAGAGTATCTACCAAATGTGTCTATCAATGACAAGGCTGCCCCCAAAGAGTTTGCTTCGTTCCTAAGGTACAGCAGAAATTTTCTCCTGGACCGATACCAACGATATACCGCTAACTAGGGGGAAGGATCGCAAGAGAATTGCCATTGCTATTGCCTCAATAGCCAGTGCGAAGAGGACGGGGGATAGTGGGCATCCCTGTCTGGTGCTCCTGTGTAGGCGAAAGAGTCCATCCCGTGCGGACCCTAGCCTTTGGGGATTTATACAGAGCCTGTACCCAGGATATAAAGTTAGGGCCGAAATCAAAACAATGCAGAACCTCCCATAGATAGCACCACTACCCAATCAAATGCT
Source organism: Aquarana catesbeiana (assembly GCF_042186555.1). Lineage (NCBI taxonomy): Eukaryota > Metazoa > Chordata > Amphibia > Anura > Ranidae > Aquarana > Aquarana catesbeiana. The sequence goes on from NC_133324.1 coordinate 190,299,304, forward strand.
TTCTCCGCATCCAGGGAGGCCACTGCATCGAATCGGCTAAGAGAGTCCCCGGCACCTAGAACAGTGTACAGTCTGCGGAGGTTTATGTCTGTCCCCTTGCCGGGCATGAAACCTGTCTGGTCCTCGTGAATTAGAGTGAGAATAACCTCATTTAGTCGTCTAGCTAACACTGGTGAGAATCTTGGCATCTGCATTAAGTAAGGATATAGGGCGGTAAGAGGTGCAAAGTTCAGGGTCCTTACCCGGTTTAGGGATGATAACTATAACTGCCTCTGCCATAGAGTTTGGGAGAGTGGCAGCTTTCAGAGTCCCTGTAATAATTTCATGCAGTTTGGGTGACAGTTGCTCCCCATATTGCTTGTAAAATTCAGGTGGGAGGCCATCCACCCCTGGGGTTTTTCCCGCCTGGAGTTTGTCCAGCACCAACTGAACCTCTTCTAGGGTAATAGTACTAGATGAGATCGGGCCTCCTCACTAAGGGTTGGAAAAGTGATCTGCTCCAGTAAGGAGTCCAGCTCCGTTCCTGAGTATTCTGCCTTGGGGGTGTGGAGGGCCCTATAGTACAAAGCGAAACGTGCATTGATGGTCACCGGGTCTGTCACCAGTGTTCCATCTGCATCTCTCAAGCAGGCAATGGCTGTTACAGGTTGTTGCTCTCTAGCTAGCCAGGCCAACAACCGGCCTGTCTTTTCCCCCTGCTCAGATGTGCTGTGACTGCGTCAATTGCTGATTTTTTGCCCCAGCCACCCGGTAGGCTGCCTGCATATCAAGATGGGTGATCGGGTTTTGTGTCAGAACATATCAAGATTCCAGGTCTAGGGCCTTAGCTTCCGCCTCCTCAATAGATATCTTGGCATTATATCGGGCACGAGAAATAGAGGTCTGGTCGCATTCCCGGGTGTAAGCCTTGAAGGTGTCCCACCTGTTGTGCAGTATAGTGGATCCAGCATTGGATACCCAGTAATCAGAAATGCATTTGGAGATCTTGGCTTCTATTAACTGCTCAGAGATCCAGTAGCAAGAAAGATGCCACAGTCTCTCCGACGGGGGGGGGGGGGGGGGGTTGCAGACACAAGAGCATAAGGGCATGATCTGATATGCCCCTAGGGAGGAGCATATTCACCTCATGTACTCTGGCAAGCAGTCCCCCAGTGACATACATAAAATCTATCCTAGATAGGGAGCGGTAAGAGGCAGATTGGCAAGTAAAAGTCTGTTCAGTAGGGAACCTCCCCCGCCAGACATCTGTCAAGCCGTAGAGGGATGCCCATTTGCTCAGGGGGGAGTTTGTACCTGTGCCTGAAGGAAGTCTATCTAAGGATGGATTAGGGGTTATGTTTAAGTCCCCTGTTATAATAAGATTATCAGTGGGGTAGGTAGCAAGGATAGGGGTCAGATATTTTAGTAGAGACACTGGCCGGTGGAGGTATATATAGGACCAGGATCAGCAGCTCAACATTATCCACCACAATATGTAGCAATATATATCGCTACTGGGTCAGCCTTAACATCAAGCAGGAAGTGGGATAGGGCCTTATGTATTAGTACACTCACCCCTCGGGCATACACCGAATATGTGGAATGATAATGGTGCCCTACCCATGGTTTCTTCAAGCTGAGGACCCTACATCCCACCAAGTGGGTCTCTTGCAATATACAGATGTGGGGTGTATATTTCTTCAAGTAGGTCATTACGAAGGACCTCTTGATTTTATCATTTAAGCCCCAGACATTCCACAAGATAATTTTTTATAGGAGCCATAGCGGCATGTAGTGAGTATGATTGAAGGGAAAATGACTGTTAAACTGACCCGGGAGCAGACATGCAGTATACAACACATAATCATCGTGTAAGGCATTGGACATCCGGCCCACATAAGCAGCAAGGGCTGGAGAGAATGTCCAATAGGGATCACCGCGTACATCGATCACATACATAAAAAAATAGCAGAAAAGAAGGACCAAAAAAGACTCTTAATATAAAAACCTAACTCTTCCCACCCCGCACATCCTCTGGGGAACTCGGGGTGCATAAGCCCAAAACTTGACCCATCATACACTAGGAAAATCTCCTATGGGGCAAACGGAAACGCGGACGACTACCGAACACGGGGGCAGTCAGAGAGTTCAGTAGAGTTCAGAGGCAGCTGCCTGAAACCTGTATAAAAGTATAGATGTATTTGAAATCTATGCATAGCTGAAAAATAAAAAAACACTCGGCCGTAGCCAGGGGCACAGACTAAAATAGGGCAGCGGTATACAACCCATTAAACTGTATAGTGTCCAAGAAGAGCGTCTCCCATTACCTTCTTCTGTTTTCCCCGGATAGAGTGTGACTTCAGCAGCAGTATAATCGGGGAAGTGGGGTTGAAATAAGCAGCCAAACTTTATCAGGAACCGGGGGAGAGACAGGGGGATCCATGGGCAGCTGCAAACCCGCCGACCTCACAGCTCATATCGGAGTCAGTGCATGAAAAAGGGTAATGGAGGTCAGCCAACAGGTGGCGCCTATGGCGCATGAGTCATGCAGCATGACAGTTAACATTGGTAATGTGGCCTTGCACAGAGGGGATAAGGAAAAAAAATCGTGGGGAGTACCGCTGGAAAGTTTCAAGTAGAACCCAGGGGAAAAGTCATACCTTTACCGAGCCTGGGGCAGGGTATCCAGCCAGTGGGAAGCATCTTCTGGCGAGGTGAAATATCGGGACTCCCCATCCACCACTCTCAGGGAACAACATGCTATATTTCAAGCCTCTGGTTTGGAGCTGTGGCTTAACGTGGTCAAAGGTTCTGCGGAGCCTCTGGGTGTCGATGGAGTAGTCCGGGAACAGCATGATCTTGGTGTTCTCATATCGGAGTTCCGCCACCTTCCGGATCTCATGGAGGGTCAGGTGTCTGTCATGAAATTTATACAACCGGAAGATGAAGGTGCGCGAGGGGGGCCCCGGCTGGCCCCGCACAGGCGGCATTCTATAAGCTCTCTCCACAACAAAGTGTGGACAGAATGGGGCCTGCGGGAGTATAGTGCGGAGCAGGGTCCCTGCACCCTCCGGTAAACCTATCATCCGTAAGTTATTCCTGCGGCTGCGGTTCTCGCTGTCCTCTGCCCACGATTCAAGGGCCTTCACCTGTAGCGTGTGAATGGGAGGCACAGTTGTCCTGTTTAGAGATTCCCCCGAGTCACCCACGCGCTGATCCGCTTCGTTCAAGCAATTCCGTATTTGTAGGGTGTCAATATTTGCCGTTAGAGTATTTCGGAGATGGCCAGCATGAGAGCCTGGAAACGTTCTTCTTCCGACCCTGGGTCTGTAGGGGTGGTTTGAGACGTCATGTGCGTGCAGCCTGCCGGGCCTACCGGGCCCTGTAACTTCTGCAGCGGTAACGCCTTGGGCGTATATCCGCCTTTCTTCCCAGAGCCGGATTTACCTCTTCTCATACCCGGGCGTCATCAGAGGCTGGGCATGGTGAAATAGAGTAGTAGATCCCGTAGAAATTGGATAAATTATACAGGTAGGAGCGGAGCTCTGCTCAGACACGTCCGCTAAGGCCGCCAGCTTGACCACGCCCCCAAAGATTTGTAATTTAGCCAGGCAGTTTTGTAATACGCTCACCTCTGCCAGTCACATACATTGCTCAGCTACTTTCTAGTTTAGCAATATTGGCTCGTGGCTTGGCTCCCTACTCACTGGAAAGTGGTGGTGATATGGATTCATTGTCCAGTAAGCAGGTTGGAGGCTAAGATGTAATTCAGAAATCTGCATTGGTGACCACATAATTAAGGAGTCATTCAGACAAGGGTGTCTGCTATTCCTACCGGCAGAAAAAAAAAAAAAAAAAAGCCCCATGCACATGTGTGAACATCCATAAAGGCAGAATTGGTGCTGTTCATAATGTAATCACTCATCTGACTGGTGAAGGGCTCTGACTGGCCCTGGATTTGAGTCCAGGGCAGACGTTTCTAGTCTCCGATAATTATCCAGTTTTTGCATGGCCATAGTATACATCTAAATGTAGAAGCCTATGTACCCGCAATTGCCCATCTGAATGAGTCCTTACCTGTCACTTTTCTGGCTGTGCATTGTGGAGGAGGTTTAGAATTGGGAATCCCTTTACAGGTAAAACCATAAACAAAGATATGCATATGAAAGAGAGAGTGTTTGAATTTCTGTGTGGCTTTTATTACTGTGTTTGGACATTTACCCTTGTTTTCTTTCATAGGAAATTGGCAAGAACAAAAACGCATTCAGGGGAATTCATAAAGCATGTCTTTTTTGAAGCTGGGTGGTTGGAGCCTGATGGGGGTTCTCCATCAGGTCTGCTCCCCTTGTAATTGACAGCAGGCAGATCCAAGGCTAATACACAGCCTGCAATAGAACCCACCAACTGTCAATCACAAGAGGGGAGTGGACTTGATGGGGGACTAGTGCCTCAGTTTCTTCATTAGCCTACCCCTCCCACTATTAAGCCTCATGCACACAGGGCGTTTTTAAAGCTGTTTTTAGCAGTGTCAGACGTTTTTTTTAAGTTTTTTTTTTTGTTTGTTTTTTGTTTAAAAACACCTCTCCATGTTAGTCTATGTATCCATGCACACAGTCTTTTAGGAGCTGTAAGTAAGTGGCATAGGCGTTTTCAAGCTGTAAAAAAAAACCCAGGGCCAGTGTTAGAGCTGTAAAAACTTCTGAGGCTGGTAAAAGCTGCTAAACGTGGCTTAACACTGCATACAGTCGTGTTAAAGTGGTTGTACACCCTGTACAACCACTTTACCTACAGGTAAGCCCATATTAAGTTTTTTTTTTTGTTTGTTTTTTTGTTAATAGAAGCAGAGAAACGCTGCTAAAAGGTAGCGTGGCTAAACATGCATTAACACCAATGCAAAAAAAGCACATTTTTACAGCTGCTTTTTCCTGGCATTGGTAGTGGCTTTGCAGCTCGTTTTTTCTAACGCTCTGTGTGCATGAGGCCTTAGTTTCACTGGTAGCTAGGAGATTATTGGCTGTGAAGCTGACAGCGTTTCTAATAACCATTGACGGCAAAAAAGGGGCTAGTTGCGGTAAACATGCCACACTAAAACACAGTGTACAGAGATGGACGCTCTGGGCTGTGTCAGAGTGACAAAAAAGAGTGACAAATTTGAAAAAAAACACAATATTTATTTACTTTTTGCTATAATAAATATCCCATTTTTAGTTTTAAAAAAACATTTTTTTTTCCTCAGTTAAGGCCAATATGTATTCTTCTACATATTTTTGGTAAAAAAAACATCCCAATAAGCGTATATTGATTGGTTTGTGCAAAAGTTATAGCATCTACAAAATAGGGGATAGATTTGTCATTTTTATTATTTATTTATTTTTTTTTTTACTACTAATGGTGGCGATCTGTGAATTTTATCGTGACTGTGACATTGCAGCGGACAGATCAGACACTTTTGACACTATTTTGGGACCATTGACATTTATAAAGCGATCGGTGCTATAAAAATGCACTGATTACTGTGTAAATGTGACTGGCAGGGAAGGGGTTAACACTAGGGGGCGCTGAATGGGTTAAATGTGTGTCCTAGGGAGAGATTCTCACTGGGGGGGGGGGGGGAGACTGATGAGGGGAGGAGACCGATCGGTGTTCCTCTGTACAAGGAACATACGATCAGTTCTCTTCCCCCCTGACAGGACATGGATCTGGGTGTTTACACACCCAGATCCACGTCCCTGCTCTGTGATGAGCAATCGCGGGTGCTGGCGGACATTGCTGCCGCCGGGCACACGCATCGGGTCCCCAGCGATGCGGTGAGTGCGCGCGCTCTCCACAATGCCGGGAAGCCGAGGACATCATATGACGCCCACCTGGAGGCAGGAAGGGTTCCTTCCACGGTCCTTTTACTATACGGCGGTAGGGAACTGGTTAAGTATCTTTTTTTTTTTTTTTGTACCATTTTGTAAAAGTTTCACTATTAGGAACTAAGTGAACCTGTCACATGTGTTTGTAAAGCTACCAAAACGGGAGGTGGGGATTTCTTCTGAATGTGCCGCAGGCCGTTTTAAAGGGCCACGTTGCCAGAAAATTGTCAAAGCTTTATTGAATTCCGCTGTTTTTAGTAGGTTGAGAACGAGGTTCCAGTTCTTGACAATTGTTTTATTGCTGTTTGTATCTTCCTTTCTTGGTGCCAACCATATTATTCCCCCCACCGCCATCACTTCTTCTTGTATGTAGGTGTCAGAGACTGAGTGAAAATCTTTACAAGGATGTAGAGAGCAGTGAAACAGGCCATGTTTTGGGAATTTCTCTTAGATAAAATAGCTGTCCAAAATACCAAGCCATTGACTCTGATTTAAAGCATCTGTGCAAGATAAAGGAAAACCTGCAAACATGGCCTGTTGGGGGTACTTGAGGTTGAGAACCACTGCTCTACTTTGAAAAAAAAAAAAATTTAGCTGTAGTTGGACTTTTGAATCAAAACTCAAACAAATTGAATTAAATGAAACAATTCAATTTTTTTTTTTTAAATTGTTCATTGAAATCCAATCTGTGGTTTTATTTATATATGCTGATCAGCCCATCACATGGCAGCAACTCAATGCATTTAGGCATCTAGATGTAGTGAAGACGACTTGCTGAAGTTCAAACCGAGCATCATAATAGGCAAGAAAGGGCATTTAAGTGACTTTGAACGTGGGGCATGGGTGTTGGTGCCAGATGGGCTGGTCTGAGTATTTTAAAAAACTGCTGACATACTGGGATTTTCATGCTCAACCATCTCTAGGGTTTACAGAAAAAAAGAAAATAGCCAGTGAGCGGCAGCTGTGTGGACTAAAATAGCTTGTTGATGTCAGAGGAGAATGGGCAGACTGGTTTGAGATGATAGAAAGGCAACAGTAACTCAACTAACCACTCATTACAACCAAGTATGCAGAATACCATTTCTGAACGCACAATACATCGAACCTTGAAGCAGATTGGCTACAGCAGCAGAAGACCACACTGGGCGCCACTCCTGTCAACTAAGAACAGGAAACTGGGCCTACAATATTCACAGGCTCGCCAAAATTATATAATAGAACATTGGAAAAACATTGCCTGGTCTGAGGAGTCACGATTTCAGCTGCAACACTCAGATGGTTGGGTCAGAATTTGCCATAAACATGAAAGCATGGATCCATCCTGCCTTGCATCAGTGGTTCAGGCTGGTGTTGTAATGGTGTGGGGGATATTTTCTTGGCACACTTTGGGCCCCTTAGTACCAATTGAGCATCACTTAAACACCACGGCCTACCTGAGTATTGTTGCTGACCATGTCCATCCCTTTATGACTAGTGTACCCATCTTATGATGGCTACTTTCAGTAGGATAATGCACCATGTCACCAAGCTCAAATAATCTCAAACTGGTTTCTTGAACATGACAATAAGTTCACTGTACTCCAATGGCCTCCACAGTCACCACATCTCAACCCAATAGATCACCTTTGGGAGGTGGCAGAATGGGAGATTTGCATCATGGATGTGCAGCCAACAAATCTGCAGCAACTGTGTGATGCTAAAATGTCAATATGGACCAAAATCTCTGAGGAATGTTTCCAAAACCTTGTTGAATCTATGCCACAAAGAATTAAGGCAGTTCTGAAAGGCAAAAGGGAATCCAACCCGGTACTAGCAAGGTGTACCTAATAAAGTGGCAAGTGAGTGTGTGTATATATAGACTTTACAACCTCCTGATTTTTATTCACCAGTCTATCAATATAACATTCAGTGTTATATTAGCTGGACTGACAAAATGGATATAACTTAATTGTTAATGAAGTGGATTTTATAGTAGTTGAATGACTTAGAATTTACATTTAGTACCATAAAAGTTCCTTTGTTTAGTATTTTACCTCCATAAACTGCCTGGCTGTCTCTGGCTTAAATACTTTCGGAGTCACTGACCTGGAACAAAATGCAGATGAGAAAGTCACAAGTAACATCAAACAGTAGCCATAAGATCAGCAGGACAGCTAGCTAACTGACGCGATCCATACATGCATCAAAATTCAGGTGGTCCATGGCTGTTCCCATTCATGAGAGGTCGATCTATCAACTTTTCGTGAACGGTTCTGCTGGAAAATGTTGCTTTGATCAGTGCTTGCAGCCAATTGGCTGCAACGCTGATGAATGTATTCTGACAGCGGGGGACTCCTCCAGAGGAGAATCGGGGCTGCTCTGTGCAAAACCATTATACAGAGCAGGTAAGTATAACACGTTTGTTGTTTATTTATTTTTTTAATCACTTTAACCTCTTCCGGACCAACCGCCGCAGTTTTACTGCGGCAGGCTGGCTCCCCTGCGCGAAATCACGTTGCTGTACGTGATCATGCGGGGTCCGGATAGCAGGCACACGCGCGCCCACTGCATAGCAGGGGTGCCGATGCTCGTGATGACCGCAGGCCACGAGCGATCATGACCAGGAGACACAGAACAGAGACGAATGTGTGTAAACACACACTTCCCTGTTCTGTTCTGACAGGGGTGACAGATTGTGTGTTCCTATTAGCTAGGAACCACGATCTGTCACTTCCTGTAGTTAGTCCCTCCCCCTTCAGTTAGAATCACCTCCCAGGAAACAGTTAACCCCTTCACCACCCCCTAGTGTTAACCCCTTCACTGCCAGTGACATTTTTACAGAAATCAATGCATTTTTAATCGCACTGATCGCTGTATTAATGCCAATGGTTCCAAATATGTGTCAAAATTGTCTGAGGTGTCCACCATAATGTCACAGTCACGATAAAAATCGCAGATCGCCGCCATTACTAGTAACAAAAATAATAATAATAAAAATTCTATAAATCTATCCCCTATTTTGTAGACGCTATAACTTTTGCGCAAACCAATCAATGTACGCTTATTGCAATTTTTTCCAAAAATATGTAGAAGAATACATATCGGCGTAAACTGAGGAAAAAAAATGTTTTATATATTTTTGGGGGGTATTTATTATAGCAAAAAGTAAAAAATAATGTTTTTTTTTTTTTTTGTTTATAGCACAAAAAATAAAAACCGCAGAGGCGATCAAATACCACCAAAAGAAAGCTCTATTTGTGGGGAAAAAAAGACGTCAATTTTGTTTGGGTACAACGTTGCACGACCGCGCAATTGTCAGTTAAAGCGACGCAGTGCCAAATCGCAAAAAAGTGCTCTGGTCAGGAAGGGGAAATTCTTCCGGGGCTGAAGTGGTTAAAGACTCTGTGCAGGGGAAGATCAGCATCTGAACCCAGAGAAGGTGGAGGCTGATAGACTGGAGATAATAGAAGGCATTTCATTTACAAAGTATACTGTTACCAGTTTTGTGCATTATATTTAAAATGATCATATCTCTGAAACAAAGTCTCAGCTTTTAGTACTACTTTAATATAAAAGATTTATATCTCTCTCTTCCACCCTTCATATACAGTAGCTTTATGTCTGACTCCTAGTTAAAATGCCCATATATCCTATTTCTGGGTGTATTTATTATTATATATATGATATCAGTAATATATATAATTACTTTCACTGTTTCACAGTATAAATGGACCCCTTATAGTAGCGATTATCTGCTCTTTTTGTACAATAAAGGGCTAATTTTAATTTTTTTTAACCCCATTATGACAGGTGATCCAAAAAAAAAGAAGCCTGCTACTAAACATCTTAGACCTGGTTCACACCTTTGCGTTTTTGGTGCTTTTTGTAGAAACGCACTACATTCCATTTAACGTGGTTTCCTATGGGACACGTTCACATCTAATGCTTTTTTCAGCTGCTGCAAATTTGAAAAGGGTCAAGGACTTTTTTCAATGCCGAACAATGCTTTTCTTGCCTTTTTGTTTTTAATAGACTGCAATGTAAAAGAAAAGCATGTAGTGTGTTTTTTCCATGATTTGCGTTTTTTAATTTGCCCAACAAATTGGCAAAAAAAAAAACCATAAAAAACGCAAATCGCAGCAAAAAGCACTGCAGAAATATGCTTGCCATACACGTATTGATTTTTGGACGAGAGTATTCATACGGAAATCTATGTACAGTACATTCGCTGAATGAAAGTATGTCGTTTGAAAATTTCACTTGCTTTTTACATTAAGTTTTAAAATGAATATAATTTCTGTTTCAATAGTTCATTGTTTTTGGAAAACAAGTAAAGGATATCATTTAATGGAGCAGCAAACAATCCTCATCTGCTTCAAGCATGTAACGGGGAAACATACAAATGCAAGGCTTTGTAGGAACTGATGAGGATCATAGCGTATAGGTAAAGTCTGCCGTAGGGCCCTCCTAACATACACAAACTTGTATCTAAGGCAAGACATCAACTTATTATAGACTACTAATAAAGCGTTAATAACAAAAACGCACAAGGGTTACCATCCGGCTAACCACTTGATGAAGCATATACTGTATATGTATGAAAGATCGTGGACTCAGTTGCATAACATTACTATAACCAGGGCTTTTTTTCAGTGGGAACACGGGGGAACGCAGTTCCGGCACCTCTTGGACTGACTGTATGTAATGGCAAGGGGTGCTAGGGTATGCTGCAGGGTAGTAATGCTCACTGCTGGGGATCTATTTTTGCAAGGGGGGTCTATTGTTGCTGGAGAGGTCTATAGTTGCTGGTGGGGGCCCTATTGTTGCTGGGGGGGTTCAGTTGTTGCTGAAAGAGATCTACTGTTGGGGGAGGGGGTCTATTGTTGATGGCAGCCAGACAGACTATTAATGCTGGCTGTGCGGAGATCTGTTGATGCTCCCGGGAGTCTACTGTTGCTGGCGGGGAAATTTTGTTGTGGTTGGTCCATTGTTGTTAAAAGCACAACCGGTTTTACCATGCGGAGAGACAATATCTCTCAATGTGTCTCAGTGCACTTTTTACTTCATTTACCATCGCCCCCCCCCCCCCCCCCTCATATGCATATATGTTTTTTTTTTTTTTTCTTTTTTTATGCATTTACATGCGTTTGTATTATGCACGTGTATGTATATGCATGTATGTGTACACGAGTATGTGTGTGTACACTTATGTATGCGTAGATTTTTTCATTTGTATGTATTTAGACTACAATCTCATGTTCTGTGCTTCAAAATCCCACTACCTATCATTAATTCTTTGTACTGATATGGTAATTTTTATTTCTAATATATTTATATTATATACTTTTTATCATTTTATGAATGCATTTTTCAATATAAACTTATCTTACGTCTCCAGTCTGTAGTGTACGGTATATATTGTTCTTATTTATACCCTATCTAGAACACCTGGGTATGGAACTTGGAATAATCAATTGTCCATCACAGGACACATCCTCCTACTAGCCACACCACCTCTCCCCATGTACACATGTCAGCCTACCGGCCCATACAGACTGTGCTCCAGTTCTCCTGGCTCTGATGAAGAGGTTTTCCTCGAAACGCGTCAGCATTTCTTAAATACCTGCCTCAATATGGGCACACCCCAATTTTAACTTCCTAGTACTTATTTTGTTACATGTTTTTCCTTTTTTTTTTTTTATAATATTATGTAGTATTTGTATGATTTTATATCTATATGACTATATGTCTGTATTCTTTTACATAAATAAACCATACATTTCTTGATGTAAGCGTCTGATCACGCGCCTTCCATCCACTTCCTGCTAAACAGTCCTTTGCAGACCACCCCTGGTCAGCTAAGGCAGCGGGACACGCTCCATCATCTCCCCCAGTCCTATCTCTGACTACAATACTACCTTTGTTTTACAGCAAACGATCTCACAAGCGCAGGAGTATTTTTCACCATATCTTGTTCACACTTTTGCTCTGGTACTAACTACCATCTAGCATGTATTTTGTATCCTGCCTCAATAAGGGCAACATTAAGGATACATTTGTGGATTTGTGAACTCCATTTGCGCCAATGTCCTCCGCCTCAGGGGTTATGTCCAGATCCCTCTCCCACGCTGCCTGGTAAAACAATCTAGTTGGGGGCTGGTGAACAGTTTGTAGAGCATAGAGACCCCCCCCCCCATCCTGCACGCACCTGTTTTCAAACATGGTGTGTACTGTTAGAACAGAGCCACCTTTTTGTAATGAATTAAGAGTGCAAAATTTGCTGTAAGTGGAAGTTCTCCATGGGGGGCATCTCCAAGCTGCTCACACAGTGTGAAGAGGGACGTATTCCCCTGTGGTCAAGATAGTCACCTATATGGTCTAATCCCTTTTTCACCCACCAACCAAATCTATCAGGATGTATACCGGGGGGGGGAATGGGATTGGCAAACAGAGGAACCACTGGGGTGTGTGCATAGTGTAGGCGCCATCTTCTGCAACTTGTGTTCCATATGTGTAATGAGTGGGAGAGTGTGGGGCACAAAATAGCTTTGCGGTGTTTCGGGAGGGTTCATAGGATAAGGTCCATTGCCAGTGGTGAACATGCCTGGGCCTCCAGTGGGACCCAGTAAGAGCAATAATGCCGACTATGAAGTTTGCATAATTAGGCTAGCTGCGCAGCAATGTAGTATTTCCGGAATTCGGGCACCCCCAAACCACCAGCTATCCTGGATCCTTTGTTACCCCAAATAAAATGGAAGATTTGAGATTGGAATTGTCGAATAGCATCGGCAGGGACTTGTATGGGCAGTGTTCGAAAGTAATATAACAATCTAGGTAAGAAGTCATTTTTACAGATGCAATTCTGCACATCCATGGAAGATTTGCATCAGACCATGACTTCACGTCCTCCAGTCATTAGGCAAACAAGGATGGATAGTTGGCTTTATATAGTAAGGCTACATTGGAGGTCAGTCAGATTCCTAAATAGGAGAGATACATCGGTTTCCAGTGAAAAGGATATTGGGACTGAATGCTCTGAAGCATTGAAGTCGGTAGATTGATGTTTAGTGCCTCCGATTTGTTGTGGTTGACTAATGGCCGGAAAGTTTCCCAAATCGATTTAATAGAGACATTTAAATTTGGTAGAGTAGTGGGGAGAGGTGATAAACCGCATTAGGTCATCTGCGAAAAAAGCACATTTGTGGCTCTTCCCCAACTTTCTATCCCCAAAATGTCTGGATTAAGATGTATCCCTAGAGTTTCTATGGCTACTAAAAACATTAGCGGGAATAGTGGGCATCCCTGGCGGGGATGTGTTTCCACTCCGACCTATGGTCTGGTAGAAGTATCTGGGCTGAATGTAATTTCTAAACAAAAACCACATACACTGTCTGAAAATTCCTTTGACCAAGAAGTTTTCTATTCTGCTCCTTCAAATTTTCCCATCACTGTGGACAAAAACAAACGTCATTTTGACCTCCACTAACTATTAGAAAATCAAACGGCTAGCCAAACCCATCAGATGTCATCGCCCTGGTCGTTACGGAATTTATTCCACTTTGGACACTCGGTAGACCCCGCAAATTGCTGCCATTTCCCGAACTTCGGGATAAATATGATTTGCCTTGCCAGGTTCTTTACGGATACCTGCAGATTCGCCATTACGCCCAAACTATAAGTCCAAATTTGCAATTCTCCACACCATCCCTTTTGAATGCATTATATTGGAGGGCCCCACGCACATGGGCCTGATCTCCGATATTTATCAGATGCTCAATGCCTGCTCCCTACCAGACCAGGGTTAACATGCTTACATCATGCTTCGTTAGGAAAGGGTACTTGGTAAAGAAATTCCCATGGAAACTTGACCCCTCTAGTTCTGATCGATGCTGGCGCTGCCAGAGAGATAAAGGCACACTTTTCCACATTTATTGGAGTTGCCCTTTCAATAGCTCCATTCTGGTGTTCAACGCAGCAATTACTGAGTCGCCTCTTTGAGATGCCAGTACCTATGACACCGAAATTCTTCCTACTGGGCCTCTCCCCATTGAAAATAGCCAAACCCTATAAGAAGCTACTTGGATACATCCGCTGCCTTGTCGCCCTCCACTGGAAGAGGCGCTCTCCACCATCCCCAGATGCCCTGTATGCTAGGATCAAGGATGTGGAGTCTATGGAGAAAATGACCGCTAGAATACGGGATAGACTGGAAGATCACGATAAGGTCTGGGAGCTGTGGCATCTATGGGAGGACCCGCCTTGAACCTGTGGCAGAGCAAATGTGATGACCCTCTACTTTTCCTTTTTCTTTTCTTCCCTATTTTCTTCTTCCTTCCTTCCTTCCTTCCTTCCTTCTTCTTCCTTCCTCTTCGTATTAACCTCTTTACTCTCCCTGCCTTTTTTATGTCATGTCAGATTTCATATATCAATTAATATTATTCTAATGTTCCAGAAGTGATATTATATTCTAATCTATGTTATTTGCAGTTGTTTTTTCCATGTTTCTCTCACAATGTCATTACTGTTGATGAAACGTATATTGTGCACTTTGTACATGGCCCTTCCTTTCTTATTGCTAATTTGAACATTCACATATTGTTTTTTTGTACTTTTTCTCTTCTGTGATAACTAATAAAACTGTTATTTGAAAGAAAATCGAACGAACGTTCTTAAAATTTGAATTTTTTTTGAAGGAAGACGTTTTTGTATATCCAGCAAAAGGGAGAGTAGGCAGTAGCTATCAAGCCACCTGCCCATGACATATGCACAATAAAGTGCCTTGAAAAAGTATTTATACTCTTTGAAATTTTGCACATTTTGTCATGTTACAACCAAAAACATAAATGTATTTTATTGGGATTTTATGTGATAGACCAACACAAAGTGGCACATAATTGTGAAGTGGAAGGAAAATGATAAATGTTTTTTCAAAATGTTTACAAATAAATATGTGAAAAGTGTGCCGTGCATTTGTATTCAGCCCCCCTGAGTCAATACTTTGTAGAACCCCCTTTTGCTGCAATTACAGCTGAAAGTCTTTTTGGGGATGTCTCTGATCAGCTTTGCACATCTAGAGTGACATTTTTTTCCCATTCTTTGCAAAATATCTCAAACTCTGTCAGATTGGATGGAGAGCGTCTACGAACAGCAATTTTCAAGTCTTGCCACAGATTCTCAATTGGATTTAGGTCTGGACTTTGACTGGGCCATTCTAACACATGAATATTTGCTTTGATCTAAACCATTCCATTGTAGTTCTGGTTGTTTGTTTAGGGTCATTGTCCTGCTGGAAGTTGAAACCTCGCCCCAGTCTCAAGTCTTTTGCAGACTCTAACAGGCTTTCCTCTAAGATTGCCCTGTATTTGGCTTCATCCATCTTCCCATCAACTCTGACCAGCATCCCTGTCCCTGCTGAAGAAAAGCATCCCCATGTTTCACGGTGGGAATGGTGTGTTCAGGGTAATGTGCAGTGTTAGTTTTCCATCACACATAGCGTTTTGCTTTTAGGCGAAAAAGTTCAATTTTGGTCTCATCTGACCAGAGCACCTTCTTCCATGTGTTTGCTGTGTTCCCCAAATGGCTTCTTGCAAACTGCAAACGAGACAATTGGTTCTACTAGATTTTAGTTAGGGGTATCAGAGTAAAGGGGGCTGAATATGCACGCCACACTTCTTAGATTTTTATTTGTAAAAAATTTTGAAAACCATTTATCATTTTCTTTCCACTTCACAATTATGTGCCACTTTGTGTTGGTCTATCACAAAAAATCCCAATAAAATACATTTACATTTTTGTTTGTAACATGACAAAATGTGGAGAATTTCAAGGGGTGTGATTTTTCAAGGCACCGTATATTACAGTTCTGTCTGAAAAATTTGATCTCGGCGTCTGATATTTACCAGATTCAACATCTAATAGTATATACAGTATATCTCTTCTGTCTGTTATTCTCAGAGTGGATTAGAGATTTTGCTCCCTAACCATAAAGTTGGTTATATTTACCACTAGATATGTGAGAATAAATTGCCTTCGTTTTTTAAATGTTACGTATTAACTATATTATTCACCACACTTTTTTTAAGGTTATTATCTGATTAGTCGAAACAATTGGCCAACTAATCAATTATGAAAATAATCGTTAGTTGCAGCCCTAAAAGAGTGTCTTGGGGTACTGTGAGCTCTGGCCAGCATCAGAATGTGCCCACCTGGGGTCGGGGCTTGCAGGAGTTGGTCATAATTTAATCCCGTTGAGATGTGTTGGTTGTGAGCAGTGAGTGTGAGTATGGCAGCCAAAGCTGCTTTTTTTACTTTATATAGGAACTGAATCCTGCTGTGTGTAGGTGTGCATTATGGCACACTAACCTCTTACAAGGAATGAACCGATTGGTGCAAAAATGTTCCTATTTCTGTATGCACTCTGATCAGCCATAACAATATACAGTAACTACCCACTTAATAGTCAGTAGGCCCAATTTGCTGTCAAAACAGCTCTGACCCATCAAGGCATGGATGCCACCAGATCTCTGAAGGTATGTTGTAGTATCTGGCACCAAGCTGCCTGGGTCCTTTAGGTCTGTAAGCTGCAAGGTGGGGGCCTCCATGGATCAGACTTGTTTTTCCAGCACATCCCACACATGCGCGATAGATTGAGATCTGGAGAATTTGGAGGCTAAGTCAACACCTTGAACTCATATCCCTCAGACCATTCTTGAACCATTTTTGCAGTGTGGCAGGCTGCATTATCCTGCTAGAAGAGGTGGTCACTGCTATTGCAGAATACCGTTTCCATGAAGGAAAGTACTTGGTCAGCAATAATATTTTGGTAAGTGTCAAAGTAACATCCACCTTGAATGGAAGGAGCAAGGTTTCCAAGCAAAAATTGTCCAAAGCATCACACTGCTTCTGCCAACTTGTCTTCTTCCCATACTGAATTCTGGTGCCATCTCTTCCCCAGGTAAGCAACACCTATGCAGCCATCCACAAAATGTAAAAGAAAATGTGATTCGTCAGACCAGGTCAACTTCTTCCATTGCTCTGTGGTCCCGTTCCGACGCTCACGTGCCCATTGTAGATGCTTTTGACTGTGGACACGGATCAGCATAGGCACCTTTTACTGGTCTGTGGCTACATAGTCCCATACACAACAAACTGTAATGCCTATTTTTCTTTCAACAAATCAAGTCTAGGGGCAGCATGTTTGCTTGCTGCCTCATATAGCCCACCGAATTTCAGATGCCATTGTCACTGGTCATGAAGTTATAGTTGGTTGGTATCACTTTACAATTCCTTAATTTGATGTATGATGGTGTATGCTGTCTTTCCATACACATCTGCCTGTCCTCTCCCTCCTGCAGTGTCCACTCATCCTTTACACCACTGTTGTAATCGTGTACATTTTAGGCCTCGTTCACCGGAGTGTACTATACCATACACATACCTCTCAACTGTCCCTGATTTAAAACAAAGTCCCTCTGTCCCTCTTTCCTCCTTATTTGTTCCTCATTTTGGTCTGATCTATATAGTTGTACATAAAATGCACTATTTATCTTTCAAAAAGTGTTTCCCAGTGCTAAACCTTTCGTCCAATTTCTAAATTGCTGCATTTATGAATTTCAAAAGTCAGTATAAAGGACTAGTAGTGATTAAAAAAAAAAAAACGTGTTGGTTTTAACTAATCTTTTGTTTGTATAATTCTCCTTTTAAGAGGGCGTGGCAGGGGGTGTGTCCTATTTTTAGATACTTTTGCTAATAGATGTCCCCTATTCCCATCTCAGAAAGTGGTATATATATATACCTGTCTGAGGGATGTGTTTACCCACACAGGTGTTTTGTGCATCCCCATGCAGGCAGTCCCATTTATGTCAGTTTGGGATGCAGTGGCTACATGGACACACCTACTGCTCCTAACTTGACAGCCATGTGGGTGCACAGCTTGCAACGCAGACCGTGTGCATTCTGCGCCATGTATCTGTACAGCTGTCAAATCACATGACTTATATGACAATAAAAGGAACTGCCGCATCAGCACACAGAACTTGTGTAATGGCGCTGTTGATTTTGATGGCATGTACAGCAGTGGCGGCTGGTGGTATATTGATATATTTTGGGGGGCGACAAACAATGCACTCACAGCCACACCCCCCAGTCAGTTGGTTCACTCGTTTACCTTGTCCTGCCTGATCTGCTGCAGGACAAGCTGCAGACCACAACTGCTGCTCCCGCTGTGCACTCCACTGCTCCTTCTATTCCAGCTTACACGTCAGTTCGTCCAACCGACACACACAGTCTGCGCAGGCTTGTACGAGCGTCCTACTCCTCCTCTTTCTGTGGCTGAACCATGGGGGCTGTTCCTTGGGGACCCTTGTGAGGGCTGTTCCGAGCTCAGGCGGGGTTCTTCGCCTTTCGATGGATAGACAACAGCAAACTTGCTTTCTTATGAAATTTTGATTTTAAAGCATCCTTATGAAAATCTTTTACAATTCAGTACTGGTATTCATGCTGGACATGCTCATGTGCTACAATGTTGAAGCTACCTTGAAATATTATATTTTTGTGCTCTCTCTCTCCTACAACGCCTCTGAGGAAGAGATAATTTTCCTAAAACATGTCAGGCTAAAGGAGGAAAATTACATTCACCGGAATTTGTAACTAGCTCATCATAAGCACAATTTTTGTTTTTTCATATAAATGTACTGTACAAACCGATGATATGTTTGTCACTACACGTGTTTTTATTACATGAAGTCCCATTGTACCGGGGGGTACTTGTGCCCTTTTTTAGGGTCTTTATTTACCAAATGTTTGGGATGTTGGCAACATCTTAGTGAGAATATTATATTTCTCTCTGTGGTTCAGCCAATAGGATCGCCTCTCTTTTCGGGTGACGGGTCTCGGGAGCCATTTCCTGATTGGCTGGAGCATCCATATTTGCCAACAGTCCCAATTTTCCCGAGACAGTCCCAATTTTGGGACCCTCGTCCCAATTAAAATCCCGGGATTTTGCCTTTGTCCCAGGAAATCGGGAATGTTTTTGGCAAAAACGGCCGGCGGGCTACAAAAAAATGGCCACCGCGAGGACTATTTCCTCGTGTGTTCAGAGGGGAGGGGCAGCCAATCGGCTTCTCTCCTCAGTGTACAAGTAGACAGTTCTCTTGTACACTGAAGCCGATTGGCTGCATGGATCAGAGGCCCGTCTCCACTGAAAACACAGAGAAAACTGAGTTGGATTAACCCCTCACAAGATGACAGCATGACACGGCGACGGGTCATGGCGGAGATGCAGGCTGGTTGCGAGGAGGGGACAGCAACAAGCTGTATCAGCTACACACAGGCTGGATGTCACAGGAGGCCCATGATGGTTGGCACAGGCTGGCTGCATGTCACATGGGGCTTACAATGGTTGGCACTGGCTGGATGTCACAGGGGCCACACGATGGTTGGCACAGGCTGCCTGCATGGCACAGGGGGCACAAGATGGTTGGCATAGGCTGGCTGGAAGTCACACTGGGGCACAGGCAACACAGGCTGAATGACACAGGGGGCACAGGCTGGATTGGAGGGGACAGTGAGACACAGGCTGGATTAACCCCTTGCATGATGAATGATTTAGTGTTTATCCCTGGGGATTTCACAGCGGCTCTGTAGCATGAAGATGGGGGCTCTGTCGGGGGGGAGGGGGGTGGCGGGTTAGGATGAGTGGTTAGAAGAGTGGGGTTCTATCAGTGAAGGCCAGGGTTCATTAGATTTAGAGGTGGCGATCTATCAGAGGTGGGGCTCTCTTGGTGGGGGTCTGTTAGTGGGGGATGAGTGTTGTGGTTTGTGGGGTAAGGATTTGTGAGTGAGGCGGGCAGTAGTTAGGGGAGTGGGGATCTTGTAGTGGGAGGGGGGTGTTTTGAAATGTAGCTGCCGCCAACCTGATGTAAGGAGGGACTCTGCTGAGAATGCCTGATGCAAGGATGGACTCTGCTGGGGGCACCTGATGTAGGGACAGACTCTGCTGGAGGCACCTGATGTAGGGACGGACTCTGCTGGGGGCACCTGATGTAGGGACGGACTCTGCTGGGGGCACCTGATGTAGGGACGGACTCTGCTGGGGGCACCTGATGTAGGGACGGACTCTGCTGGGGGCACCTGATGTAGGGACGGACTCTGCTGGGGGCACCTGATGTAGGGACGGACTCTGCTGGGGGCACCTGATGTAGGGACGGACTCTGCTGGGGGCACCTGATGTAGGGACGGACTCTGCTGGGGGCACCTGATGTAGGGACGGACTCTGCTGGGGGCACCTGATGTAGGGACGGACTCTGCTGGGGGCACCTGATGTAGGGACGGACTCTGCTGGGGGCACCTGATGTAGGGACGGACTCCGCTGGGGGCACCTGATGTAGGGACGGACTCCGCTGGGGGCACCTGATGGCAGGCGACACGCTCAGGGCTCCCACTGATTCTGCATTATGGTGAATTGAATGTTTTAATTTTATATCACAATGTAATAATAGAAATAACGCGCTTCAATCACCCTGACACCATAACAACCATGGTGTCGGGATGATTGAAGCGCTAACAGGTGTTTGGAGTATCTTTATTTGCTGCTTGTTAAACTTTCTGAAATACACATATTTCTATTGTGGTGTAGGATCTGGGCCTGCTGTCCCTCCATCCCTCTTTTTTTCCTTCCTTCTCTCCCTCCCTATCTCTTTCTTTCTCTCTTTCTCCCTGCATCCTTCGTTCATCTCGGACTCCAATCAGACCCCATTTGAGCCACGCCCCTTTAAGCCATGCCCAATATTCCACTTAAAACACGCCCTTTTTGTGCAGAGGCACACTTTTTCCCTGCTATGCCACGCCTACAAACGAATGCTCTGTCCCCTAATTATAATAAGGCTCCGCCTACAGGCAAAAAAAGTGTCCCTATACATTTTTTTTTTATAATGTTGGCAACTATGAGAATCAGGAAGACAATAGTGAATATTAAACCTCAGGCTCTAATAAGGTGCTTCTAAAAATAAAACCCATTGGAATCCATGTGTCCGGTACTTACATTAGGGGCCGGGCGCATGGATCGAGGGATACGGGCCGCCGCTGATGTTCAGTGAATGCTGTATTCCCCGTGGTTAATCCACCATGTCATTGATAGCTGCTTACTGGGGCTATCCCCAGCACTACTCTTATGAGTCGGTATGTATACATCATGGTGTAGATTGGGAAATAAATTGTGGGACAGTTTTTTTTTTTGTCTTTTTTTAGCAAAACAGACGTTGTTTGCTTGGTTCCTTAAAAAAAAAAAAAAGTGTCAGCTTGACATTTTATTAAGCACAATGTGTTAAAGATGGAGTTGGGTACACCGCACAAGCACCCTTCATGTTGCAGATAACAGTAAGCAACTGCGCATGTGCAGTATGCCCACGCTGCGCTGACCCATTTCACCGCCCGCTGTTATACAGACAGCCAATCATTAGAGAGTGTTCGGTTGGGAGTGAGGCTAGACACGCAGGCAGATAGTCTCGTTTGCGGAGCGTGTTTCCGCTTCCTGTTTGTGGGTGCCCGGAAGCTCTAGTCAGCAGCTGCAGCAGAGAGGTATGGAGGGAGAGGGTGAAGGTATAAATGGCAGCGTGTTGTGTGGATGGTACTCTTTCTCTATGAAGAGCTTTATCGTCTTATTCCACAAGTCGGCTGTGTGTCCCATCCTGTGATTGCAGTATGAATGGAAGCTATGACTAGTAATGGGGGGCAGGCTGTACAGGCACTGTGTGTTCTCATGTGTCACACCACCCTCCTATCTCCCAGGGCTGGGGGTGACACGTGGCTCTGTGTTGTGTGACAGTGCCAGCATGTCTGCACCTAGGTATGGAGGATTGCAGCTGCCTGCATACATCAGGAATTAGGGCCAGTTCACATTACATGTAGTCCAATGCATTTTTTTTTCTGCATCAAAAATGCATGGAAAGTAGGTATGGTTTTCAATGGCATAGTTCACACCGGGGCGTTCCAGGAAAAAAAAAAAAAATGCTGCATTTTTCCTGCACTGAACTGGAATGTGGTAAAACGCATAAAAAATGCACGCCCTTATTTAGGGCCAGTTCACACCAGATGCAGTTCGGTGTGCTTTTTTTTCTGCACAAAATGCATGCAGTGTTTTCCATATGTTCCAAGGGCTCTAGTTTACACCATGCAATCAGTTTCTGCATGGGAAACTGACTACATGGTGTGCACTAAAACCATTGGAATACATGGAAAACACTGTGCATGCATTTTGTGCAGAAAAAAAGCACACAGAACTGCATCTGGTGTGAACTGGCCCTTAAGGTTACGAAAAGAGGGGGGAAAACGCACTGGACTGCATCAAACGCTCATGCAGAAAAGCATCAGGAACACATTCAGAGTGTTTTTCTATGGTGTGAACTGGCCCTTAGTCGTGGCATCCCTCATAGAAAGGAAGAGTTGTTCATAAGCAGCCCTGATCATTGGTAGTTTTCTGTTGTCAGAGATATTTCACTCACAAAGGCTATTACGTCCTTTTAAAGTGGTAATACCACCAAAAACAAACCTTTTCTTTAACAACTTGCCTACCGGGCACTTTCCCTCCCTTCCTACCTAGGCCAGTTTTCAGCGCTGTCGCGCTTTGACAATTGCGCTGTCCTAAAACCCTGTACCCAAACTAAATTATAATTTTTAGAAAGAGCTTTCTTTTGGTTGTATTTAATCACCACTGGGGTTTATTTTTTGCTAAACAAACAAAAAAAAAAAAGCCCAAAAATTTTTGAAAAAAAAAAAAGTTTTTCTGTTTATAAAATTGTGTAAATAAGTAATTTTTATCCTTTACTGATGTGTGCTGATGAGGTGGCACTGATGTCAGTGCAGATGTCCCTGCTGAGGAATGCCACTTACCGGTGTTCTGACAGAATGTACGACCTGCGTCACATTCTGTGACGTGGAATCCCTTCAGTGGCAGATGCCAGTGGACAAAGGAATTTGCCTGACAAAATGCTCAACTGACTACTGCGCATGCGCACGGCCATCTTGCTCCACCTTACACTCGACCTCATCACACCTACAGTAAGCATGTTGCTACACCCTACACCTTTTTGAACTAGCAAACTAATTTCAGCAATCGACTGAGCTTATCTACATATGTATCTATGTAGATAAGCTCATTCGATTTCTGAAATTAGTTTGTTAATTCAAAACAGCCTTTGGTGTAGCAAGATGTCCACTGCCCCGCCTGCTTACAGTAGGTGTATTGACATCGGGTGTAAGGTGTAGCAAGATGGCATTAAGAACGTAGATTTCATAAGTGTTAGTTGATTTTCACCATGCGCAGTAGTCGGTCTAGCATTTTCAATTCGTCGGTGCACTTCATCTAGTGAAGGGATGTATGATGCGTTGTGCACTGATTCCACGTCACAGGATGTGACGCTGGTTGTGCATTCTGCCAGGTTGGTCATTTTGTCACAACACCGGCTCTCTTCTCATCAAGCACTGTCAGCTGAGGAGATAAATGCTGATAACCAGCATTTCCTGTTTACTCTGTGATCAGCTGTGATTGGACCCAGCTGATCACATGGTAAAAAGCCTGCATCATAGGCTCTTTCCTGTTATCGGTGATGCAATGTGTCCAAGGGACACAACGCACCACCAATCGCTGCATGCTCCCATGGCAAGAATGGGATGGCGTCATATGACGTGCTCAGACCCATCCATCATTTCACTATACAGCGGGCGTGAAGCAGTTAAATTGCAGCTTACCAGTCCTCAGATTTAATGGCTGCATTCGTTTTTTGTTTTTTTTTTTTTGTTTTTTTTTGTTTTTTACCATTAAATCTGTTGCTTTGTTGATTCTATTAACAGAGCAAGCTGTCCTGCAGATGTAGCAGTTACAGGGATGAGACCATTTTCCACTGACAGAGGTGCTTACAATGATTAGCGCTTTATCCCAGAAGGAGCAAAACTGTTGCTGTAACTGCTTATAAAGTATTAGCTAGAGTCTGGCTTCAATACATCAGTGTAGCTAGATCTGCTAGTCCTAACACTCCCCTCAGACTGACTGTCTCCTTAACCACTTGCTGACCAGCCGCCACACTTAAACTGCGGCAGGGCGGCTCTATTGCGCAAATTGCTGTACCGGTACATTGCTTCGTATAATAGATACATTGGGCAAGTGCACGGCGCCGACTGCGCGGCTGCAATGTCCTCAGGCCACCCGTGATCACTCCACAGAGAGGCAGAACGGGGATCTGCCAATGTACAGAAAGCAGATCCCCATTCTGTCAGGGGAGTACAGAGTGATCGTCTGTCCCTAGTGATTAGGAATAGCGATCTCTCTGTACTCCCAGCCAGTCCACTTCCCTCACAGTTAGAAACACCTCCCAGAGAACACTTAACCCATTATTCGCCCCCCCCTAGTGTTAACCCCTTCCCTGCCAGTGATATTTATACAGTAATTGGTGCATTTTGATAGCACTGATTGCTATATAAATGTCACTGGTCCCGAAAAAGTGTCCGATCTGTTCGCCACAATGTCGCAGTCTCACTAAAAATTGCTGATCACCGTTATTACTAGTAAAAAAAATATATATATATATAATAAAAATGCCATAAATCTATCCCCTATTTTGTACACGCTATAACTTTTGCGCAAACCAACCAATATACGCTTATTGCAAAATGTTTTTTTTTTCCCTTACCAAAAATATGTAGAATACATATTGGCCTAAACTGAGGAAGAAACTTGTTTTTTTACATTTTTATTTTTTTGGGGGGGATATTTATTATAGCAAAAAAAAATATTTTTTCTTCCAATATTGTCAGTCTTCTTTTGATTATAGCGCAGAAAATAAAACCACAGAGGTGATCAAATACCACCAAAAGAAAGCTCTATTTGTGGGGAAAAGACATCAATCATGTTTGGGAACAATGTCGCGCGACCGGCAATTGTCAGTTAAATCATTAACTGGGTAAATCCTTCTGGGGCTGAAGTGGTTAATCCAGAGTGGGGGGGCAGTGTAATACAGGAGGTGTGTTACTGGCCAGATCACCAGGTGAAAACAGAGGAGAAAAGCCTAAAATAAAACCAATGCAGCCAAACCACTTTCTGAAAGCAAACCAAAATGGAGAGGCATAAAAAAAGTCTATGGGAAAGAGCAGTTAACCCACATGAAAACTGCAGGTTAGCTGCACTTTGTTGTAAGCACAGTGGGGCAGTGTGAAGCCTCTCTTAGCATAAGTATTAACCACTTCCCACCTGTTGGATGTCATATGGCGTCCTGTACTGGAAGTGGAGCTATCGGGATGACATCTGAAGCTACAGGCATCATTCTGGTATCTTTCTTCTCAGCCTGTGATTTCTTCTCATCTAAATGCCTAGTGGCTGATTAGCCGCTGGATTGCTTTTACAGTCAGGGATGGGAGAGCCCGGGATCTGATCCAGCGGTGGGTTATCACAGACTGAACCGAATGGTCCCCAGCCAGCTCTATGTTTTGTTTTGTTTTTTTTTCTGGGTTTGGGTTTTTTTTTTTTTTTTTTTTTTTTTTTTTTTGCTCTCATGATTTCCAGGATAGAGGAGACATGTGGGGGTCTTAGAGCCCACATATCTCCATAAAGAGGACCTGTAATGCCCTATTTCTGTCACAAGGGTTGTTTACATTTCTTGTGATATGAATAAAAGTAATAATAAAAAAAAAAAAAAATCAAAAGGACAAAGTAAAAAGAAAACATTTTTAAAGCATTCCTTCGTCCTCGCACGCAGAAGCGATTGCATTCATAGGCCGCCCCTGCATATGTAAATGGTGTTCGCTAGGGTTGTCCCGATACTAGTATCGGCACCGATACCGAGCATTTGCCCAAGTACTTGTACTCGGGCAAATCCTCCCGATGCTTCCGCCGATACCTGTACAGTCAGCAGTGATCAGCACGTGGGGGAGTTACAAGCTTCTCCCCCCCGTGGCTTTCAGCTGCTTAGTGACATACAGTGGTGATCGGTGCTTGTAACTCCCCCACACGCGATCACCGCTGACTGTCACCTCATCCTCCGCTGTCCCCCTTCCGTTCCGCTGTCCCCCTTCCGTTCCGCTGTCCCCCTTCCGTTCCGCTGTCCCCCTCCGTTGTGCTGTGTCTCTCTCTCTCCATGTCCTCCTTTGTGAATGGACAGAGTCAGCTGACTCTGTCCATTCACATAACTGAAACATTGTAATCTCCTGTGATTACGGTGTCTCAGTTTATGAATGGAGAGGAGCCGCTGTCTTCTCTCCATTCATTCTCAGTGAAGCTGAGGCTGCAGAGAAAGGGACTGGGGAATCTTTATCCTCGGTCTCTTTCTCTGTCTCAAGGGGGAGATATCAGGGGTCTATTAAGACCCCTGATATCTCACCAAAGCCCTCCAACAGGGATGATTTAAAAAAAAAAAAAACACATATTGCAATAAATAATAAAAAAAATATTATTGTAAAAAATAATAAAAATGTAAATAAAAAAAACACACAGACACCGTTCACACCCCCCCCCCCCCCCCCCCCCCCATAAAAAAAAAAAAAAGAAAGCATTGTTGAAAAAAAAAAACACTGTCACCGTGACCTTAAAAAAAAAAAAAAAAAAAAAAAAAAGTATCAGTATCGGCGAGTACTTGAAAAAAAGTATCGGTACTTGTACTCGGTCCTAAAAAAGTGGTATCGGGACAACCCTAGTGTTCGCACCACACGCGAAGTATCGCCGCAAACCTTATAGCTAAAGCAATAATTCCAGTGCTAGACCTCCTGTGTAATCCCTGGCTCACACCTATGCATTTTTTAATGCTTTTTGCAGAAACGCACTACAGCCCATTTAAGATGGTTTCCTATGGGACACGTTCACATCTATGCTTTTTTCAGCTGCTGCATTTTTGGAAAGAGTCTTGGCTTTTTGTAAATGCAAGACGGTGCATTTTTGGTTCAATAGACTTCAATGGAGAAGCAGCAGAAAAGCATATAGTGCATTTTTGCCGCAATTTGCGTTTTTTAAACTGCCCAACAACAAATTGGCCCAAAAAACTGCAAAAGCATTAAAAAAAGCTTGAAAAATGCAAAATGCACTGCAGAAATGGATCAAAAGCAAACTGCATAGGTGTGAACCAGGCCTTACTCTAAACTGGTAACCTGTAAAAATGTTTAAAGCGTCTTGCCTATGGAGATTTTTAAGTACCAAACGTGCTAAAAAAAAGTTATTTAGCAAGGAACATACATTGCACATTGATCATTTTTTCTACCAACATTACTGTTTGCTGTAAATTTCCTCCAGTATTGATCCGGTTTCTTCTTGCTGGAAGCTGCCATTTTGCTGTAGCCCAGAGCCCCTGAGCTGCAGTAAATCATATAGCATAACTGAACCCATTGATTTAACTGTTTCAAAATAACATTCCTGGAATGCTAACTGTCATATTTGCTTGTGTCCCCAACCAAACTGTCAAACCATCTAATTGTGTCATAACTGATCACATGTGCAGCACCATGGCAGTTGCAGATCGAACAGGAGCAGCTTTCTGTAAGCTGTAAAGGATAGAAGGGTTTAAATCCGCTTTAAGGTTGTCAGCAGATGGACTTCCACAAACTTGGCAGTACCTAAAAATAGAGAGCAAATGCGCATGTGCAGATCAGGGTGAGACAGTGTATTACTGGATTTTACACAGTATAGGTACTTATTTTTAATTATTTACATAGTTGTACCTGCAAAAGGGGCCAGCCTGAGGTGATCTAGCAGGATTTAATTTTCTGACTAAAGTTCCACTTTAACACACATTTGTGAATGAGATCTATTAGATGGGAAGGAGATGGAAGCGAAGCACATAACTTTGCTCAGTTCCACTGAGAGGAGAATGATGTTGAATGGCCTTTTTATATTGTACGCTCAGCAGTTTATTTATCTTTTTTATTGTTATATACTCACAGCAGATCTCTAAAATTTTATTGTCTTATCTTTTTGCTTCCTCAGGAAAGAAAATATTAATATGCAACACTGAGGAGACCAGATCATGGCAGACCTGCAGAAACTTTATACAGACCCATCCAGGTGACCAAAGTGCTGGAAACTGAATTCTAATCATATATTTTAATGGGCAACTCTGAAAAAAAAAT
The DNA here is from genome assembly GCF_042186555.1 of Aquarana catesbeiana. Lineage (NCBI taxonomy): Eukaryota > Metazoa > Chordata > Amphibia > Anura > Ranidae > Aquarana > Aquarana catesbeiana. The sequence continues at coordinate 190,327,221 of NC_133324.1, forward strand.
GTGCTCCACTGTATAATAATTCTTCATTCACACATCCAGTGAGAACATGCATCCAGCTGCCAGTGAGAACATGTGATTTCTTGTTAGTGGAGAACCTACCTCCATGTGTGAGGAGCAGCAGCGTAGCTAAATGTATTCCCTGTATAAATAAATGGGCTGGGCCACTGCCGGTTCACATGTAAACATTCGGGTGAGCCCTCTGATTGGCCCTGGACACAGTTTGCATCCAGGTACTGTAGATCTTGCTGCACGCGATCTGGGCACGGCTAACTAACCAATTTGTATATGGCCATTTCTATTGTAGTGCTGCTGTATCCAGGTCAGAGTTTAACCACATCTGAATGCTACAGTTAAGCCCTTACAGCTCATTCAGATAGGGCTAATGTACGCAGGCATTAGACTCAAAAGCAAGTTATATGCAGCATGTACTCAGATACTTCTCAGTTGTTCTGGAAGTTACTTCTGGGCTTTTTTCCCACTACCATTGACTTGTATAGGGAAGAAAAGCAGCTCAGACACAGAGAAAAGCTTGCATACATGAGTTCCGACCTGTGTAATCCTGTCTGTTTCATATGCCATTGATGTCAAATAAGAAGTGGCATGTGTCATTTCTAATAAGATAGCAGACACTAATAAATAAATAACAAATAAGTAAACAAAATCTGGGGAATTATTTATACAGTGGAGAATCCTTGGTGAATGCCTGCTCTTCCTTCTGTTCCATCAGAGCAGCTTGTTTGGTGAAAAAGGGCAGCTTTGGAATTTGCTAAGAGTGGATTGGCAGGGGTTTGACAAAGTTATCTGCATTTTGGTTGATTTCAGTAAGCTCAGGACTTCAGAAGAGCTGCAGCCCTGGCTTTCCCTTTTGCATTTTCTCAGCAGTGAGAGATGATTTTTCACCAGTAAAATCCCACAACTTCAGTTCTGCAGATTATTTGAGCCGCCATTTGCACACAAAGCGGAAACCACGGCGTAGATGTTGGCATCACAGGGAGAACTCCAGTACATTTTTTGTCTGACATTATTTTGAACTTGCCCATGCTGTGTTTGAATAGGGGCTTCATTGATTAAAAAAAAATGAATAGATCTGTCAATCATGCAGAAAAGTGGTGAGCTGCATCTTCTGGATGATAAATGAAAACTGTGGAAAAACAATTGAGTAGAACTCCAGACAGAACAATAAAATTTAGAAGGGTTATAAAACGTTGTCAGGTTTTTCTTGCTGTTGCAGATTTCCCCCCACAACCTTTCAGCCATCAAACAAGTAGCTAGAGAAAATCTTGCCAACAGGGCCACAAATCCTGGTAAAAATCTGACAAACTGTTTAACTTTCCCACCAAATTAATGTTGTGTCCATCGAAGAATTTTTATCTCACTTTAGTCACCAGGACAGCAAATAAGGGAAAATCTCTCCAAAAATGGTGACACCAACTGCAAAAGGTCTAAATCTTTCTGGATCCAAAAAAAAAAAAATACAAACAAAAAAAGTTTTGGTGGGGGATGCACTTTAATCTGAATGATGGAAATAAGGCTTCATTCATTCACATGGCTGCACGGGTTTGTATAGTTTGCTGCGTTCAGAGGTGGCTTATTGCCACATACAAACTGGGCGATTCACTGTGGCCAGTTTGTGTGCAGCCAGCACTTCATAAATGCTGAACCTGAATGCACAGTGTCTGCATCCAGCATCAGTTGAAGGATCTATTAACATGTAAGTGCTCAGATTTTCACCCTAAGCGAGCATGTTGGTTGTGAGTAGAAGTTAAAATATATACCAAGCCACTAGAGGTGCATCTTCACTGGCGTCATGATTCGATTACGATTATCATGTCTTCGATTCTTGCGATGCATCGTGATTACAGCGCAAGTGCGCGTGGTTTTCATCATAAAAATTCAAGCAGTTAGGAGAACTCGATAATATAAATATATATTTTTTATTTATTTTTTTTATCTGTTCTTAAAAAAAAAAAAAAAAAGACAACACTTCCTGCATGTAGTAAAGTCCAAACACAGCAGACAACAACTTAATGGAGCTCCAGGCTCTCCCCCAAAATACTAGAGGAGATGGTCAGAGACTGCCGACCTACTGCAGGAGATGGTCAGAGACTGCAGACATCAGCAGGTAAGTATGATATCTTTTTTATTTTAAAGAAAAAAAAATACCCTTTAGTATCACTTTAACAAATCATTTAGTCTTTTTGCAGCAACTTTGATAGTAAACAGGTCAACATCACTGCAAAAATAAAAAAGGAAGACATTCCAATCAGCAAGAAACATACTGCTTGCAGATCAGTGGATGTTTCCAGAGGGAAGAGATGATGGGGAAATCTCTGGAAGAAATTAGACAATAAAAGATTGTGCACTGTGCAGCCCCTAATGTGTTAGGCAAACAGTACACACACACACTGGATAGGTGCAGCTGGTGGGGATGTGCCACTTCTATACACTCACCACATATATCAAGCATGATAGGCTAATCTCTCACCTCCGCAGCACTCCTACCATACCCCTCCTCGCAGGTCGTATCCTGAAGCCGACCCTATGCCTCATCCCACGGATGTTAAGACAGCTGCGGTGATCTGTGTGTCAGAGCTCCGTGCGGCTCTGCGCCCGCCGATCGGGGAGATGACCGGTGTCACTGTCCATAAGAGGGGAAGAGCGTGGGTGGGGGCAGCACTCTGAGGCTACATTATCCAATGAGGGGGCAACGGCGCCAGGTGCAGGCAGCCGTTCGGCGGCTTGTCATTCCAGCAAAGACACTACTGTGCAGGGAGAGGGGGAGGAGTCAGAATGACGTCATGCATAATCGATTATGCTGGATACTGCATCGATGCCGAATCGGGAAGGCAGCACCGTGATGCATCAATGTGCCAATCATTTTCAACACCCCTACAAGCCACCCAGGTGATTGTTTCCATCATCAGTACTTGGGTAAATGTGGTCTTTTAGGTACAAAACTTCAAAGATTCTGACTGTTGTGTTTTTTTTATTTATTTATTTTTACATTACAGATTTATCTGCATTTACCCAGCTTACATTAACAACAAGAAGACAATTGCAGAGGGAAGGAGGATACCAATTGAAAGGGTTAGTTAAAATGACATATATAGAAACCATACTTTTTTTTTCTTTTTTTTTTTTGCCGCGCTAAGCATAGATATTGAATAAACAAGTGTCCATGAAGTGTGAACAACTAGTGCTCTTCTAAATAATGCAGATGAATTCCTTGATGAACATCCAGTAACGATGAGTATAATTGATGTGCAATTTGATCACCCAAATGCACCTCCACCAATATTGATATAAAATGCCTCCTTAACCAGAGATCTAGACTCCAAACTATAAGAGTCTAGACAGGCCTGACATGCAAGTATAGAAGATCCAATCAGCTTCCTCTATTACGGGGGGGTCAACAACCAGTAGATCGTGGACAGGTGACTGGTAGATCCCGGTCTGGGCTTGCTGACCCGCCATCCCAGAGCATCAAGCAGAGTGCAATGCAGAGGGATTACTTGTAAACTTGGAGCTGTAGTAGGGTGCAAGAGCCACATAAGCCAATGCTTCCTCTGTAGTGCTGGCTCCTGTCCCATGCGGAGTGATAGCAACTGCGATCCAGGTGTGTGTTGACAGGTGGTGAGGAGGTGATGTGTTGCCTCCTCGCCACCTGATTTAAACCCATAATTGCTACACAATATTACGGCAAATAGAGGTTTAAATCACATGTGAGGAGGGGAAATTGGCGACAATGTGCCTGGTGATCTTTGAGTTCTTCCATTTTGTTTAGGTACATCTCCACCTCTTTAGGGTTGCCTACCCCCACTCTATTATATATATGGCTGATGGTAAAGTTTACGCCATAGTACGGCCCATGGAGGAAAGATAAAACAGCCACATGGTGTAGAATTGCTTGACAGTTTATTATAAGAAATCGGTGCTAAACACTTACAGAAATCCAGTATAAAACGACCATTAATAGATCCAAGACATCCTAGAAGTCAATTGAACAGTATACAGAATTGGCGTGCGTGTTACCTCGCAGACATAGACTCCACCCGACTCGTTTCATTAGAATTAACATCCTCTTGCCCCAGGCATGATTTGGAAAGGCACACACCTGTCTATTTAAGGTCCCACACTTAACAGTGCATGTCGGAGCACAAGCCAAGCCATGAAGTCCAAGGAATTGTCTGTAGACCTTCGAGGCACAGATCTGGGGAAGGGTGCAGAAAATTTTCTGCAGCATTGAAGGTCTCAATGAGCACCATCATCCATAAATGGAAGAAGTGCGGAACCACCAGGGCTCCTCCTACCGCCTGGCCAAACTAAGCAATCGGGGGAGAAGGGCCTTAGGTAGGTGACTAAGAATCCGATTGTCACTCTTGACAGAGCTCCAGCATTTTTCTGTGGCGAGAGGAGAACCTTCCAGAAGAACAACCATTTCTGCAGCACTCCACCATTCAGGCCTGTATGGTAGAATGGCCAGATGGAAGCCAATCCTCAGTAAAAGGCACATGACAGCCTGCCTGGAGTTTGCCAAAAGGCACCTGAAGGACTCCGATCATCAGAAACAAAATACTCTAGTCTGATGAAACTCTTTAGCCTGAATGGCAAGCGTCATGTCTGGAGGAAACCAGGCACCGCTCATAACCTGGCCTGTTTATGACCTGTGCGGTAATGATGTGCTATATCTAGTGCACTTTTACCAAGCTGCATGTTTTTTTTTAACCTCTGGTTATTCAGTACCTCAAAAAGTTCTGTATGTCTCAGAACATTATATACCATGGCACTGAATAACGACCTGTAAATAAAGGGAGTGTATATAGGCTGGTACTCAAGTGAATTTTGTTACATACAGTATATTCTGTACACCTGTACTTTTTTTTTTTTTTTAATTGCATTACTAAAAGAAATGTACTTTTAAAAGAAGAAAATATAGTTGATGAAAATGACTGCTGTGCGCAATATCTCCTCACAGTGAAATTGAACTAAACCTTGAACTAACCCCCCCCTCAAAAAAAACAAAAACTCTAAGTAGGGTCTTTATGACGAGACCTTATTGGTCTTGTCTGTTGTAAATGCTTCTTTCTGCCTGTCAGCGGTAATAAACACTGAGCCACACATGCCACTCAGCATAAATTGACAGCACCAGCTCTGCGCTGTGCTGTAAATGGCTGGGCTCTAACATCACAGCCCAGCCATTGAAGCAGCTGAACAGACATAACCTGGAAAGAAGACTGGGAGAAGATGCCTGTGACAACAGAGAAAGCTGACTGCTCAGGGCTGGAGGGCATTGTTTGCCAGGTACATTTTCTATAATGTGCTTACTAGCACATGATGGTATAAAACCCCCGGAGGGCCCATTTCTTTTTTTTTTTATCAGATTTTAATTCCGCTTGATCAGTTTGAAAAGCTTTTTGTTATGACTGTGTGTCTATTTTGCAGCAAAAAATAAATCCTGAAAAGACAGAGTAAATATCCCTGAGATATTTGCATCATACAGATACTTTATTACTGACCATCTTGATTATCTTCAACTTATTTATTTATTTATTTTTTTCAGGCTGTGCAGAATCCGACCTGTACTGAAATTGCAGATGTATGTCGCGCAAACAAGCTAAATGCCATCATAGAGGTGACTTATTTTATCATTTTCATGACTTGTTCTGTCCTAAAAATCCAGTCATTCTAAACATATTTCTGTGTACAGGCAGACAAGATGTACACACGGGAGTGGAACCGGGATGTACAGTACAAGGGTAGAGTGCGTGTACAGCTAAGAAATGAAGACGGCACACCGTGTGTGGAGAAACTTCAGTCAAGTAAGTCTTTTACAAAAAAAAAAATACGTAGGGGTAAAATAAGACAGCTGCACAACATCCAGATATTACAAGTATTTCAGATGAGATGCATTTTGGCCTGTCCTCCCTTTTTTTTTTTTTTTTTTCTTTTTTTTTTTTCTTTTTTTTTTTTTTTTCTTTTTTCCAACCCTCTCCCATTGCTGTAAGGGGAAAATTATAAGCCATTGTCACTGAGTGCATGTTGTTAAGACTCCTAAAGTATGTGTTTTAAACCACTCCAAACATCCCAGTATACTTGAAGAGTAACTCCACTTTCATCAGGGAAAAGAATTGATATATATATATATATATATATATATATATATACAATTGCTACACAAGCAATACTGTAATTGATTGTTATTAAAAAATACCTTTCCTCTTCAATATGCACTCTGTAAGCTTCTCTAAAATTCATTGCAATATGGTGACCTTGAGGCGTTCCATACACTGAGGATCACTGGAAACTACAACTACTGTCAACCTTTGCAGCTGATGGCTTGTAGTCTCAATTAACTATCGGGGTGCTGATGAGCGCTCTAGGTAGTTCGTTGATGCTTTCTGTCATTCAGTAACTGCCTGCCCTTACGAGGTGCATGCAGACAGCTATACCGACAGTCTGCAGAAGCCTGAGATTGCACCCATGATCTGCTGATGGGTGCAATGTTTTACAGTCTTCTAATAAAAAAATAATAATAATGCACTTTTTTTTTTTTTTTTTTTTCTGCAAAAAGATGTGTATTCGTTTTTACATTTTTTTTTTTTTATTTTTTTTTCTACAAAAGTGGACTTCTCCTTTTAATCTTTCTCTACTACAAAGCTTTAAAAAAAAAAAAAAAAAAAAAAGCAAGTGGCTTTACACACGTTCACTGCTGACCTTCACTTTTCTGAAAATGCATTGCTGATCCTCCTGGTTTTGTAGTATTCTTTGTTAACTTGTTCACTTGCAAAGCGTGTTTTTGTGTTTTTGCTTGCAAATGAATGGTGTTAATACTTTGTGTGTAAAGCATCGTGTGAATTAGAGTGTTGGATCTTTTTTTTTTTTCCATTATTTCTCACAATATTGCATTTATTCTTGCTTTTTCCTGTATACTAGAATTCTTTTATATGCACTTCTATACAGTATGTAGAGTTTTACAACTCTCCATGCTATGGTTCAGAATCATTTAATTTCTGTGGGCAATTTTTTTACTGAACTTTTTAATCCAGTCAAGCATGACTCATCCCCTTACTTTTTTTTTTTTTTTCCTTGGATGACCACTGAGCATTACATTTACTGCTACGCTAACCTGTTGAGTGTCATTAGGAAGGGTGTATATGCTGTTATGCAATTGATATATAGGGAATCTGAACAGATGGTAGAAGGGGAATGTACACGTGGACAGAGCAGTCATTTTCTTGTCAAGCTGCTTTGTAACAACATAGTTCTGGTGACATCTTTTTAAATGTGTACCAGCCAGCAGTGTTGGTTCAGGCCAATTACTATGTTTCAGCCCCCCCTTCACAGTCCTTTGTCTTGTTGTCTGAAGGGAAAGCTATAATGATTCGTGTGGCAGAGGAGATCCCCAAACTGAAAACTCGGACACAGAAAACAGGAGGAGGAGATCAGGCAGTTCAGCAAGGAGAAGGTGGCAAGAAGAGCAAGAAAAAGAAGAAGTGATGGACTTGTGTAGATAGAGAAGAGCGACAATTTAGTTTCCAGGGGTTGCTATATGACAACACTGTTCACACAACACAGATCAATGTCTCCAGCGTCAGCACTACACTCTAGTTCAAGTCAATCATGCATTGTAATAATGGACTACCGAATAACTCCAAAGTACCTAGTAATGGCCCATGTTGTGGGTTGTTTTTTTGTTTGTTAGATAAAGTTTGCTTTCCTGCCATACACATTGATGGGAGCTGGCAGTGTCACAGAAATTTATTTTATATATATATTTCTATTTTTTTTTTTTTTTTTTAATTCCAGTTTCCATAATGATTGCTATTTTTGACAGATCTTTATAGACCTGTACATTTTTTTTTAGATTTCAAGCTGCCTGCATACCCATATACTGACTAGAAGAAATATTAAATGACTTTGATATGTCATTAAAATCAAGAAAGTTACCTTGCTTTGGTTTATATTTTGGTGAGCCAAAAAGTTCATTTGGATTAGCCTAAACACAACGGTGATGTTATATTATGTTGTTTCAAAACTTTCTTTGTACAAATGGCAAAAATTGAATAAAACATTGTATTTATGTTTTAACAATGGGTGGTAAGGTATGTTTGTGTATTTGTAAATGTAACTAGATCTTGAAGAAATCCTAAATAATGGCCTATTACAACAGCATGGTGTAGGTTCGACGAAAACTGCAGGATGATCTGGAGAACAGTGCCCCCAGACACTTCACCCTTAAACAATTATAAGTACACTGAAGACTTAAAAGTCTGGGTCCTTTAAGCCATTCCAAAATGTGGATCCACTGAAGACAGGTTCCAAAACTTGTGCCACAGAGAAATATTCTAGATCTTTACACTAAATACACTGGCGCCCAGAGGGTTAAATGAGGATCTCGAAATGTAATACTATTCTCTGACCACATTTATAGCAATGAGTATAGTGAGGCTGTAGGTCATTTGGGGTGTGTGTGTAATTGTGTGTGTGTGTGTGTGTGTATATATAATTTATATTTATTTATATATATATATATATATATATATATATATATACACATACACACACTTATTTTTGTATATGGATATGCAGTATATCAGGGTAGTAAAATTCAGGCAGTTCCGGTTGCTAATATTTTCTTCCATCCGAGGTCTGAACCTCAAGTTTGTGCTGTGAAAGATTGTTATGATTGTATGTCTATAAAAAATACATCAGAGTGTCCCCTAACATCAGGTTCCCCATTAGAGTATCCTTGTAGATCAATTTTGATCCATCATATAGTGCACCTGTAGACTGGTAGAGCCCATCAAAGTGTACAGTACCTGTACCTGATGGATATGTCCCTATAGTCAGGAAGGGGAAAGGGGCAGGAGCTGGAGAAGAGGCGAGCTGCAAGGGGGCAGAGCCTGGGCAGAGAAGCTTGCTACAGGGAGAGGGGCACACATGTGACGCCATTGGTTGTTAGGATGGCAGTGGTCCTAGAAACCAATGACTGCTGATCAGTGAGGATCTAGCACTGCAGACTGGTGGGCTGACAGTCCGGACCGGAGCATCATTTGGTCTGGGTCCGGACCACGGTCTGTCATTTTGTGACTACTGCAATATATGGTTCCCCGCATTCATTAATTTTAATCATAATAGAGTTTTCTCCACGAAAGTTAGTCCTTTGCTACGTTGTTTTGCTGGTCTTGTTATATCACGATACACTGGGTATCATTATAAATCAAAAGGACAGAGTAATTTAACAATATTCTCTGTCTGGAATCCTTTTTTTGCAATATGACATACCTATATCTTCCCAATCTGTGAATATATAGGTTTCTGAGACCACCACACCACCTCCTTTGCAATCATATTACCTACTTGGCTGGTGCTGTTGATATTATAATATACAGTGGTACATTGGATTATGAAAATAATTTGTTTCAGAAGAATGCTTGTAATCCAAAGCACTCGTATATCGATGCGAGTTTTCCCATAGAAAATGTTGGAAACTCAATCCATTCCAGTGGCACTGCTAGTGTAGTACCGCATGTAACCAGAGGTGGGGGGGTGCCGGAGACATTCGGAGACACTCTGGAACGGAGTGTTTCTGAACGGCTCCGACTGTCACAGGTGCCCCCGCAACTCTAACCAAATGCGGTACTGCACACCCCAGAGGCTTGAATCCTGCTCGTTTTGCGAGTCCGCGCTCATGTCAGGATTTTTCTTAAATAATAGCTCGTATTGCGAAACGCTCGTAAACCGCGTTACTCACAATCAGAGGTATTACTGTATATTTCTATCTTTTACTTTTCATTTATTCTACTCCCTGTGCCTCCTAGTCCACTGCTGGCCTTTTAGTCTTTTTAGTCCTTTTTTACGTTGCATGATTTTTTTGCAACCTTTTATAGCTATGTTGGGCTTCATGGTCCCATAATTTCAATGACCCTTATCTGGAACTGCCATCCAGATAAAGGAATGCCTGTGGATGTGTTGTTATCTTTATTTTGCAAAAGCATTTAATACAGTTCCCCATAAACGCTTAATTTACAACTTGAGGTCTGTTGACATGGACTTTAGGGTATGTACCTGGATAGAAAACTGGTTACAGTGGCGCATCCAAAAGGTGGAATGGTCTGGATTGGTAAGTGGGGTACCCCCAAGGCTCTTTCCTGGGTGTTGAAAAATCTAAAGTATGCACATGGGGGCTAAAAATATAAATGCAAGTTACTCACTAGGGGGAGAACTTTTGGGGGAATCCAGGATGGAAAAAAGATCTGGGGTCCTAGTAGATCACAGGCTCAGCACTGGCATGTAATGCAAGCTGCAGCACAAGCAGACTATCAGCATGTATTAAAAAGGGTATTTACTGAAGAGATTAAACTAAAATTCTACCTCTTTTATAAAACTCTGGTCTGGCCACATCTTGAGTAAGCCATGCAGTTCTGGTCACCAGTCCTAGGGAACGAAGGGGACAGGAGGACCTCCAAATACAAGCAACGACTACAAACATTAAACTTATTCTCCTTGGAGAAGAGATGTTTGAAAGGAGATATGATGGTGATATACAAATACCTCAATGGTGATTGTAGCATAGGGAGAAAATTATTCAGTTTCAGGGAGCCTAAGAAGACCCGTACAGCCACTTAATGGAATTGGAGGAAAAGCAGTTTAACCTTAAACTGCATAGAGGGTTCTGTACTGTTAGACCGGTAAGGATTTGGAACTCGCTTCCACAATTGATGGTGTCAAAAGGAAGTGTTGATCATTCAATAAAAAACGTATATGTTACATATTTACAGATTTTGGGTAGCGCGTAAGATTTCTTGGTTTTAGATTATTTTATCTCATATACTTGTTGGTAGCAACCAAGGATCTATTTGCATTTTTTGATACTAGAGAATTGGATTTGGAGGACTTGTTCTCAGAGACAGTAAACAAAGATAATGACATTTATACACCCATTTGGGAAATTGCGTCATAATATGGACAAAAAGAGCAATATTTGGTGGGATATATCCACTATGGAAATATATTTGAAAGATAATATGGTCCCTAGGAAGCTCAGATGGGATACACCAATAAATGGTGGGTTAACAGGAAATTAAGTTATTGAAGAGTGGTATGTGCTTTTTAATGGGAAGGGAAAGGTTATGGAGTTTTTAATAAAAAGAAAACAGAGGAAAAGGAGAATGATAGAAAGTCATATTAAAGAACTGAGAGGCAAAAAGATACTTTGGTATACCACAGAATATGCTAAGCATATGGGAGAACTCCACAAAAGTATGCAAAAGAAAGAATAAGAAAATCAAGAAGAAAAAGTACCTTTTGTGATTTGGGCGATTACCAAAAAAAGCAGGTATTTAGATGGTATGGCCAATAATGTAGCCCCCCATAATTCCCCTGGTAGAGAGGGGAATCATACAGGATATAAGAATGTGGGATTCAAAACTCCTCCTCGACAGTATAAGCAATCCCAGATAGGCACTCTACCATAGTCTCAGTATGTAGATCAAGTGCCAGGTAATCATCAAGGACCACCAGATACCAACAAGAAACCCTTTTATAATCAATATGACAATAGGGGGTACCAATACAATGGAGGTAGCCCACCATACCATGGATACCCTCAGAATTGGAATAGAGGCTACCAAGGTAATAACCAATATCCAGTAGGGAACAATCAAGGGGGAGCCAAATGTAAGTAAGATCCTTTGCGCTATCAAAGTGAATATATGCTAATCTGATAAGTTGCAGCTAGATCTAAAGTGTATAAATGCACTTAAATGGTATAAAGTAAATAATGATCAGCAGCTTGATGATATATATAAAATATTAACAATAAGCGATAAATGATGTGCAAAATCGCTAATTGCGATTATGCAAATTGCTAATGATGCTGTGCAAAATAACTGAAGCAACAGTAGCCCTATGTTCAATGTAGATGAATACTAAAGTGACTATGTTGTAACTGTGCAAAAACCGCATAACGATGCTGTGTAAAAATCGCTAAAAAACAACAATAAACAGTGCTGAACAAACCAATGTGAGTATGTGCACGTAGTGTTGTGCAAATGCAATAGTGTTTCTGGGTATTAATATACTAATGTAAACGCATAGTATATATTAAAGTGCCGATAGCCCTATGTTTATCCCTTTCATGACTAAGCCTATTTTTGAAATTTGGTATTTACAAGTTAAAATCCATATTTTTTGCTAGAAAATTACTTAGAACCCCCAAACATTATATATATTTTTTTAGCAGAGAATCTAGAGAATAAATGGAGATTGTTGCAATATTTTATATCACACGGTATTTGTGCAGCGGTGTTTTAAACGCAAATTTTTGGAAAAGGGACACTTCCATGAATTTTAAAAAATCCAAATGATGTTACGCCGAGTAAATAGATACCAAACACGTCACGCTTTATAATTGCTTGCACTCGTGGAATGGCGACAAACTATGGTAGCTATGAATTTCCATAGGCGACGCTTTAAATTTTTTTTACGGTTACCAGGTTAGAGTTACAGAGGAGGTCTAGGGCTAGAATTATTGCTCTCACTCTGACGATCGCGGCGATACCTCACATGTGTGATGTGAACACCGTTTACATATGCGGGCGCGACTTCCGTATGTGTTTTCTTCGCTGCGCACGCTCGCGGGGACGGGGGCGCTTTAAAAATTTTTTTTTTTTTTTTTATTTATTTTTATACTAATAAATGGTGTTTTTTTTTTAACTTTTATTGCTGTCACAAGGAATGTAAACATCCCTTGTGACAGTAATAGGTGGTGACAGGTACTCTTTATGGAGGGATGGGGGGTCTAAAAGACCCCCCATCCCTCCTTTACACTTAAAAGTATTCAGATCGCCGAAAACGGCGATTCTGAATACTGTGTATTTTTTTAAATTCGGCGCCATTGGCAGCCGAGTAAACGGGAAGTGACGTCATGACGTCGCTTCCGCATTTACATTGAGAAGGCTGGAACGAAGCCGCCCACAGCTTCGTTCCAGCCCGCCCCCAGCCGCCGAAGGTACCCGATTGGACACCGGGCCTCCCGATCGCACAGGAGGCCCAGTAAGAGCGGCGGGAGGGGGGGGGATGTCCCCTCCGCTCCTCCAGTATAACAGCCGAGCGGCTTTTAGCCGCATCAGTTGTTATATACGGATAGCCGATCGCCTGCTCTAAACAACGGTACCGGGATGATGCCTGCAGCTGCGGGCATCATCCTGGTATAACCCCCGAAAGCCGAGTACGCAGATATGCGTACGGTCGGCGGGAAGGGGTTATTGTACATAAACATAGAATGACTATGTTGCAACTGTGCAAAAATGCATGATGCTGCTATGTAAAATCGCTAAGTATATGCTAATCAGATAAGCTGCAGCTAGATCCAAAGTGTGTAAATGCACTTAAATGGTATAAAGTAAATGATATTCAGCGCAGTTTAATGATATATATGGAATATTTAACAATAAGAGATAAATGGTGTACAAAATCGCTAATTGCGATTATGTACATAAATAATGATGCTGTGCAAAATATCTGAAGCAACAGTTGCCCTATGTTCAGTGTAGATGAATACTAAAGTGCTTATGTTGTGACTGTGCAAAAACGCATAATGGTGCTGTGTAAAAATCGCTGAAAACAACAATGAACAGTGCTGAACAAACCAATAGCCCTATGTTTAGTGTACATAAACATTAAATGACTATGTTGCAACTGTGCAAAAACACATGATACTGCTATGTAAAATCACTGAAAGCAACAATCAGCAGTGCTAAATAAAACAGAGTGCGTGCGCTAAGCGCTGTGTAAATGCAATAATGATCCTAGAAATTAATGCCCTAATTCCAGTGTAACCACAAAATATGTAAAATAAATAATGATGTACAATACCAATAAAACAATGCTTGTGCTAAAAATTGTGACTGTGTGCTGACAATTCCCAATATCACACAGTTACCGCAATACAGATGCAAAAGTTCACTTATTGAAAATGATAAAGTCTATGATAAATGAAAGTGCAAATAGTGCTCCAATGTGCTCTTCAAAACAGCTGCCGGTGTATCACTCTTCGTGTATAACACTCAGTGTATACTGGCCTCTTACCTCCATGGAAATGGTTCTTCAGGATCCCCTGAAGAAGTTACATGAGGTGACGCAATGCATAGGGAGTAACCGGACCACACGAGAACCGGAAGTGACGCACAGAGGCACCTGTAAAGCCGCACAATTTACAGACCTGCTGTTTTTATTTCACACTGTTGTAAGTACCCACTTGGCTTTAAATAAATTTATTAGCTTATTCAGTATTACACTATGGGAGATTCTTCTTTATCCTTTGCATATATCTGCTGGAAATGAACACATCCTAAGCCACCATCCACCATACCCATTACAACACCCTGCAAAGATCTCCAGCCACACCCATCTCCATTGCTGTTTACCATTTCCATGGAGGTAAGAGGCCAGTACACACTGTGTGTTATACACGAAGAGTGATACACTGGCGGCTGTTTTGAAGAGCACATTGGAGAACTATTTGCACTTTCATTTATCATAGACTTTATCATTTTCAATAAGTGGACTTTCGCATCTGTATTGCGGTAACTGTGATATTGAAAATTGTCAGCACACAGTCACAATTTTTTTTTAACTGAAAAGTTTTTATTGATCTCCAGTGGAGATGATTTGCATTATACAATACAATTAGTAAACATAAAAATAATAAAATCGAAGAGATGATATATCGACAGATATTACAATATTGTGTAAGACATATTAACCAAGACGTTATTTACACATACTTCTTAGTGCATAGAATCTGTAATACATTCTTAGTACAAGAGGAGGTATAGTTGTCTGTTTTCCCCGAAGGATAGAATGTCATAGGTACAGATGTTCCTATCCTATATCAACCATAGTAACAATCATGGTATTTTAAGGGGGGCTCCCTAGGGGGGGTGAGGGGAGTGGAGGAAGACACTGAAGATTTTATACAAGCGAGCCCCTAACTTAAGGGAAAAATTAGTACACAATGTTGTTGAACCTCCCCCACCGAGGCCGATGATGTTCTGGGACGTCAAGGGGTTCCATGGATGTGGTAGATGCTATAGCTGTGTAAGGGTTCCAAATAATACTAGGAAAGTTAAATCTTTTATTAATCCCAATACCCAGCAGTCGTACACTATTAGAGATTTAATCTCATGTGATACGATTGGCATTGTATATGCTATTCAATGCCCATGTAACTTAATCTACCGTATATACTCGAGTATAAATCGAGATTTTCAGCCCTTTTTTTTGGGCTGAACATGCTCCCCTATACTTACCCTGTTTCCCCGAAAATAAGACCTAGCGTAATTGACGGTGATGGCTGCAATATGAACCCTACCCCCCAAATAAGCCCTACCCTGTTTCCCCGAAAATAAGCCCTACCCTGAAAAGAAGACCTACAAGGACTTTAACTAGGGCTTATTTGAGGGGTAGGGCTTATATTGCAGCCATTACCGACAATCACGCTAGGTCTTATTTTCGGGGAAACAGGGTAGAATCGAGTCACCGCCGTCTGCCTACATGATCAGCGTGTCATGCAGACAGACGACGGCCAGCGTGTGATATTACCATTCGGCGGCCATTCACTGTTCAAAAGCCGCGCCTCCTCCTTGTCTGTGATAGGCAGAAAACTCCATTTCCCAGCAGTCAGTGTACAGCCTATTACGGACATTCTCTCATCCTTGTCTGTGGTATGTGGATGAGAGAATGTCCGTGATAGGCTGACTGCTGGGAAATGGAGTGTTCTGCCTATCGCGGCCTTTGAACAGTAGAATGGCCGAATGGTATTATCACACGCTGATCGGTGTAGAGCGGCACACGGAGGATGGAGATCGCCACACGGAGGCATGCACAGGACACAGGTAGGATGCACACATGCACACGGACACAGGTAGGTGACACATGCACAGGACACAGGTAGGTGACACATGCACACTTACACAGGGACACATGCACAGGACACAGGGAGGCATGCAGCTACAGATGGGCATTGTTGACCCTCTTTTTCCACTTACAGTAGCTGCTGCATGTCTCACCCTCGGCTTATACTCGGATCAATAAGTTTTTCCCATTTTTTTGTGGTAAATTAGGGGCCTTGACTTATACTCGGATCGACCTATACTTGAGTATATATGGTATGTAGGCAGAACCAAAAGAGTGTTAAAGGTCAGAATGGAAGAGCATGTTAGGAACATTTGCAAAGGTTTTGACATGCACTATCTATCAGTGCATTTTAGGGATAAGCATAATAAAAACCCGGAAGGGATGCAATTTTGGGGTCTAGAGGCCCCAAAGTGACATTGGAGAGGTTCCAATTACATAAGGGAGATCAGCAAGAAAGAATCTTGGTGGATACACCAATTGGGCTCTCTGGCGCCGGGAGGGTTAAACAAAGAATTCAATCTAAAATGTTTTTTGAGTAATAATTAAAGGTGGGGGGAGGGTGGTTGAGATATATCGCAGTTATGTTGCAGTACCTATGGGGACAATGTACCCCATATAGTGTACATGCTATAAAGGGATCGGTTGATAGATGCAAGGACATCAGCTTATATTGGTTTTAAATTAGTGTTATGTACATGGACTATAGCCCATGGACCATAGCTGATATACGTCCTAACTTTGAAGAGGAATAGCGTTGTTATGGCAGCAGCTAGCTGCCATAACCCCAGTATCCTCCTCTTCTTCGGCCGGCATTCCGGTTTCCGACAATAGTGGTCTCTGCAGCGGATTCACAGCGAGATCACTTTTATCGGCAGCAGGAGAGGGTCCCGCCGCGCTCCGGTGCCCTCTGCCGCTTACCGGAGCTGTCGGTAGCGGTGGAGGGGATCGGATGCTGTCCCTTGTGTGACATGGAGACGAGTGAGGGGAAGATGGCTCCCACCCGTCTCCATATCATTGCAGCTCTTAAAGGGCCTTTTTTTTTTTTTTTTTTATTGCACAACACAACACACAAAACACAAGTTTTATCACCAGTACAAGTTGTGAATATTTTTGGAATGGACTTCAATATTTAATGATGTTACTATTTATATGAAATTTTGACATTTATTGTGTGTGCACTTAGCACTTTTTGATCACTGGATCACTTTAAACATATATATATATATATATATATATATATATATATATAGCATGTATTTGGATCACTATATTTGATACATGAAGTTTTTGATTTTGTATGAATGTTTTGGAGTTTGCAAGAAAACACTTGATTTATTTTACCAGCACAGAGGCACTTTATACATTTCAACACATATGTGGATTATAAGGTTTGTGATGCTGTGATCACACGCTCTATGGTAAAAAGACTTTGCATGTCAACACATTTTTTATTTATTGTCATTGCATCATGGCACATATGCTAACATCCAGATAGCGCAGCATTTCCCCTATAAATATTGCACTTGCACGGTTGTATGGGACGTGATCAGTGCTAGCAGCTGTCGTGATACAAATTGTTACATATTTACAGATTTTGGGTAGCATGCAAGATTTCTTGGTTTTAAATACCTAATCAGAGGGCCAGTGAGTGTATATATAGTGTCTCACAAAAGTGAGTACACCCCTCACATTTTTTTTGTAAATATTTTATTCTATCTATTCATGCAACATCACTGAAGAAATGACACTTTGCTACAATGTAGTAGTGAGTGTACAGCTTGTATAACAGTGTAAGTTTGCTGTCCCCTCAAAATAACTCAACACACAGCCATTAATGTCTAAACCACTGGCAACAAAAGTGAGCTGTGGAACATTGTTTCTATTTGTTATTTTCCTTGTTGGATACATTTTTTTTCAATATATAGACCTTTGTGCAGTAGGTCTTGTTTGTGTAAGCCTTCACACTTTGTGTCTATTGTCGGATGGTAGTTCAACACAATATTGGGTCTTCATTCAGTGTTAATAGTTACGCACTTTTTTATTGTGATAGTCAAAGTACAGCGCATCGTAATTATTCACCACATCCTTTGTATTGGGGCAGCTCCTGCTTCCTGTCAGCAGTAGTGGAGGCTTCTTGCACACGTTCAGCTTTATAATGTCCTCTAGAGATGGCAATGTTTGAGTTAACAAAAGGCTGCAGGAAGCAGTGGCCTCAAGTGTGACTTACCTCAACTGGAGCTTCACAAATTTGGAAAAAGGCCATGGGAGTGATTTACTAAAGGCAAATCCACTGTGCACTACAAGTGCACTCGCTGTAGATATGAAATGAGGGGAAGCTCTGCTGATTTTATCATCCAATCATGTGCAAGAAAAAATGCTGTTTTTTTTATTTTCCTTGCATGTCCCCCTCAGCTCTACAGCGACTGCACTTCCAAGTGCACACTGAATTTGCCTTTAGTTAATAAACCCCAATGTAATGCTGTGCCTGCCATACTTATACAGCCATTTTGATGAGCCGTGTGCTAACATTGCTATATTACTACACAATATACAGTGGGTATAGAAAAGAATCACCCCCTTTAAAATAATCACATTTTGTTGCTTTGCAGCCTGAAATGAAGACAGACAGTTTGGTTTTATCCAGCTGTATTTACTCAGTGCAACTTATAACATCCACGTGAAAGATATAACACCAACATGTCAGAAAAAAAAAAATCAAAGACAGAATCACTGAGTTTGAAAAGTTGCAAAATTACCTCCCTTATGTCAGTATTTTGTTGGACCACATTTTGCTTTAATTACAGCCTTTAGTCTGTTGGGATGTTTCTACTAACTTTGCACATCTAGACTTTGCAATATTTGCCCACTCTTCTTTGCAGAACTGCTCAAGTAAAATTTGATAGTGACTGTTTGTGGACTGCAGTCTTCAAGTCATTCCACAAATTTTCAATGGGGTTTAAGTCTGGGCTCTGACTAGGCCATGCAAGGACATTCACCTTTTTCTCCTTCAACCACTGTGTGGTCATTGTGGCTGTGTGCTTTGGGTCATTGTCATGTTGGAAGGTAAACCTTCTTCTCATTGACAACTTTCTGGCAGAGGGCAGCAGATTTTCCTCAAGAATTTGATGGTATTTTGCCCCATCCATTTTTCTTCTATCCTGACAAGTGCTCCAGTCCCTGCTGCAGAGAAATATCCCATAACAGGATATTACCACCTCCATGCTTTACTGTAGGAATGGTGTTATTTGGATGGTGAGCTGTATTGGATTTCCACCAGACATAACGATTGGTGCTGAGGCCAGATTATTCAATTTTAGTCTCATCTGACCACCTTAAACGCATCTTGAAGATTCTGAGGCCACATGGAAAAAGGTGTTATGGGCAGAGGAGACTAAAATTTTATTCTTTTGCCTTAACACCAAACAAAACTGCTAGCAACACAGGCTTTGGGGTGGGGTGTTCCCTCTATTTTATCAGTTCTTGGGGCTAAGTGTTGGTGGGTATAGGGTTGCCATGACCACCATTTTCTGTGTCTTACTTTGTTTACCCTCTTTGCATGGCAATTGGAAGGTTAAGAGAGATCTGCTGTGAATCAACAGAGATCGCTTTGGCTTAAGTATTCAGAAAATCAAATGGGCCAGATTATGTTTAGGTAAGGATGTGCCACAAAAATGGTGCCTTTCCCGCAATCTGAAATGTAGGGATCTGCCACTCAAATTGTCTGCTTTCTTTTGACATTTCATTGTCCCTTGAGGTCTGCTGTCAACTTGCATACTTCCAATGCTTATGCCTCCTTGGTTTCTAGTTAGCCAAGAGTTTTAAGCCTGCAAACAAATCTTCTGCAACATAAGGTGGAACCCCACCTATTTTAGCCAAGGCAGGAGAGAGTTGTTGGCAATTGTAGACACTTGCAGGGTTCTCATGGAGGTGGTTTCTCATGGTTACAAAATAGAACTTTGTTACCTGTCTTCTGCTCGGTTTATACCATTTAACCTGCCAGCGTCCCCTCAGCATCTCATCCCTCACAGTCTACTAGTTCAATCGGGTCATTACACCTGTTCCATCCACAGAGAGGTTTTGCTGGTTTTTTTTTTTTGTTTTTTTTTTTTTTCAAAAGGGGGCATTCATATCATTCTAGACTTTGCCTGCAAGGTAAACCCCCCCCAAGAGAGCACTTCTTCTAGGGGGTTATCTGATGTGGGGAGTAGCCGCGAGAGCCACCGGGGGAGTCCAGAAGCCAAGGATCGGGGCCACTCTGTGCAAAACGAGCTGCACAGTGGAGGTATCACATGTTTGTTATTTAAAAAAAAAAAAAACGAGCCTTTACAATCACTTTAAGGCAGTAAACACATTTGTTCACCCTGAGGTTCTTGATAGAATCTCCATGTTCAGTGATGGCATCTTTTCATTTTGGAGATTTCCTAGCCTCTATGGCAGGGTTAGGCAACCCTGGCCCTCCAGCTGTTTTGAAACTACAAGTCCCATGAGACAAGACCCTGATCACGGGCATGACTCCTAGAGGCAGAGGCATGATGGGATTTGTGGTTTCACCACAGCTAGAGTGCTGAGGTTGCCTACCCCTGCCCTATAGGCTTCAGGTATGCCCCCCCATCAATGGTTCATCAATGTTTGTGCTTAGCAATGGGAGAGCACTATTTTCAGTTTGTGACACAAATCTCAGCTCTGTGTTAAATTATGCAAACAGAAAATTTCTGCACTAAAATAACAAGGAAATAAAGTCCCATAAATGTTAGTCCAACCATGAAACTAGCAGGCCACTACAAGAATGTGAAATATTCAGTGTTCAACATATATGAAAAAAAAACACTGATAGTGAATATTGTAAAAAAATGTGAAACACCCAGATGCGCCTCCACCATATACGAGATGGACGCTTACCAGAGGAAATGGACTCGATTATAAGAGTTACGAATGCAGTATGAAAGAACATCTTTTATGCAGGAGGAGTCATCAACCCGCTTTCCTTTTCAGCAAAACAGGAGACCTCAATAACTTTTCTTTGGTGTCAAATGGGAACACTCACATAGGGAATAATCGATGGTTCACCAGCAGATCATGCATGTACGATGGAATCGATGGGCTTGGTGACGTCACCACGCCAGCTGATTCCACGAGGCTGTTGGCTTGAATCCCGGGATGGATATACATTGTATATGCTTGTTTTTAACTGTCACTAAGTGAGTAGTTGGTATCTTTTCTCTTTAATAAATTTTTATACAGTTTTACACTATGGGAGTTGCTTCGATCCATCTTATATGCATGATCTACCAGTGAACCATCGATTAGGCTAACAGATACTGGAGCTGTATACATATAATCTCACACCCTGGATACAAACTGGGCTGCTCATAAATCTCTATATGCATGTAACTACTCAAATGTGCAGTTACATGCATAACACCACAGTGTCTGTAAGCCTGTTACATAGTAGGGGAGGTTGAAAAAAAAAAAAAAAAGACACAAGTCCAAGCTATGTGTGATTATATGTCAGTATTACATTGTATATCCCTGTATGTTGCGGTCGTTCAGGTGCTTATCTAATAGTTTTTTGAAACTATCGATGCTCCCCGCTAAGAACCCCCATCTGTGGAAGGGAATTCCACATCTTTGCCGCTCTTACAGTAAAGAACCCTCTACGTAGTTTAAGGTTAAACCTCTTTTCTGCTAATTTTAATGAGTGGCCACGTGTCTTGTTAAACTCCCTTCTGCGAAAAAGTTTTATCCCTATTGTGGAGTCACCAGTACAGTATTTGTAAATTGAAATCATATCCCCTCTCAAGCGTCTCTCCAGAGAGAATAAGTTCAGTGCTTGCAACCTTTCCTCATAACTAATATCCTGCAGACCCTTTATTAGCTTAGTTGCCCTTCTTTGTACTCACTCCATTTCCAGTACATCCTTCCTGAGGACTGGTGCCCAGAACTGGACAGCTTAGTCCAGGTGCGGCCGGACCAGAGTCTTGTAGAGAGCGAGAATTATCGTTTTATCTCTGGAGTTAATCCCTTTTGTTAATGCATGCCAATATTCTGTTTGCTTTGTTAGCAGCAGCTTGGCATTGCATGCCATTGCTGAGCCTATCATCTACTAGGACCCCCAGGTCCTTTTCCATCCTAAATTCCCCCAGAAGTTCTCCCCCCAGTGTATAGATTGCATTCATATTTTTGCTACCCAAATGCATCATTTTACATTTTTCTACATGTCATTGCTTTGTACCGACTTCACTACAAGATGCACTGAACTGAATGTATTCTCCCTTGGGAAAAGGAGATGGGGGAAGTGGGGGGGGGGGGGGGGGGGGGAGTGGGGAGGAAGTGGGGATAAGATGGCCATCATGAATGGTCCAATATGGTGACCTTAGTACAACATTGTTCACTTTTAATTACAAAGAACAAGGCGGCACTCTTATGTCTGGAGAAAAATAAGTTTAACCTTCACATACAGAAAGGCTTCTTCACAGAAGGAACTTTAAATGTGGAACAGACACCCTCAGGAACAAGTTTTAGCCAATTAGGTTACCAGTAATTGTTTTAATAAAAAGTGGGAAGTGTTCGAAACGCACGGAATATAACTGCATATTAATATTTATAAGTAATAACACCAAGGATCGTTAAACAAGATGATATCCATTTGCCTTAGGCGATCAGAATCATGCTTTTACCCTGTTGGAGCCAATTTTTGTCCTCCACTGGAGGGTATAGGGATCTGTATATGCTGATTTTCCATTTAATAATTTATTGTATTGGTTGAACTTGAAAGACTTGTGTCTTTTTTCAACCTGATCATGCACTGATGTAAATTTGGCCTGTCCTTGCTGAACCAGCTGAATTTCAATCAGTGTGTGGGCTTCCCCGCTCAACAGAAGTCAATCCGTTTAACCACTTCAATACCGGGCACTTTTACCCCCTTCCTGTCCAGGCCAATTTTCAGCACTGTCACACTTTGAATGACAATTGTGCGTTTAAAGTGTACAGTGTAGCCAAACAAAATTTTTATAATTTTTTTGAGACAGAGCTTTCTTTTGGTGGTATTTAATCATCACTGGGTTTTTTATGGTTTGCTAAACAAATGAAAAAAGATTAAAAAAATGTTGAGAAAAAAAGGTTTCTTAGTTTTAGTTATAAAATTTAGCAAATAAGTCATTTATTTTCCATTCACTAATGATTCTGTTTAAATGTCCCCTGTCACACTTTCTGGTTACTGGCTCTCCTCACGCTGTGATGTGCATGGGGAAAGGAATGCAGATAACTGGCAGGTTTGTTTACATGTGGTCAGCTGCATAGGTGTGCGCAGCCTCTTGCATTAGGGTGTGCACCCCAAAGCTCAAATACATATGCATGTGTATATGTACTGATGGTGTCAGTAGGGCAGTGGACAGTGTAATTTTGTTTATTTTATTTTTTTTTAAATAATTTTCTTTTATAACATTTTTTTGGGGGATGAAATATCAGTGGTCTAAACAGGTTGAAATATTCACCACACAAGGCGATTAGGGTGTGCCCAGGCACACCTGGCACACCCTGTGTGCACGCCTATGGTCAGCTGTGATTGGACATAGCTGATCGCATGGTAAAAGGCTGCTGTGATTGGCCCTTTACCACAATCTGATCAGCTGTGTCTGAAGGACACCGTGATCACAGAGTGTGCCCCAAGGGGCGCAGTTCTGGCAGGACATCCATGGACGCCCTACCAGAACGAGACAGCCATGCTGTAGCCATCTTTCAGCTTTAGTGCAGTAATGAAGTGGTGTTGGAAAATTGTCTATCAATTATTGGCTGCATCTGCAGATCAATGTATTCTAACAGCAGCAGGTGAAGAATAAGGTGTCCCAGCCATTGGGATCCTCCATCCACCTTGTTAGCGTGGGTGGAAAAATCATTTTTTTTTTGTTCAGCTTTCTGGCTGAGAGAGGGGAAAAAAAAAAAAAAAAAAAGTGTATGGCCAGCTTTACCATGCAACAATGTAAAAGAGCTCTCTTAAGGCTGCTTCGCACGGGTGGCGGTAAAGATAAGTGATCTTACCACCCTTCCTCCCCCAGCTGCAACAAAAGCTAGATGAGGTTGTACACATGCCAGTCGTCATGCTTTGTGGCAAAACCTATACTCTGTCACATTTGGCATGCAGTACTGCCAAGCCCATTTATTCCCATTAAAAATCCCGGTTTGGCATTTAGGAAGTATCATCCACTCCTGTCCTGCTCATGTGATTAAGCCCTGAGGCCTTCAGAAACAGAATTTGAAGGCTGCCAAATGATCAATCATTCCACTGTACAAAACGTATTGTACAAACTGTGTAGATTTCAAATGACTGGTAGTTTCTTCAGGACTTACCAGTCAGGAAAATTCAGCCCAACAGCTGACCGTTTGATGCTAAAATAAGTCTCCAAAAAACACATTTCATTGTGGGATCTCCAGGCAACTCTTGCAACAATTGGTGTCAGAGTACATGCATTTAAAATGATAGATTGCACCAAATTTTATTTATTTTCCGCCTTTCTGTTGGTTGTACTAGACGAACTTGTATCTTTTTTCAACCTATGTAAATTAACCCGCAAGGGAGGTGTAGAAATGTTATGGTTTGGGTGTTGCTTTGCAGCTTCAGGGCCTGAACAGTTTGCAGTCATTGAGTCATCTATGAATTTTGCAAAATATGTGCTTAATGAGAATGTAAAAAATAATTGAAATGGGGGGGGGGGTAATCCACAAACATCTTGCAACTGAAGGAGTTTTGCAAGCAATTGATCTCAAGAAGAGACTGGTGGGCAGTTATGTAAAATGCCTAAAAAGAAGTAGTCTCTGCTACAGAGGGCAATACCAGCTTTTGAAGCCAAGGGTGCATTTCTTTTCCACAGTACACCATTACATCTATTGACTTTTTGTTTTAAAAAAAAAAAAAAAAAAAATTGAAAAAGCAAAAAACAAAATTACCGTATATTATGTCCTTTTTTTTTTTTTTTAACCACTTGCCGACCAGTCACCTACCCGTATGTCACCAGTTTTCAAACGATTGTGCCAGGATGATGTTTTTTTTTCCCAGCCGGAGCTCCGCAAGTGGTTAAAAGTAGCACACATTTATCTGTATGTACCCTTTCAACGATTGCCTTTCGAAAATATTTTATAATTGTACTTTTTTTCATGCGACTGTACATCAGTTAGTGCAATATGATTTAAAGCATTACGATATATTATCTAAACTTCGGGTTAGGTGACCCTTGCAGTGAGGCCCATTGTGCTTGTTTTGTCTGGGGTTAGAAGAATGAGCAGCTATACTTACCTTAACCACTTAAGGACCAGCCTGGTTTTGGATTTTAGGTGTTTACATGTTTAAAACATTTTTTTTTGCTAGAAAATTACTTAGAACCCCCAAACATTATATATGGTTTTGTTTTCTAACACCCTAGAGAATAAAATGGCGGTCGTTGAAATACGTTTTTTTGCACCGTATTTGCGCAGCGGTCTTATAAGCGCACTTTTTTTTTTTTAGAAAAAAATCACTTTTTTGAATAAAAAAAATAAGACAACAGTAAAGTTAGCCCAATTTTTTTTATATTGTGAAATATAATGTTACGCCAAGTAAATTGATACCCAACATGTCACGCTTCAAAATTGCGCCCATTCGTGGAATGGCGTCAAACTTTTACCCTCAAAAATCTCCATAGGCGACGTTTAAAAAAAATTCTACAGGTTGCATGTTGTGTGCTACAGAGGAGGTCTAGGGCTAGAATTATTGCTCTCGCTCTACCGGTCGCGGCGATACCTCACATGTGTGGTTTGACCACGGTTTTCATATGCGGACGCTACTTGCGTATGCGTTCGCTTCTGTGCGCGAGCTCGTCGGGACGGGGGGGGTTTTAAAAAAAAATTTTATTTATTTATTTTACATTATTTTATTCATTTTTACACTGTTAAAAAAAATACAAAATAAAAAAATGGTGTCACTTTTATTCCTATTACAAGGAATGTAAACATAACTTGTAATAGAAAAAAGCATGACAGGCCCTCTTAAATATGAGATCTGGGGTCAAAAAGACCTCAGATCTCATATTTACACTAAAATGCAATAATAAAAAAAAGTCATTTAAAAAAAACGACATTAAAAAAAATATGCCTTTAAGAGGCGTGGGCGGAAGTGACGTTTTGACGTCGCTTCCGCCCAACAGTGTCATGGAGACGAGTGGGTGACATCTTAGCCTCATTCGTCTCCAGGCACAGGAGGGAGACGGACGCGATCGCCTCTGCCACTACCGACGGCTCCGGTAAGCGGCGGAGGGCACCGGATCACGGCAGGAGGGGGCCCTCTCCCGCCACCGATAAAAGTGATCTTGCGGCGAATCCGCCGCAGGGACCACTTTTATCAGAAAGCGGACCGCCGCATGAAAACGGGGATACCGGGGTTATGTCAGCTAGCTGCTGCCATAACAACGATATCCCCCTTCAAAGTTTGGACGTACATCGGCGTGCGGCAGTCCGGAAGTGGTTAATTCTCTGCTCAGCAATGTGGACAGACTCTCACTGTACATGGTATGAGACTGGTACCGAATGGTAATTGTATACCCAAGACTGGAAGAGCAGCACAGGGAAATGGCTTTTGGGATGGGTCGTACAGCACACAGGAAGCCTACAGGAGTGAGAAAATAAGGTAAGTGGAGCTGCTTATTCCTCTACCCCTAGCATTAAAGAGATTGTAAAGAACAGTTTTTTGTTTTTTTTAAAACAGCATGTCATTAGGGTTGCACCAGTACTGGTATCAGTGCTGATACTAAGCACATGCACAAGTACTCAATTTAAGCCCATATAAAAATGAATGGCTTTTCATAGTCTGCAGCTTGGGTTTACACAAGAGCGGTGCGGTAAAACGTGTGTGAGTGGGACAGGAATCGCACCACATTCCTGTTCAAAATTGCAGTGCGATTTGAGCCCATTCATTTTGTATGGGCTCAAATCGCACTACAAAAAGGCATAACTACTTAGTATAGGTGTATACTTGACCAAATGCATCGGTACTCCTACTCACTGGTTTAAAATTAAAAAAAATAAAATAAAAAAACCACATGCATCTGTGCAACCTACAAGGTCATGCTTACCTGCTTTGTGCAATGGTTTTGCACAGAACAGCCCTGATACTCCACTTCTCAGGTCCCCCCACTCAAGAAAGCACATGTACAGGCCCATCTGAAGTATGCTAATGAACATCTGAATGATTCAGAAGAGAGCTGGGTGAAAGTGTTATGGTCAGATGAGACCAAATCAAGCTCTTTGGCATCAACTCAACTTGCCATGTTTGGGAGGAGGAGGAGGAATGCTGCCTATGATCCCAAGAACACCACCCCCACCGTCAAACAGAGGTGGAAACATTATGCTTTGGGGGTGTTTTTCTGCTAAGGGGACAGGACAACTTCACCACATCAAAGGAATGATGGAAGGGGCCATGTACCGTCAAATATTGGGTAAAGAACCTCCTTCCTTCCACCAGGACATTGAAAATGGGTCGTGGATGGGCATTCCAGCATGACAATGACCCAAAATACACGGCCATGACAAAGGAGTGGCTCAAGAAGAAGCACAAAAAAAAAATTAAAAATGTCTGTACATACACATCCCTTGAAAGGGTTTTCTGATACATTAACAAACCTTTTAAGAATTCCAACATCCTGATCAACAAATGCATATATGAATACATATAACACACAGGGTGACAAGGTACTCAGTATGGCCACGTTGTTTATTGAGGTCCATTAAATACAGGACAATAATACATTTAAAAGCTTTTCCCATACTGATATTTATCTTTTTTAAGCTCTGGACACTTGATGCCTCTTAAATAAAAATGCTTACCTTCTCTATTGACAACAACAAAAATAGTACAACTACTGAAACACACAATCTTCATATCAAAAAACTGATTTCAAGGCAACAATATTAATAGCTCTCAGCAGCAGCGAGGGCTGAAACTCTGAGCTCGCCAGTGAATGGTCAGCCAGTGTTCCAGACCCCCTTGCCAGAGGAGTGTAGGCCATAGCTTTGTCCCATGTAACACAGAGGCTTATAGGGAACCACTTCACATATCCAGTTAGGTGCTCTTCTTCTCATCACCAAGCAAGTTCACAGTAGCCCGTTTAGCTGTAAAAATAGAAAAAATATATATATATTTTAGCAATTTAAAAAATAAAAAAATAAATAAAAATCATAAAAGTCCAAAGCATGTGTTACTTACACACTTGAAGAATGTTACCCAAACATTTCATATTCCTGATATGTGCCTGCTGTACCATGTACTAGTGTTAAAAAGTAATCGATTTTCTTTGCATTGCTTTATTTGTGTGAAATACCAGGTGTTCCTGCCACGCTAGGCATGAGAGCATATCCTTCCCAGCGTGGTCAGTTTTCAACCAACACTTTTGCTGTTTTGCTGCCCCCACCATCTCCCCTTTGTCCACAGTTACGAAAGCATCTGTCACTACTCCCAGGTAAGAATGGGTGACCCAAGAAGGAACCCACTACCACCTAAAAAGAATCTTATACGCAGCTTCAAGCACAGCTAACCCTTTTTAAGCAGTTACAGCAACAGTTTGTCACTTTGGGTGGAAAGCTTGGTCTACTAAAGAAAGTTGAAAAACAACACTTACTGGCCGGATCATCAGGTGAAAAAGGAGTCGAATGCAACCACCACATCTAAACATTGGTTAGCTGCAATGTATGACATTTTTGTGAGAGGTTTAGTATGGCCTTGTCTTATGGGATGGATCCCTTTCAATGAAGGAAAAACCTACTAAAAGTGTTGTGCTGCAGAAGCATCTTTGTGGCATCCTTCAGTGACACTGGCATCATTAGATCATTCACAGCCAAAAAGAATTCTCAAACTGGGAATTGCGGTTGTGGCCAGGTTTAGCGATGAGGACTCTAGATGAATCTGCGGGATGCTTACAATGAGAGAAAAAGGGAAGCTCTGCATGATTCCTTCCCCCATCCCGAAAACAGACTGAATAGATTCAATCTACTACATTAAGTATGCACAAACACATGTATGTATTTATTTTAAGGTAATGCTGAGGCGAATGCGAATCAACAACAAAGAATAAATAGAAGTCATGCAGAATCCACATAAAATGGAGGACCCTTAATTACTTTACCACATTACCATGAACAATACTCCAAACATAGGGACGTATGCTGAATGGCCTGAGATCAACAAAAGCAGTGAATTTTTTTTTTTTTTTTTTTCCATAAAGCAAAACACATTTGTCGTCTTCTACAGAGGTAAATGACACAAAACTGGGTAACAAATACAAAAAACTGTGTGTGTGTGTGTGTGTATATGTATTGAATACAAATGCATGTCACACTTTTCACATATTTGTAAAAAAAAATTGAAAACCATTTATAATTTTTCTTCAACTTCACAATTATGTGGCACTTTGTGTTGGTCTATCACAGAAAATCCCCAAAAAATACATTTACGTTTTTGGTTGTAACATGACAAAATGTGGAAAATTTCAAGGGGGTATGAATATTTTTTCAAGGCGCTGTATATTAAAGCCTCATGCCCACTGACATTTTTACAGTTGCTTTTAGGAGCGTTTTTCACAGCTTAAAAACACCTCTCCATGTTAGCCTATGGCCTCATGCCCACCAAGGCGTTTAGGAGCTGTAAATGGCATAGGCGTTTTTAAGCTCCAGAAAAAAAACCCAGGACCAGTGCGTTCTGAGGCTCCAGCGCTAGAGCTGTAAAAACGCCAGATTTATACACAGCGCTAAGCCTCGTCCGGTGTTTCTCTGTTCCCTATGGGAGCCCATTGATTTGAATTGAAGTCGCACCAGAAGTTAGATCAACATGATCCGACTTGTGGTGCGACTTGTGTGATGAGAATCTTGAAGGGGAACCCCACCAAAATTTGGCATGAGGTCGCGCCCCTCAAGATCCATACCAGACCCTTATCCGAGCATGCAGCCCGGCAGGTCAGGAAAGGGGGGGGGGGGGCGCACTTTGGAGCAGGGGGGCCCTGAGCCCCCCACCCCAAAGCACCTTGTCCCCATTTTCATGAGGACAAGGGCCACTTCCCGACAACCCTTGCCCGGTAGTTGTCGGGGTCTGCGGACGGGGACTTATCGGAATCTGGAAGCCCCCTTTAACAAGGGGGCCCCCACTCTAGGTGAATGAGTATGGAGTGCTTTGCGGTGGGGGGTGCTTTGGGCTCAGGGCCCCCCTGCACCAAAGCACCAACTCCCCATGTTGAGGGTATGTGGTATGGTATGGTCCAGGAGGGGTGGGAGCTCACTCGCGCGCCCCCCCCCTTCCTGACCTTGCCAGGCTGCGTGCTCAGATAAGGGTCTGGTACTAATTCCAGGGGGGGGGGACTGCAC
Organism: Aquarana catesbeiana; assembly: GCF_042186555.1. Lineage (NCBI taxonomy): Eukaryota > Metazoa > Chordata > Amphibia > Anura > Ranidae > Aquarana > Aquarana catesbeiana. Next base: position 190,357,518 of record NC_133324.1, read on the forward strand.
GCTAAATTTTGGCGGGGTTCCCCATTTAAGATTCTCAGCACACAAGTCGCACCGCAAGTCAGATCATCTTGATCCGACTTCTGGTGTGACTTCTATTCAAATCAATGGGCTCCCATAGGGAACCACTGATTTTGAATAGAGACAGAGCAATGCGGCTAAAAGCTAGCGTGGCTAAACGCACATTGACGCCAATGCAAAACGCGGATAAAATTGCGTTTTTAACGCCGCTTTTTTTCCTGGCGTCAGTACTAGCTTTACAGCTCGTTTTTTAAAATGCCCGTGGGCATGAGTCCTAAAATAAACATGTTATACTTACCTGCTCTGTGTAATGGTTTTGCACAGCACAACCTCGATCTGCCTCTTCTCAAATGCCCTGCCAGCTCTCCTGGCTACTCCCCCCGCCTTCCAGTACCCCCCAGCAAGCAGCTTGCTGGGAATGGGGGGTACTTGTGTGGGCTCACTCCTGCATGTGTGCGCGTCTATTGACACACATAATGTGACTCATCACCTCCCCCTGCTCCCTTGTCACTGGATTTTATTGACAGCAGCAGGACAAAATGGCCCCCCGCTGCTCTCACAGAGAGAGAGAGAGAGAGAGAGAGAGAGAGAGAGAGAGAGAGAGAGAGAGAGAGAGAGAGAGAGAGAGAGAGAGAGAGATGATATGGTATTGCTCCCGTGCACAGTGCTGGACCGAGATCGGCTCAGGTAAGTATTTAGGGGGAAATGGTGGGGGGGGGGGGGGGGGGGGGAGCTGCAGCTAAAACATTTGACCTTAATGCACAGAATACATTAAAGTAAAAACCTTTAGCCTTTACAAACCACTTTAATGCCTTCAAAGTCTCTATTAAAAACAACACTATGATTCCTCTGCAGTTTCAAATGTTTATTTGTTTTAGAGTATTGTAAAGGAAAGCTTTTTTTATCCCTTGCAAGGTAGAGCTCTATAGGCGCACACACACACACACACAATCCATTATAAGAGTCTCTTGTAGTGAGGGAGACTAAAGACATACCATCTAGATCTAAAAAAAGAACTTCTATTACCTTCCTTCCCAATTGTGTCTGCAGTCTCGGAAGCCTTGTCTTTAATGTCCTTCACCAGGCGATCCATTTGACCCTCATGTCTGAGGAAGAATGGACGGATAATTTTTTTGTAAAGCAGGTCAGCACCGTTATGTGGGCTGGGAGACATGCACCACAGCAGGAATCCACTCTGTAAACAGGAAACAACACATCATTCATTGCATTTACATCCATAACATCAATGCAATGCAGACAGATCATGGCTGGTGGGAGGGGCTAGTTGGGTGCTGTCATCACAGCATCCTGCCTCAGTACTCCTCTGTAGAGACCCAAGCCCTGAATCAAGCAGTGAACTGGATTTTGGGAGGTGTTATGCAAAAAAAAAAAAAAAAATTAAAAAAAGTTACATTAAAGCCTTGGGGGTTTTTTTGTTTGTTTTTTATTAAATTTATATTTATTTATATTTATATGCTCTGTGCAATTGTTTTGCACAGAGCAGCCCCAGTCTCTTCTTCTGGGGTCCCCCACTGGCGCTCCAGACCCCTGCCCTCAGGGAAGGCCACTTTCTATGAGGGCACCCTTGCATGGTCGCTCTAGAGCCCTGCTGCTGCATCCATTGACACAGACAACAGGACTTGGCCCCGCTCTCAACTCCTGTATCACAGCATTTGATTGACAGCAGCAAGAACCAATGGCTCCTGCTGCTATCAGTCCGCCCAATGAGGGAGACCGCGGCTGCTGCTCTTGTGCACATTGCTGGATCAGATCGGGCTCAGGTAAGAAATATGGGAGGTCTGGGGGGGAGGGGGAGCTGCAGCACAGAAGGTTTTAGAACAATTTTAATGCTTGGATGTCAGTCTGGAGGGTGCATTTGCAAACAGACTGCCCTGGGCAAAACCCACATGTCATGCTGAGCCTCCTCGATTGAGAGAACCAAAATCTAAATTAATGAAAGGAGCAGGTCAGGGACAAGAAGGCTGGGGAGGAACATGTTGGAGTATGCTGGATGTCCTCCAGCCAGAAAACGAGGCAGGCTCTATCTGACTTAGTGCAGCTTCCAACGCACACTTAGAAGCTCATGGTGTGCAGTGAAATCAATCAATGTCAGTACAGGAGAGTGTCCTCTATAATTGTGCAAGACAGAAGGTAATGCTGGATTTCAGCTATAACTGGATTAGATCTGAAAAAAGTATGGCCAAAGCTATTTTGGCCCTACTTCTCCTATGGATCACAGGAGTGCAGAGCGTTCTGCATTCCTGTGACCTGTTTTCAGCAGACAGTGGTCTGCTAAAGTCCATTGTCCACTGACATCACTCAGCTGGTCCAGGTACTGGATCATTTCCAACTTTGATGTCGGGATCCATCCAGAAGCATGGACATGCAGCTGGCTCAGCCTCCAAGCCTGCCACTGGAGAGACTAAGCCAGCTGCTCCAGCACCCTCCACAGCCCGGCGCTCCAGTGAGCGCTGGAGGGGCAGAGCAAGTGACCGACAGTTACAGCTCTCTGCTCAGAGCGGAGGGGAGAACTGAGGGATTAGTGGTGCTTGATTGCTCAGTTCTCAGTGTAGAGACGTTCGGCAACACATGCAGTACCGGATCAATGCTGCATCCATCTAGGGAAATAGACTTTTTTTTTTGAAAACCCAAACTTTTAACAAAAAAAAAATCCACAAGCTGTGTTTATATTTATGGTGACAACCTGCAAGATTCAATTTAAAGAGGACAGCCATATAATTAAGAAACGATAATACTTTGCAAGGATGGGAGCTGCTCATGACCTTTTGGAGGATAACATTGGGGAGTGTGTCAGTGATGGATAACCTTATCTATTGCATTGCCATGTGATGAATGAGATTAGAAACTGGTAGGTACCCAATTCACAGGAGAGAAGGTGGGTTAGATTAGGGTTTGTATTTTAAGTACAGGTTTGCTATAAAGACCTTTAAAGGGCTACTCCAAGCCTTGCTATATTACCAGACTTCTGGCTTTTCTTTCGACAGCCTTTCCTTCAACTTCCTACCCATTTTACCTCTATCTTTCACACATTGCCTAATTCCTTGTTCAACTAGCACACACCTCTTGGGGCCCAATTGCGTTCAACTACAATTAACAAAACCAATGTTCCAAGCTCATATGTTGTTCATAAAATATGTTTCACTATTCGTTTCATTTTACAGTTCCAATTAAAAATAAAAATTAACAATAAATAAAAACACACTGAAAAATCCAAAGTCGCAAAATGCATGGTTCACAAACATTATGTTCAGGCAAGACATGGAAACCACAGAGGTAAAAGAGGAGTTCGGCACATCACGGATCTTGTGGACAGATTACTGGGAGGGGCTGGGGAAGACCCGGCTGTCATGGTGCACGTTGGCACCAATGACAAAGTCAGAGGCAGATGGAGTGTCCTAAAGAACGATTTTAGGGACTTAGGAGCTAAATTGAGGAAAAGGACCTCCAAGGTAGTGTTCTCAGGAATACTACCGGTACATCGAGCCACACCAGAGAGGCAGAGGGAGATTAGGGAAGTAAACTAGTGGCTCAAGAGCTGGTGTAGTAAGGAGAGGTTTGGGTTCCTGGAGGACTGGGCCGACTTCTCAGTCGGTAACCGGTACTATAGAAGGGACGGACTGCACCTAAATGAGGAGGGTGCAGATCTGCTGGGAATGAAGATGGCCAAAAAGTTAGAGGGGTTTTTAAACTAGGCGATGGGGGGGGAGGGTCCAGAGACAGTGATAGCCAGCACGGAAGATATTCCAGAGGGTAGTATTGGGGGCATTAGTGGTAGGTTAACCAAAGCACAAAAACACAAGGTGAGTATAGTAGCAAGTCCAAGTTGCAATCTTGAAACACCCAATACGAGGACAATATGCGACCGGTCTAAACTATGTGGCATGTTCACCAATGCCAGGAGCCTGGCGGACAAGATGGGTGAACTAGAGATACTGTTGTACAAGGAGGATTTGGATTTTGTGGGAATTTCAGAGACCTGGTTCAACAGCTCTCATGATTGGCTGGCAAACATTCAAGGGTATACCCTATACCGCAAGGACAGAGAGGGTAAAAAAGGGGGAGGGGTATGCCTATATCTCAAGAATAATGTACAAGTGAATGTGAGAGATGACATCACTGAGGGGGCTAGGGAGGAGGTTGAATCTTTATGGGTAGAGCTCCAAAGGGATGAAGCTAAGGGGAAAATAATACTGGGAGTATGCTATAGGCCCCCTAACCTGAGGGAGGAAGTGGAGACGGATCTCCTATCACAAATTGGATTAGCAGCAAGGATGGGAAGTGTTATCATAATGGGGGATTTTAATTATCCAGACATAGATTGGGCGGAGGGAACCGCGCATTCATTTAAGGCTCGCCAGTTCCTTAGTGTCTTGCAGGACAATTTTATGGGTCAGATGGTAGACGCACCAACTAGAAATAAAACATTACTAGATCTACTGATTACCAACAATACAGACCTGATAACAGATGTGGAAATACGGGGCAATTTAGGTAACAGTGATCACAGGTCAATTAGTTTCAGTATAAATCACACAAATAGGAGACATGAAGGGAACACAAAGACACTGAATTTCAAAAGAGCCAACTTCCCTAAACTACAAACCTTGCTAAAAGGCATAAATTGGGATAAAATATTAGGAACAAAGAAAACGGAGGAGAGATGGGTTTGCTTTAAGAGCATATTAAATAAGGGCATTAGCCAATGTATCCCATTGGGTAATAAATTTAAAAGAGCGAACAAACATCCTGGATGGCTTAACTCCAATGTAAAAATGCATATAAAAGCAAAGGAGAAGGCCTTCAAAAAATACAAGGTTGAGGGATCATCCACAGCATTCAGAATTTATAAAGAATGCAATAAGAAATGTAAGGGTGCAATTAGGATGGCTAAGATAGAACATGAAAGACACATAGCGGAGGAGAGCAAAAAAAATCCCAAGAAATTCTTTAAGTATGTAAACAGTAAAAAAGGGAGGACAGACCATATTGGCCCCATAAAGAATGAGGAAGGACATCTGGTTACAAAGGATGGGGAGATGGCAAAGGTATTGAATTTATTCTTCTCCTCAGTCTTCACGAGTGAATCGGGGGCTTCAGTAACCAAAACTGCAGTGTTTATCCTCATGACACAACACAGGAAGCACCTACATGGTTAACAGAGGACGGAATTAAAATTAGACTTGAGAAACTTAACATTAATAAATCACCGGGACCAGATGGCTTGCATCCGAGGGTACTTAGGGAACTCAGTCAGGTGATTGCCAGACCGTTGTTCCTAATTTTTACAGTCTATTGACTGGAATAGTACCAGCTGATTGGAGAAAAGCCAATGTAGCACCAATATTTAAAAAGGGCCCAAAAAACATCCCTGGGAATTACAGACCAGTTAGCCTAACATCAATAGTATGTAAACTCTTGGAGGGGATGATAAGGGACTATATACAAGATTTTAGTAATAAGAACGATATCATTAGCAGTAATCAGCATGGATTCATGAAGAATCGTTCTTGCCAAACCAATCTATTAACCTTCTATGAGGAGGTGAGTTGCCATCTAGATAAAGGAAGGCCCGTAGACGTGGTGTATCTGGATTTTGCAAAAGCATTTGACACAGTTCCCCATAAACGTTTACTGTACAAAATAAGGTGCGTTGGCATGGACCATAGGGTGAGTACATGGATTGAAAACTGGCTACAAGGGCGTGTTCAGAGGGTGGTGATAAATGGGGAGTACTCAGAATGGTCAGGGGTGGGTAGTGGGGTTCCCCAGGGTTCTGTGCTGGGACCAATCCTATTTAATTTGTTCATAAACGACCTGGAGGATGGGATAAACCGTTCAATCTCTGTATTTGCAGACGATACTAAGCTAAGCAGGGCAATAACTTATCCGCAGGATGTGGAAATCTTGCAAAAAGACCTGAACAAATTAATGGGGTGGGCGACTACATGGCAAATGAGGTTCAATGTAGAAAAATGTAAAATAATGCATTTGGGTGGCAAAAATATGAATGCAATCTATACACTGGGGGGAGAACCTCTGGGGGAATCTAGGATGGAAAAGGACCTGGGGGTCCTAGTGGATGATAGGCTCAGCAATGGCATGCAATGCCAAGCTGCTGCTAATAAAGCAAACAGAATATTGGCATGCATTAAAAGGGGGATCAACTGCAGAGATAAAACGATAATTCTCCCGCTCTACAAGACTCTGGTCCGCCCACACCTGGAGTATGCTGTCCAGTTCTGGGCACCAGTCCTCAGGAGGGACGTACTGGAAATGGAGCGAGTACAAAGAAGGGCAACAAAGCTAATAAAGGGTCTGGAGGATCTTAGTTATGAGGAAAGGTTGCGAGCACTGAACTTATTCTCTCTGGAGAAGAGACGCTTGAGAGGGGATATGATTTCAATTTACAAATACTGTACTGGTGACCCCACAATAGGGATAAAACTTTTTCGCAGAAGAGAGTTTAATAAGACTCGTGGCCACTCATTACAATTAGAAGAAAAGAGGTTTAACCTTAAACTACGTAGAGGGTTCTTTACTGTAAGAGCGGCAAGGATGTGGAATTCCCTTCCACAGGCGGTGGTCTCAGCGGGGAGCATTGATAGCTTCAAGAAACTATTAGATAATCACCTGAATGACCGCAATATACAGGGATATGTAATGTAATACTGACACATAATCACACATAGGTTGGACTTGATGGACTTGTGTTTTTTTTCAACCTCACCTACTATGTAACTATATAAATATTCAATACTTTGTATTAGCCTTTTTTTTTTTTTTTTTTTTATGAAAAAACAAAAAAATGGTGCCAAGACAGATTTGCATAAATATATAGTTGCTTTACCAGTCACACCCTGGGTTGGCATACAAGTATACATATTTACCAAGGGTTGTGGGAGTGAGCACATGGTTATGAAGTTCTCAAGCATACTGTCTGTTTCAAACCCAGCAATTAGCAAATAAACCTTTTAGAACCGGAACAAGCTGCAAATACAAACAAACGTAAAAACACTCCTCATTTGACAATTCAAATTTCTTAGTTTCCAAGGAGTCATCAGCTGAAAAAGACCTGAATGAAAAGTAAACCACCGATAGTAAATCATGTAAGTACATATGAAGGGGGGGTGCTCATTTCTTGGAATACATGCAGGCTAAACCAGAGCATCCATCCTGCATGTGTGTTCATCAGCAGTTAGAATAGAAATTCTGTTCACCTGACAAATAGAGACCAATATATGAAGAAGGATTCATACTGGTGGGCACAAACTGTACACATCTGCCAATCGCCAGATCTAAGGGCTAAAGACTGGGACAGTGAGGGGGGTTAGACATCACTACCTTCTAAATAGAACAATGAACACAGAGGAGGAAAAACATTGCATAAGTAGAAGGACTGCCTTCAGTGAGTGGTTAGAATTTACACTATACTATGGACCGACTTACCTTGATCATGTAATAAAAGGGAAACCAGGACAGGAAGATATCAGAGAAGAATTCTATAATGCTGAAGACCCCATACACCACCCAATAGGTCAACCACTGTGTGTCGTCATCTTTATTTGGACTCTCGATGGCTTTAATTCTAAAAAGAGAAACATAAATAAAAAGGATTATATTTTTTTTTTTTCCGGTAGTATTTTACTCCAATAGCTCCTGCATTCCTAGTTATTACTGCAACAATTATCTCAGGAACAGATCGCTTATCTTCACTTTATTGCCCAATGTGCTACTGTACAGGCACATGCCGCAATCACCGCCAATAACAACTGCCTTTTTTTTTTTTTAAACAGGATGATAATTATGAAACATTAGGAAATTTACATTTTACCACGTGAACAACTACTATTTATTTTTGGACCTTTTCACATAGGGCACCTTCCATTCCAATCAGCAGGGAATCTATCCGCTGATCGGGGCAGAGTGAGGCAGATGACAGGTCTGTGTCTGCTCATTTTATGCAGAGCGGACACGGACAGACCCCTCCCTGCTCTATGAGCAGTCAGTAGTGAATGAATTCCGCTGCCCCAGCTGCTTCCGATCTGGTCCGCCCAAAACGGAAGAGGACGCAGTTGTCCTCCATTATTTTTATTTTTTCTAGCATGCCTGATCAGATCCGGAGGTAGGCAGGTATAAACAGACACAAGTCCTTTTACACACGCCAGCACATAGAGATGCATTGATCTTCCAATCCGGTCCGCAGAGAAAACGGACAAGCAAACGTGATTGGATCACCTGTGTAAAAGGGCCCTTTAGCTTTTGGAATATACTGTAAAGCAACAAAGAACTGTAGACATTGAGATGGCACAATAAAAAAAAAAAAAAAAAAAAAAATGAAATATGGTGTAGCTCAATTATGAACAAATATGGCTGTGCATCCTGGAATATACAACTCCAGCTTTGATTAAAAGAAAAACAAAAAAAAAAAAAAAAAAAACTTCGGACATAAAGCTTTTTTTTTTTTTTTTTTTAAAATACACTTGTAAACTAGATCATTTTTGGGGGGGGTAATGTTATCAATGTGTTCTGTCTATACTTTTCTGGTGCTATGTCCCTTTAAAATGGCCTGTGCCAGATTCACAAATCCCTTCTGCCCATTTTAAGAACTTTACCAACATTTGCAGCAGATTCAGGTAGTTCTTAATGGCACCCACTTTTACTAAGTGGTGCTATTAATGCACCAAATTAAAAAATAAATTACCTCTAGTTCATAGATAACAAAACTGGAGGGAATTGAGACCTACTTTAAGTTGGCGTACACAGACAGGCAGAGTGCCCGTCTCTGTATGTAGCAGAGTGGCATATTTGCTGCCGCTAACCCATCCCTCCTGAGAACAGGTGACACTGCAGCGAGTGGAGCCTGATGGGGAAGTGAAGACACTAGTTCCCCATCAGGTCCACGCTCTACTGGACAGCAAGCAATGAGCAGATTCTATAGCCAATAGCAGGCTGTCTACTGGATAAGGATCTACCCACTGCCCGTTGTCAATCACAAGGGGAGCAGACCTGATGGGGAACATTTTGTCTGTGAATCCCCATCTCAGGCTCCACTTTCCTCCCTTCAACCCCCCCCCAGATACAAAATTCCCCACTGCTGCACAGTCTATGTGACAGCTGCAGCAGTAGTAGGGAGGAAGTGCATCTGCACTGAGGGGGGAAGTATCTGTACGGACACTTTGACCTTAGTGTGCGTCCACAGGAGGTGCGTGTTCCAAATTCATGGACAAGTACACAAATCTGTAGACTGCATCAACATTTGTCATATGAGGGCACATCAGAATTGTGAAGAGTGTCCTGGACTCTATGAATTCCCCTGTATGAGTCGGCTAGCCCACAACCTACATAAATATTTTATTTAAATCTATAGTAAAAACGGGGCTGTCTAACTCCAGCAATACTGAGATTCCTCTGGTAGAACAAAAATATAAAGGGGAAATATGGGAGGACTGCTTAGATCTCAGCAGGTTAAAAAAAATGCCCTACAGTATATCTGCAGCAGCATAACAAGATTGTATAATGGTTATATGCTGAATCTGCAGTTCCTTCAAGGCAAAAAAAAAACCAAGCCTATCTTATTGGCCGTTTTCCACAGTCCAGATACTCTCAGCATCATCCATCTCTCTGTCCTACAAAGTCCTGGCTACAGCAGGTCATAAAACGTCTTAGGAGGGAGGTTTTTTCCTTTGTAGACTGGGGCTACTCAAATACATTGGGGGACATTTATCAAAACTGAAACAGACAGAATCTGGAGCAGCTGTGCATAGTAACCAATCAGCTTTTATCTTCAGCTTGTTCAGTTAAACTTTGAAAATGAAAGCTAGAAGCCGATTGGTTGCCATGTACAACTGATCCAAAATTCTGGTTGCTCCAGATTTGATCAATTCCCCTCATACTGATCACATGGAATGCAGACCATATTGTGGACCAGACAATGGCACCCAGCAATATACAGAACTTGTCAAGCTGAAATGGGATGTTTTCAGATGTAGGCAAAATACATTTTCCGTACATGAGTGGCCATAAAACATGGCAGTAAGGCCTCAAATAAAATTACTTTGCTGTCTGAAGCATGATCCATTTTTGGATGACGCTTCAGACAACAAACAGGCAGTGAGGAGGCATTGTATCTCTTCCCCATAGCATATTTTAACCCTCTAATTACCAGACAACCACCTGCAACTACAAGCATTGTGGGCAGATGCAGCGCAGCCTCATTCACCTCAATGGGTCACAGGCTGGGGAGGATCCAGGATAACCTGGGCTCAGAGGAAGTGGATCATAAAACTGAGGACATCTAGTGGCAGAGAAAAGTACTCCATGGGAAATCTCTGGGTTTATAGCGAGTACTGCAGCAAACTCTGGTTTTGTTTTATCTTTTAAATTGGCTCTTCATTCTTAACATTCTCTCACTGCATTCTTTTTAGACCATAGGGTACATCAGATGTTTACAAGCACCAGGGTCTTGTGTACTTAACAGCATGTACACTGAAAAAAAAAAAAAGTCGCCCATGTCCTGGCATCTGCAGGGGCTTTAGTACTTAAACTCTGTTCATGTGGCACATTTAGACTACTAACGTTTTTACTAAAGCCAATTATTAGGACAAAAAAAAAAAGAAGAAACCCCCCCCACATACAGTACTTCTAAAGCCCTAGCAGCACAAGGTAACATTTAACACACATTCTTGAGATGCTCATGCACAAATAGTTCAATATAGACAAGTGTCATTTGTGTTTAAAATGAACTCTGACAGGTGTCTAGACAGAGGCTGACACTGCAATCCCCATTCCTTTGTATGCTCCCCTGGTAGGGTTGACACCTTTTCCTCAAGTCAAACCTGAACACCTTAGCGGTGTACAGCAATTTTTTTATAGTATAAACCAGCATTTCACAACTCCAGTCCTCAAGGCGCCCCAACAGGTCATGTTTTCAGGATTTCCCTCAGATGAAAACGGCTATGGTAATTACTAAGGCAGTGAAACTGATCAAATCACCAAAACAAAAAAAAAATAATGGAAAGCCTGAAAACATGACCTTTTGGGGCACCTTGAGGACAGGAGATGAATCTGAACCAGCAGAGCTCCCCTTTTACATCTGAACTCACAAAGTTCCTTTACACTGTAAGGGAGGGGGAACTCTGCAGACTCTGATGTAAGAGAGAACTTTGGGGACTCTGACATAAGAGATGCTCTGGGAACCCCGATTTAAAGGAGAACACTGAGCACTCTGATGTACGGAGAGGACTCTGATGTAAGGGGGAACACTGTGGCCTCTGGTGTAAAGGAGAACTCTGAGAACCCCGATTTACCTTAGTGTACTCACTCAGACAGGAGAGAGAAGGGGTAGAGGGGGAAAAATATAGTCACAGATAGGGACGGATGGTGAGCTCACTCACCCCTTGGCAGTCAGCACCTCTCATCCAGATGTATCTGAGGCTGCTGGGCTTCAAATTTCCCACCCCCACTTTCCTTTTCTGAGGCACAGCACCAGGGATTGGAGTGTGGGCAGACAGTGGAGTAGGAGCGGGGAGGAAGAGGAGCAGATCGAGCCCTCACTCCTCTCCCAGTTGTTTGGGGGGACGACTGTAAGCATTGGCTTTGGGCAGTGTGAAAGAGTGTAACAGACAATCTCTGCAGCCAGCAACCCTGCTGGGAAGCCATAGTCTGGTCTGAAAAATGTGTCCGGGTTTCAGGCAGTCTGAAACCCGGACACATGATTCAAAACCCAAACTGCCCGGGTGAATCCCAGACAGGTGGCAACCCTATCCCCTAAACAGCCATCACCCAAACCTGGGATGGTGCTGAAGGCAGGTACCAACATAATCATTTTCACAGCACTATGGCCCGTCTTCAGGGCTTGTCTGAACATGCCTCTATATATAAAAGGTGCTTACATTAGACATACAAGAGATGGTGGTATAAAAGACTCACCAGGTTTTAAAGTTCTATCGTTTGCTTCTTTTTTGATCTTTTACCAGTCACAGACCACTGGATACCAGAATACACCATAAAGCTGGCCATGCCCTGTACAGATGTTCCTCATGAACTGGCCAAAATATACTCAGGGGACGGCCCTGTCAGCCACCTCCCACCCAATACTACTCAATTGGAGAAAAAAAAAAGCGAAGGAGCTGGGCAGAAAATTGTTGAAAAGCAGCTGCATCTAATCAGATACAACTGCTGTTTGGGTTTTTAAACAACTGGCCGGCTGTCAACATACAATAGGCATAGCAGGCGATTTGTCCATGTATGTGTGCGGATGAAGGAATCTGTTCGTTTTCGTCAATTTTAGCTGCAGGCTGAACGAGAAGAAAAAAAAAAAAAAAAAATCCATCAGTGTATGGCCAGCTTTAATCTATCTGCACAGGCGCCAAAACATTTCTGCAAACCGAAAGCCGTTGTCTTACAGTTTTAATTTGTCCCTGCAGGCTATTGAGTACCGGATATTTAAAAACCGGCGCCTGCATTATTAAACAAACATATTCTGCTTGTGCTGCCAGCGTGAGGAGCCCTTGAAGTAGAAATCACAATTACACAAAATTTAAAAAATAAAAAATAAAAAATTGGCACATTAGCACATTCTGATCCAAGTCATTGCAAGTGGCCTGCGGGAGATTAAATAATATTAGTGCGGTCCTCAAAACAAACAGTTTAGTGCCAGGTTAACAGTGTACCATAGTACTAAGCGGTATGGGCAAATCTGGCATTACTCAGACAACCAACTGACAATACTGGCACACTAACAACCTTGACACTATGCGGGCATTGGTGACAACACACAGGCAACAATTTTTTAATGGCAGTATATGCAGAGACAACAGAAGTTAGGTTTTCATTACAGTTGGGCGGGAGATGGTGGGTGGTGAGGGGAAAACCTAACTGCAGTTACATTAGTTCATTTTTAAGGGCTTGTTTACACCATACATGCACCAGAACTGAAAAACCGACATCAGTTTCCATGCGTGTCAGTTATGTGCCCTATTCACACCAATGTTGATGTCATGTCAGGTTTTTCCCCATGCAGAAAAAAATCTGTACGCGATACCCGTGTTGTGGGGTGAAAAGGGCACACAGAGAACAATGGTTTTATTTGTGCCCTTGCAGAACATGTGCAAAAAAAAAAAAACCTGACGTCTCTGCACCATGGTGTGAACAAAGCCTAATGTTAAAGTGGTTTTACACCCTGTACAACCAATTTTACCTACAGGTAAGCCTATATGAAGGCTTACCTGTAGGTGCTTGAAATATCTCCTAAACCTCCACGGTTTAGGAGATATTTACTAAAATGACGAGCGGCAATGACATTGGCACATGCGCCCTTTAGAAAGGGCGCATCGTGCCGTTTCTAATAGGGGTCAGGCCGTGACTGGCGGCTCCTGCGAGGGAGTGACATCACGTGACCCCGGCCAGTCAAAGAGCCGGAGTTCACGGCCCCGGAAGGAAGTGGCACGAAGATGGAAGCTCCCTGCTCGTGGGAACAACGGTGACAGCGCTGGCTTTGGTGTCAGGAAAGTGACACATAATGGGCTACTATGCATCTAATAGCCCATTATGTTTTACCTTTGCAGGGAAATAAAGAGGAAGTAAAACCCACCAGGGTTTACTTCCTCTTTAAGCTTTGTAAAAACAAGAAAATAAAAAACAAAACAAACACAAAACACTGAATGATTCTCCATTCACATCTTTCTGGCTGCTATTACTGCATGTCAGCAACTCCCCTGCATAAAGCCCAATTTGTGGCAGTTGCCTTTGTGGAGCTTAATCGGACCTTCATTCATTTTTTTCAACTTTCCATCTATTAAATCTTCTGCCCTTGTTTTAACTTGGATAGTAAAATATTTTTTTTCCTGCCAGTAAATACCTTATACAGCCCACTTCTTGTTTCTTGCCTGGTCATTAGTCTAGGCTTATGACATCATGCACAGCTCTCTCATTCTCCTGAGAATTTGCAAAGAAGGGAGGGGGATGAGTCATAATGCAGTGAGAGCTGGAGGTGTGTGTCTGTGTAAATCCAGGAAGTGAAAAAGGCAGAAGCTTCAGCTGCCCAAAGTTAAAATGGCTGCAGCCAAACTCAGTGGAGGGAGATTTCCTACATAGTTACATAGTAGGTGAGGTTGAAAAAAGACACAAGTCCAACCTATGTGTGTGCGATTATATGTCAGTATTACATTGTATATCCGTGTATGTTGTGGTTGTTCAGGTGATTATCTAATAGTTTTTTTAAACTATCAATGCTCCCTGCTGAAACCACCGCCTGTAAAAGGGAATTCCACATCCTTGCCCCTCTTACAGAACCCTCTACGTAGTTTAAGGTTGAAACCTAATTTCTTCCAATTTTAATGCGTGGCCACGTATCTTATTAAACTCCCTTCCGCGGAAAGGTTTTATCCCCATTGTGGGGTCACCAGTACGGTATTTGTAAATTGAAAATCATATTCCCAAGCGTCTCTTCTCCAGAGAGAATAAGTTCAGTGCTCGTAACGTTTCTTCATAACTTATGTCCTCCAGTCCCTTCATTAGCTTTGTTGCCCTTCTCTGTACTTGCTCCATTTCCAGTACATCCTTCCTGAGGAATGGTACCCAGAACTGGACAGCATACTCCAGGTGAGGCCTGACCAGAGTCTTGTAGAGTGGGAGAATTATTGCTTTAGCTCTTGAGTTAATCCCCTTTTTAATGCATGTCAATATTCTGTTTGCTTTGCTTGCAGCAGCTTGGCATTCATTGCATGCCATTGCTGAGCCAGTCATCTACTAGGACCCCCAGGTCCTTTTCCATCTTTGATTTCCCCAGAGGTTCTCCTCCCAGTGTATACATTGCATTCATATTTTTGCCACCCAAATGCATTATTTTACATTTTTCCACATTAAACCTCATTTGCAATGTAGTTGCCCACCCCATTAATTTGTTCAGATCTTCTTGCAAGGTTTCCACATCCTGCGAAGAAGTTTTTGCCCTGCTTAGCTTAGTATTGTCCCCAAATACAGAGATTGAACTGTTTACCCCATCCTCCAGGTCATTTATGAACAAAATCAAATAGGATTGGTCCCAGCAAATAACCCGGGGGGACCCCACTTTCCACCCCTGACCATTCCGAGTACTCCCTATTTATCACTACCCTCTGAATTCCCCCTTGTAGCCAGTTTTCAATCCATGTACTCACCCTATGGCCCATGCCAACGGACCTTACTTTGTACAGTAAATGTTTAACTGTGTCAAATGCTTTTGCAAAATCCAGATACACCATGTCTACGGGCCTTCCTTTATCTAGATGGCAACTCACCTCCTCATAGAAGGTTAATAGATTGGTTTGGCAAGAATGATTCTTCATGAATCCATGCCGATTACTGCTAATGATACCGTTTTCATTACTAAAATACTGTATATAGTCCCTTATCATCCCCTCCAGGAGCTTGCATACTATTGATGTTAGGCCAACTGGTCTGCAATTCTCAGGGATATATTTTGGCCCTTTAAATATTGGTGCTACATTGGCTTTTCTCCAATCAGCTGGTACCATTCCAGTTAGTAGACCGTCAGTAAAAATTAGGAACAATGGTCTGGCAATTACTTGACTGAGTTCCCTAGAGGACCCTCGGGTGCAAGCCATCTGATCCCGGTGACTTATTAATGTTAACTTTTCCAAGTCTATCTCTAAATCTGTCCTTTGTTAGCCATGAGGGTGCTTCCTGTGATGTATCACGAGGATAAACACTGCAGTTTTGGTTACTGAAGGCCAATCACAGTTGATCATCACGTGAACCAGAAAGTGCCGGTAAACAGCTTTTCTCAGCTCACCCTGTCAGAGGGGGGTCTGTGCTGATAATCAGCACACTGATTATCAGCACAGCCCCCCCATCAAAAGGTGCCCATCAGCTGCCAGTGCCCAACACCTGCCAGCCTGTCCCCATAATAAACGCCTGTCAGTGCCCACAACAGCGCCAATCAGTGCCCCATCAGTAATGCCTGTCAGTGCTCCAACAGTAATGCCAATCAGTGCCACTCAGTAATGCCTGTCAGCTCATCAGTGCTGCCTATCCTGTGCCATCTATCAGCGCCATCTATAAGTGCCCGTCAGTTTTCTTATTCTTATTTTAATTGTTGGTCTTTTTTCGTTTACAGCGCAAAAATTAAAAACCGCAGAGATGATCAACCACCACCAAAAAAAGTTTCGGTACATTGTTGCATGATCACGCAATTGTCAAAGTGCGACAGTGCTGAAAGCTAAAAATTGTCCTGGGCAGGAAGGGGGGGGGGGGGGTGAGTGCCTGGTATGGAAGTGTTTAAAGAATTTGGGATTTTTTATTTCTCCTTTGCTAGATGTCTTTCGTGTTTTATCTTAGCCGCCTAATTGTACCCTTACATTTCTTGTCGCATTTTTTGTAATGTCCGAATGCTGAGGATTCCTCAGCCTTGTATTTTGTTTAAGGCCTTCTCCTTTACTTTTAAATGCATTTTTACAATAGAGTTAACTTATCCAGGACTTTTTTGTTCGCTCTTTTAAATTTATTTCCCAATGGGATACACTGGCTCATGCCCTTATTTAATATGCTCTTAAAGCAAACCCATCTCTCCTCCATGTTCTTTGTTCCTAAGATTCCTAAGATTCTATCCCAAATTATATCTTCTAGCAAGGTTCGTAGTTTAGGGAAGTTGGCTCTTTTGAAATTTAATGTCTTTGTATTCCCCTTACGTTTCCTATTTGTGTGATTTGTTTCTAGTTGGTGAGTCTACCATTTGACCCATGAAATTGTCCTGCAAGACATTTAGGAACTGGCAAGCCTTAGACGAATGCCCGGTTCCTTCCGCCCAGTCTATGTCTGGATAATTAAAATCCTTCATTATGATGACACTTCCCATCCTTGCTGCTAATCCAAATTGTGATAGTAGGTCCATCTCCCCCTCCTTCCTCATGTTAGGGAGCCTATAGCATATTCCCAGTATTATTTTCCCCTTAGTTTTAACCCTTTGGAGCTCTACCCATAAGGATTCCACCTCCTCCCTAGCTCCCTTAGTGATGTCATCCCTCACATTCACTTGCACATTATTCTTGATATACAGGCGTACCCCTCCCCCCTTTTTACCCTCTCTATCCCTGTGATAAAGGGAATACCCTTGAATGGTTGCCAGCCAATCATGAGAGCTGTTGAACCAAGTCTCTGAAATTCCCACAAAATCTAAATCCTACTCATACAACAGTATCTCTAGTTCTCCCATCTTGTCCGCCAGGCTCCTGGCATTGGTGAACATGCCACGTAGTTTAGACCGGTCGCATACTGTCCACTTATTAGGTGTTCCAAGACTGCAAAATAGGACTTGTTACTATACTTAATTTGGGTTTATGTGCTTTAGTCAACCTACCACTAACGACCCCAATACTACGCTCTGGAATATGTTCCGTGCTGACTGTCTCTACCTCTGGAGCCTCCCCCCCCGTCGCCTAGCTTAAAAACCCCTCTAACTTTTTGGTCATCTTTACTCCCAGCTGATCTGCACCCTCCTCATTTAGGTACAGTCCATCCCTTCTATAGGACTGGTATTTGCAGAGAGAAAATTGGTCATGGGACTTTGAATGAGGTGTGTCACAAATAAAAAAGTAACAGTGTAAATCGCATAGAAGGGTACATAAGTAAAAATATTTTACTAGCTGAAACATTTCATTATTTCAAGGTACAAAATACAATTGGTATAAGAACAGATCCCAAAAAGACCATTCTAAGCTGACACATGATAAATAACAAAGCTTGATTCATAGCGATAAATACATAATGATGTTTGCACCATAGATACACGATATGTGTTCCTTATGGAAATCGAAAGATTGAGGGCATGATGTGAACGCTACACACGTTTCATGGATTTGTCCACTCGTCAGGAGTACAATGACACAGATGGATAGATCTAAATGAAAAATAGTGTATTGGTAAAAAGTTACGTAGGTTTAGGCAAAAAAATAAAAAAAAAGGGGCAAGGAATCCCATACTCACATGCCAGCTCAGAAAGCCAGCCCAGCTACTGATTAGGGGAAGGGGAGGATGCCGGATACAATGCTAGGTCCGGGGCGGGGGCCCCCCATCCAAAGCAAGGGTGCAGCCAGGGCCGTCTTTTCTTATGGGCATGCTGGGCATTTGCCCGGGGGCCCCAGTTGCCTGGGGGGCCCCACCTGCCCAGCATCCCCAAAAAAGCCCCGGGTCTCGTATTTCTCATTAGGCCCGAGTGTAAACATCCAGTGATTGGTGGGCAAGCTGGGGGCGTGCGGCTGCAGTGAGAGTGGAGCTGTCAAATCTAAGCACTGATGTCGGGGATGGGTGGGGCCCTGCCCATCCCCGACATCAGTGCTTAGATTTCACAGCTCCAGGGGCGTACCAAGCGGAGGGTGCCACACATTGGGGACGGGGGTGTCAGTGGCCGGGTGGCATTTCTATGGGGGTGCGCTCTGCACCCAGGTCAGATGACACTGTCTGACCGAATCCCGAGGGCATCCCTGGCTCTGGCTGCTCTGTTTAGTATTTTTTTTTGTCAGCTGGAACACCCCCAGCACCGTGGCCAAAATAGTATGGTCTGATTACTGTTTTCCCCTGCTAGCTCCACCCACCACTGCTGAGCAGCCGAGCTGAATGTGTCATCATTCAGCGCAGGGGCGGCTGCTGTTACACACTGTGTCCACACTGTCTTCCGGAGTCCGGACCTCCCCAGCTGAAGCTGAGAGCCCGAGAGTGATAGGGGGTGTGTGTGGGTTGTGAGAAGAGGCTGGAGAAGTGTTTGCGTCTGCCCTGCCACCCTGTGCTGGTCTGACAGAGAAGGGGGGTAATTGCTGTGTCCACCACCACCCAGGCATAGGAAGCTGACCTGATAAGGGGGGGGGGGGGGGTTGCAAAATCCAGGCGTGTGCCATGTACAGGTTGCAAAATCCAGGCGAGTGCCATGTACAGGTTGCAAAATCCAGGCATGTGCCATGTACAGGTTGCAAAATCCACGCATGTGCTACGTACAGGTTGCAGAATCCACAACTGTGCTACGCACAGGTTGCAGAATCCACAACTGTGTAACGTACAGGTTGCAGAATCCACACATGTGCTATGTACAGGTTGCAAAATCCAGTTGTTACTTGTTACAGCGCGGCCGCCGAACACAGACACAGCCAGCCCCGTGATACACAGGAGGAGATGCCCGCTGTGTATGTTACCAGGCGATGGTGAGTTTGTATTAACCATTGCAGCCTGAGGCTGCATTTCACGGGCACAGTGAGGCTGCATTTCACGGGCACAGTGAGGCTGCATTTCACGGGCACAGTGAGGCTGCATTTCACGGGCACAGTGAGGCTGCATTTCACGGGCACAGTGAGGCTGCATTTCACGGGCACAGTGAGGCTGCATTTCACGGGCACAGTGAGGCTGCATTTGATGGCCAATCATGCGTGATTGTGTAGAAAGGGCCCCAGTGCACTGTATTGTCCGGGGGCCTATAATGCTCTTAAGATGGCACTGGGTGCAGCAATGGAACGGACCAGATAACCATTAAGTGATAATGTGAGGGGAAGGTGGGAGGACACACCTGATCCACACTGAATCTGAAAGTATAAATGTACACATATAAAAAGTATAATGAGTACATGTGACAAAGTGCTTGTATCTGAAAATGTGTCCTGCCCCAAGTGAATAAATCCCAAGTCCTCCGTTTCCCCTAATCAGTGGCTTGGCCGTCTTTCTGAGCTGGCATGTGAGTATGGGATTCCTCGCCCCTTTTTTTTTTCTAAACCTAGGTAACTTTTTACCAAAACACTATTTTTCATTTAGATCTATATCCAATTGTGGCATTATACTCCCAACGAGTGGACAAATCCACGAAACGTGTGTAGAGTTTACATCATGCACTAAATCTTTCGATTTTCATAAGGAACACTCATCATGTACCTATGGTTGCAAACATCATTATGTATTTATCTCTATGAATTAAGCTTTATTTATTATTCATCATGTGTCAGCTTAGCATGGCCTTTTTGGGATCTGTTCTTATACCAATTGTATTTTATACCTTGAGATAATGAAATGTTTCAGCTTGTGAAAAATATTTTTACTTATGTACCCTTCTATGCAATTTACATTTTCATTTGTGACATGCCTTGTTCAAAGTCCCATGACCAATTTCTCTCTGCAGAGAGAAGTCGGCCCAGTTGTCCAGGAACCCAAACCCCTCCTTACTACACCAACTCCTCAGTCACTTGTTTACTTCCCTAATCTCCCTCTGCCTTTCTGATGTGGCTCGAGGTACCGGTAGTATTTCTGAGACTACTACCTTGGAGGTCCTTTTCCTCAATTAAGCTCCCAAGTCCCTAAAATCGTCCTTTAGGACACTTCATCTGCCTCTGACTGTCAATGGTGCCAACATGCACCATGACAGCCGGGTCTTCCCCCGTCGCTCCCAGTAATCTGTCCACCAGATCCATGATGTGCGGAACCCCAGTGCCCGGTAGACAGCATACATTTCTGCAGCATATTTGGCAAGTACAGAATCACAATATAGAAGATGGATATCTCTGTAACAGCAGCAGCTGCTGCCATAACCGAGGTATCCATCTTTTCAGTGAGCGGTTCTATGAACGATAATGGTGGTCTCTGTGGCGGCTTTGCCCTGAGATCACCGTTATCGGCGGCGGGAGAGGGGCCACCCCCCTCCCGCTGCTCTCCCGCACCCTCCGGCACTTACCGGAGCCGTCGGAATTGGTGGAGGCGATCGGCACCTGTCCGTAGCTGGGTATGGAGACGAGTGAGGGGAAGATACGTCTCCATACCATAGCAGGGTGGAAGCGACGTTAAAAGCCACATTTTTTTTTGCTGTCATTTTTTCAAATTACATTCCTTGTAATAGGAATAAAAGTGACCCAAATTAAAAAAAAAAAAAAAAAAACAAACAGTGTAAAAATAAATAAGCAAGTAAAAAAAAAAATGTTTTTTTTAAAGCGCCCTGTCCCGACAAGCTTGCAGGCAGAAGCGAACACATATGAAAACGGTGGTCAAACCACACATGTGAGGTATCGCCACGATCGTTCGAGTGAGAGCAATAATTCTAGCTCTAGACTCCTCTGTAACTCAAAACATGCAACCTGTAGAATTTTTTAAATGTCGCCTATGGAGATTTTTAAGGGTAAAAGTTTGATGCCGTTCCAGTAGCGGGCGCAATTTTGAAGCGTGACATGGGTATCAATTTACTCGGCGTAACATTATCTTTCACAATACAAAAAAAAAAAATGTGCCAACTTTACTGTTGTCTTATTTTTTTATTCAAAAAAGTGATTTTTTTTTTTTTCCAAAAAAAGTGTGCTTGTAAGACCGCTGCGCAAATACGGTGTGACAAAGTATTGCAATGACCGCCATTTTATTCTCTAAGGTGTTAGAAAAAAAAATGTAATTTTCTAGCAAAAAAAAAAATTGTTTTTAAACATAGAGTCTGAAAAAGAGACTTGGTCTTTAAGTGGTTAAGGATAGCTGATGCGCAGTTCCTTCTGCAGCTCTTACAGTGGTTGTAAACCCACAAATGAAAAAAAAAAAAAAAACCCTGCAAGACAAAGGCATAATGAGCTAGTATGCATAGCATACTAGCTCATTATGAAATGCTCACCTTAGATCAAAGCCCCCGCAGCGGTCCCAGCACACTGCTCTGCCCGGCGACATGTCTCCCGGAGTTATTTCCAGGTATCGCGGGCTCTGGCGCTGTGATTGGCCGGAGCCGCAATGACGTTACTGCCGCGCATGCGCGCAGGAGCCACCAGTAACGGCACATCAGCTCAAGCAACGGCACGAACGAACAAGCCATTGCTTTAGTGCGCATGTGCCGATATCCCCTGATACAGGAGACATCTCCTAAATCGTGCAGGTTTAGGAGATATCCACGGTAGCTACAGGTAAGCCTTATTATAGGCTTACCTGTAAGCAAAAGTGGTATGTAAGGGTTTACAACCACTTTAATGAGTAGGTGCAGCCGTTGGGCCCATTCACTATTATGAAAGGTTACCAGCAGCTGCACCTATTCTCAGCTCTCCCCAGCAAAGCCACCCACCCAGAGACCCGGCCATGCAGCATTAACTTACCTGGCGCCCCTGAGTCCCGTGCTATAGCAAACATGGCAGCCCCGGCATCCATCCAGGTGTGCATTTGCCTGGCTCGTCAATGTACGCTGCTGTGGCTGCTATATTTGCACGGCATCCCCGGTGTCCCCCCATGCGGGCCCAGAGCGCATGCTAAGCTCTCTGGGGGCACATACAGCCTATGGGTTGCAGGTTGGACACCCCTGCTTTAGACGGATCTATACTATCCATATATTAAGATAGATAGATAGATAGATAGATAGATAGATAGATATAGATATCCATCCATTCTTTTTATGTCAGCATTTTTGTTTATGCTTTTGTCACTTTTGATTGGTTTGTGCAACAAATACAAAAAATAAATAAAATAAAACACATATGCGAAAACACATGTGAACTGAAATGCAAACTGCTGAAAACCGAATCCGCATTCATCCTTTTTTTTTTCTTAGCAGAAAAACGTAACTGAACTTATGATGCCTGTGTGAAAGGCCCTAAGGGTCTTTTCCTGCCAGTCATAATTGGGTTTCCACCCAGTGATGATATTCAAGTGCCACCATCCCTCAGATTCTTTCTACCCTCTGATATCAACAAGTACATGATAGTCTCTCATAGCTACAGCAAAGTCTGCGTATATGACGAGACAACACTCAGCCGGCATTCAATTATCTGAGATATAAAATGGTGGTTGTTTGCCATTGCCGACTGTTCTTTTCAGCACTGAAAGCCAATAAGAGCTGAAAATAACGATCATTATGACAAGCACATACATTAGAGTTTAATGATGACCAAGAAAACCTTTGGAAGAACAAACAGAATTCTGTAGGCAAGTACTGACTAGCAACATAATCAAATATACATTAAAAGAGACTAAAGTATATTATTGCTGCAATTTGCCTTAATATCTCCATAATGGAAATACAAAACGCACAAACACTATTAATGT
Source organism: Aquarana catesbeiana (assembly GCF_042186555.1). Lineage (NCBI taxonomy): Eukaryota > Metazoa > Chordata > Amphibia > Anura > Ranidae > Aquarana > Aquarana catesbeiana. The sequence goes on from NC_133324.1 coordinate 190,380,582, forward strand.
CATGATCTGACAACTTGTCTTACTCTGCTATGACAAGATATAGGACAGGTTTTTTTTTTTTTTTTTTTTTTGTTATGGTATGATTGACATGCATTGTTCAGACACAGCAATCCTAAAAGAATTCAGATTTTTGTCTAGTTTACAGATTAGTATCGACTGGTTGAAAAACGGGTTTCGCACACACAGGAATAAAAATAACCTGGGCCCACCCTAGTTTAAATACAAATTGCTCAAACACAATATAGAATCAGTTTAAATAGATTTTGACAGCTATCAGCTGCTAAAAACAACACGTATAAGCCATATTCAACTAATAAAAAATATATATATGTACACAAATGAACTAAACAACTTTAGGGCATGAATAAAAACTGTGCAATTTTTCCTGCAAATAAAATGGAGATTCAATCGTTTTAAAAACAGCACATTGTGTATCATCCAGTATAGGACTCAAGCTGTCCTCCAAAAGTATACTGCACTGAACAGTTTGAGTTATAAAGACCTATCACCCAGAACGGAAATGTATATCGAAGCTTGAGAAAAGCGGAGCTACAATGCAGGTTCTGGTCTGTTCAGCCAGTCTGGGCAAGCAGAGAAATGCATATATGGGAGCGGTTTTACTAAGGGTGGGAGTTCACATTTGCATCATGTTACACCCTAGATACAAGTGTAACGTGGTGCATAAAGTTGAGGTAGCCTTTTACAAATGGTGCACCAGGTTGCTGACCTCTGCAGAATCTTCTGTGAAAGTAAAGACGCCGCTGTTGTCAATACCCGCAATGCAGAGCTTGGATCCATCTTTCATGATCCAGAAACGAGATTGGCTCTTTCCTATCACCAGGCCTGTTTTTCAGTGCATCCTGAATCTTTAAGGCTTTGTTCACACTAGTGCGATTTCAGATGCGACTTGAGTGGCTTAGAATTGAATTACAATGGAAACCACATTGTTTTCAATGATGCCCATTCACATCAATGCAACTCAGTACAGTGTGATTGGTGCGATTCCAGTACGATTTTTGGCCCCATGGAACATACAACTTTATCAAAGTCGCATCCAAGTAGCACCACAAAAATTGCACTGAAAATCCGATCAAAATCGTATTGCAGCAGTGTGAACCTAGCCTTATACTGAGGATAGGACAAGTGCCTCCTTTGGATTCCTAAACTTAACAGATTTGAGAAAACATCTTGAAATCTTTTGACTGCACTATATAAAACGCACCGAAAATCTGATCAAAGTTGGATCACAGCAGTGTGAACCTAGCCTAAATGGTTTTGAAACCCTAACCATGAACTTCTCGTTTGATCCCTTTTGGTCTGCTAAATATACCATTTAAATAGGTTTTATGTGTGGTCAATAGGTGAAAAGGAATACCTGTTGATCCTACTAGAAATCTAGTCAGCTGACATCTCCCTGTGCTGAACGGTTATTATTTATATTGTTGCCAGCAACAGGAGCCTCTGTCTTCTGTCCATTCATCTGTAGTGCTTAGAAAGGGATTGGAGAATCTGTCTTCAGTCCCTTTGTCTGTCTCGAAGGGGAGATGTCAGGGTTCCGTTTAGACCCCCAACATCTCACCAAAGCCCCCCAAAAAAATATATAAAAAAAATAAAATAAGAATAATTCTAAAAAATAAAAAAAAAAAGTGTAAAAAATAAAATAAACTACTGACACCACTTTCCCCTGCCCAACCAACACTGTCCACTGCCCCCCCCCCCCCCCCCAAAAAAAGCATTGTGGAAAAAAAAAAATTAAAAACAAATTAAATAGTAAAAAAACAATTATTAAAAATAAAATAACTACTGACACCATCCGCTGCCACATACAACCCACCCCCTTCCCCAAAAGCACTGCGAAAAAATATTGAAAACGTGATTTAAAAAATATTTTGCCACGGGGGGAGAGGAGATAGGGGGTTGGTGTTGGTTGCAGGCGCAAAGCGCCACCTCCCTGACATTAGTTTTGGTTAGGTTGGGATGGCTCAAAAACAATGACAAACTCAGAATAGCCGCGTTTTTCAGTGTTTTTAAGCTTTTAGCAGAGTTAGAGCATTTTTACAGCTGAAAAAACTCCTCTTAAAGCCCACTAGTTCTGTTTTTTTTTCCAGTCTGGAAACGCCCCTGCCAAAAACTAGTGGTTCACCGAAATATCGGCTGCCGAAAATTATTGGCCGAAAACAGTGTTTTTGTCATTCGGCCGAATGACAAAAACAGCCGATACCGAAAATGGGGCGTGGTCCGCCCCGGGTGCGGCCCATTGCGGGAGTGTCCCTCCCTCCTGCTCTCCTTGTGTTAGCAGGGGCACTAGTGTGGGCACACCCGCCCAGGGGCGGGCTGACCGTCGCCTGCTTCATCATAGGAACGCCAGCTTCCCTCCCTGCTCAGAAAAACCCTGTCCTCAGCCCGCCCAATCTACCATCCCAGCGTCTGTGTCCGGCTGCAGGTCCTCCCCCGTGGTTGCCTAGCAAGGGGACGCTGTAGGCGGTGAAGTGGTGGGTGAAGGTACTATGGCGTGACGGCGTCCAAGGAGGAGGGAAAAAAAAAAGAGCGTGGGCGGGAAGAAGGAGAAGGTGGCAGAGGAGAGGATCAGAGGGGAGCCCGTCACCGAGGAGAACAAGGAGTTCTACAAACTCCAGATCTGGGACCTCGAGGGCTGCCTGGAGAGGTGATGGTGGAGGGGGCTACAGGTCTCAGCGTGCCCTGACTGGAAGAGGAGCAACAAGTTTAAGGTAGTACTACATCTCCCAGCATGCCATGGCAGAGTAAAAGTAAATGTTTTCATGAAAGTGCATTTTTTTTTTCAACGCACATGAAAGCGCTGCAGTGGTATAATCAAAGCTGATTGGGATCCTTCTGACTATCTCCTGTACCGTGTCCCCAGTCTCTGGCCATCTCCTGTACCGTGTCCCCAGTCTCTGGCCATCTCCTGTACCGTGTCCCCAGTCTCTGGCCATCTCCTGTACCGTGTCCCCAGTCTCTGGCCATCTCCTGTACCGTGTCCCCAGTCTCTGGCCATCTCCTGTACCGTGTCCCCAGTCTCTGGCCATCTCCTGTACCGTGTCCCCAGTCTCTGGCCATCTCCTGTACCGTGTCCCCAGTCTCTGGCCATCTCCTGTACCGTGTCCCCAGTCTCTGGCCATCTCCTGTACCGTGTCCCCAGTCTCTGGCCATCTCCTGTACCGTGTCCCCAGTCTCTGGCCATCTCCTGTACCGTGTCCCCAGTCTCTGGCCATCTCCTGTACCGTGTCCCCAGTCTCTGGCCATCTCCTGTACCGTGTCCCCAGTCTCTGGCCATCTCCTGTACCGTGTCCCCAGTCTCTGGCCATCTCCTGTACCGTGTCCCCAGTCTCTGGCCATCTCCTGTACCGTGTCCCCAGTCTCTGGCCATCTCCTGTACCGTGTCCCCAGTCTCTGGCCATCTCCTGTACCGTGTCCCCAGTCTCTGGCCATCTCCTGTACCGTGTCCCCAGTCTCTGGCCATCTCCTGTACCGTGTCCCCAGTCTCTGGCCATCTCCTGTACCGTGTCCCCAGTCTCTGGCCATCTCCTGTACCGTGTCCCCAGTCTCTGGCCATCTCCTGTACCGTGTCCCCAGTCTCTGGCCATCTCCTGTACCATGTCCCCAGTCTCTAAGCATCTCCTGTACCATGTCCGCAGTCTCTAAGCATCTCCTGTACCATGTCCGCAGTCTCTAAGCATCTCCTGTACCATGTCCGCAGTCTCTAAGCATCTCCTGTACCATGTCCCCAGTCTCTGGCCATCTCCTGTACCATGTCCCCAGTCTCTGGCCATCTCCTGTACCATGTCCCCAGTCTCTGGCCATCTCCTGTACCATGTCCCCAGTCTCTGGCCATCTCCTGTACCATGTCCCCAGTCTCTGGCCATCTCCTGTACCATGTCCCCAGTCTCTGGCCATCTCCTGTACCATGTCCCCAGTCTCTGGCCATCTCCTGTACCATGTCCCCAGTCTCTGGCCATCTCCTGTACCGTGTCCCCAGTCTCTGGCCATCTCCTGTACCATGTCCGCAGTCTCTAACCATCTCCTGTACCATGTCCGCAGTCTCTAAGCATCTCCTGTACCATGTTCGCAGTCTCTGACGATCACCTGCATCATATCTGCTAGAGGTGCACTGCATGGAAATTTTGCTAATACTATTAGCAATGTGTTATATAAAAATGTATAATCATTTTCGGTATCGGTTTTCGGCCTAGTGTATTTTTCATTTTCGGTTTCGGCACCAAAAAACCCATTCGGTGCACACCTACCAAAAAACGCTGAAAAAAGCTTATGTGTGCATGGACACATAGGAGAACGTGCTGGGGAGTTTATTGGCTGCAGAAAAAAAAAACCCTGAAGCCAAAAACAGCAGAAGTAAAAACGTCCAGTGTGCATGAGGCCTAAGAATGCTGGCTGCAGAAGAAGAATAAAAAAAAAAAAAAAAAAAAAAAGGTAAGAGACAGAATTGTAATCATCAAAAGCTGCAGCAATCTCACATACGTAGCATATAGACTGCTGCACTAGTCTGGGAGTAAAGCTGGGCAGTCAGTACAAAGATGGCCAAAACTTTCCTGCCTATTCCAGCTTTTATGTTTACCTTAGCGCTTCGCAAACTGATGGTGCTATATAAATCCTGTATAATATGAGGGTTGTTCAAAAATATTTCACACTTTTTTTACTTTTTCAAAAACAAAAAATTTACATCCCTTTTTTACATTCCTTCACCTTCCTTTGCAACGCATTTTTCCCCAGCACTGTACCAACTTTTTAATGCCATCAGCAAAACTCCTCCCGCCCTTACTGTTTCCAACAAAAATTTAAAAGTGTAGAAACTTTTCGAAGACCCCTCGTAATATTATTATTATAATAATAATAAAAAATAATAATAATGTCCTGAATAAGTGATGTGTACTGCACAATCACACACACACACACACACACACACACACACACACTATAGGGTTAAAACCTGTGGATACATTTAGCTATACAGCAAACCGTACATGAATCACGAGGAAGCCACTACTTGCTGTACATACATGTTATTTGCTCAGAAAAAACACATCTGCGGCATTGAACGAGGAAGAGGAGGGGTTAATGGAGGAGACCGTCATTCTGCGGTATTCAGGCGAAGGATCACATTTCCTCCCCATGCCCACCATTTCCTGATTAGCCAGTGATATGAGTGTGTAAGAAATACACTGACTCACCCTCTTGTTATATGTGTGGCATGTGTCAGGTAAAAAAAAAAAAAAAAAAAAGAGTGAAAAAAAGAAATTTAAAAAAAATAAATAAATAAAAGGAGAAGTCAGACACACCCGCCCGCCTTCCACACAAAGACTGGCTGTGATTTCACATCTTGCTCATAGGCAATAACTATGACTTGTGGAGCAATGATCTTTGCCATTGCCTTCAGGTCATGTTTTAACGCCTATACAAGTAGAAAAGTCACAATGCAGAAAAGAAGCCGTTTCTGTTGTGCACTGAAATAATGGAATTGGTAGGTTTTTTTTTGGTCTTTTTTCTATATAACAAAGCAAGGCATCAAATACAAAATTTCCTTAGGCCCTGTTCACACCGCCGCGCTCTGTATTGCCGCAAAACACGGAACACGTGGATCGCAAGCGCATCACATGTTTTGCTCCATTTCAGAATCATGAGAATGGCTCCCGCTGCTATCAATCTGTCCAATGAGGAGAAAGACAGCAGCTGGAGCCGCTGCACATCGCTGGATCGGGTTCAGATAAAAAAATAAAAGAAGAAGGACAGGGTCTGGCAGGGGGGGGGGGGGGGTTGGGAGCTGCAGCACAGAAGGTTTTTCACCTTAACCACTTCAATACCGGTCACTTTCAACCCTTTCCCGCCCAGGCCATTTTTTATCGCTGTCGCATGTTGAATGAATTGCGCAGGCATGCAACGCTGTACCCAAATAAATTTTTAATCATTTTCTTCACACAAATAGAGCTTACTTTTGGTGGTATTTAATCACTGCTGGGTTTTTTATTTTTTACAAAAAAAAAAAAAAGGGTTTAGTTTGTCAGTAAATGTTGCAAATAAGTAATTTTTCTCCTTCACTGATGAGGTGGCACCAATATGCCACAATGGATAGGTGGCACTGATGAGTGGCCCTGAAAGGCAGCACTGACTGGCATCACTAATTGGCACCGACTGGTGTCACTGATGGGCTTTACTGTAATCAGGGCACTGATGATCAGTGCCCCTATTACCTGTCCGGGTGTCCCCCAGGAGGAGATGCCGCTGATCGTCTCTCCTCGCCACACACTGTCAGCACTGTCAGTGTGAGGCGATGAGAGCAGATTACCAGCACTTCTATGTGACCAGCTGCGATTGGACACAGCCGATCACATGGTTAAAGAGCCGCGTCAACGGCTCTTTACAGAGATCGGGGTCACACAGTGTCCTAGGAACATAGCGTGGCCGCAATCGCAGCCCACCCCTGCAAGAGCTGCCGTTCTGGGGCGACCTCATTTGAAGTCCACCCAAAACGAGAGCCACGCCGCTTCTACGTCATTTGACGGTGGGCGGGCGGTAAGTGGTTAAAGCGAAGTTCCACGCAAAAGTAGGGGGGGTACCTAGTTTGACAAGTAACCCAGCTCCCACTTCCGCTCATGGCGCCGAGCAAAAGAAGTTCTCCTCTCCCCCCTCCCTCCCTGCAATCTTCTGGGACACATCACAGGTCCCAGAAGATTGCCCAGGCATTCAGAACAAGCAGGGCAACTCGCTCAGTGCGCGCCCGGCTGTGAAACTGCAAGCTGTAATAGCTGGGTGCCCACACTTGCAATGCTGGGCGCCGCGGAGAGAAGCGAGGCTTTGGGCGGCTGCATCGCTGAACCGTGGGACAGGTGAATGTAGCTGCTGACTTGAAATGGGTTGAACTCTGCTTTAAAGGTAAAAAAACCTTAAGGCTTTACAACCACTTTAACAATAGCATGCAATGCTAAGCTGAGGTTTCCAAACAGCGCTAAATCGTTTCTTGTATCATCAAAAGGAGGGAGAGGGAGAATTTTGCACCTGCACAAATCATTAGTAAGGCCTCATCTGGAATATGCAGTTCAGTTTTGGGCACCAGTTCTGAAAAAAGGATATCGGGGAACTGGAGAAAGTGCAGAGAAGGGCAACCAAATCGATTAGAGGTATGGAGGAGCTTGGCTGAACTGAAACTATTCTCTTGAGAAGGAGATTAAGATGGGACATGTTCACCATATATATATATATAAATATATCCTGTATGTGGTCCATATAGAGAACTTGGTGTTGGGCTATTCACTTTCAGGCCATTACAGAGGACAAGGGGACACTCTTTATGTCTAGAGGAAAAGTAAATTAAATCTTCACAGTAAGAGCTGTGAAAATGTGGAACGGACTCCCTCAATAGCTGGTTCTGTCTAGCTCAGTAGACTTTTTTTTTTTTTTTTTTTAAACAAGGAGCTGGATGCATTCCTAAATTCACAAAATATAACTAGATATTAATATTTAGAGTTAATAAAGACAAGGATAGTTGCTCCATGGAATAGCCGATTACCTCATGGGGGTTCAGAAAGGAAATTTTTTGTCACCACTGGGGCGAACTGGTTAATGCTTTAGGCCTCAGGCACACTGATTTATTGTAAACGCAGTTTCTCCTGACAGGAGATCTGCGTTAAAAACTCACCTAAGCTGCACTTCTTCAAACCAGTTTAGGGCTCCATGTATATTAGCATCTTTTAAATTTGAGTTTAGGAGCTTCATGGCTTTTTTTTGCCAAAGCTCCTAAACTCAACTCCATAAAATCCTATGCAACAATGTACACATAGGCTTTTAGGCTAGTTTTAGGAGCTGCTGCGGTTAGGGGAGGTTCAACCTCCCTCTCCTGAACGTGGAAGAATTGTGTTCAGAATAGGAAAGTTTTGACCGCCAGCCGCAAAATGTGCATAATTGCTGTAAAACAGTGGTGTGATTTTCCGTGGCCGGCGGTCAAATTAGTTCAAGTGTACGTGAAGCCTTGATGAGTTTAGCAGAGTTTATAAGCATTTGGTGTTTGGGAGTTTATTTCATTAGCCAGAATTTATTTCTGGCCATTGAAATTAATAAATGCTAAGCGTTAAGGCGCGTTTAGCATCTTAAATGCCCGTAAACTCTTGTCTTGAACATTGTTTTTGTGCTTTCAGAGAAATGCCAGTAAACTCTGCTGCCTATAAACTTCAATCAGCTATGTGTACATGGACACAATGGATAACAGAAGAGAGTTCAGGGGCTTCAGAAAAAAAACAAAAAAAAGCCCATTTGCTCCTAAACATCAGTTTAGCAGCTGAAGTGTACATGAGGCCTTATAGGGATTATTTTGCCTTTCTCTAGAATTCAGGGGTCTCCAAACTATGGCCCTCCAGTTGTTCAGGAACTACAGTTCCCGTCATGTCTGTGAATTTCAGAGTTTTTTTACAATGCCTCATGGGGAGTGTAGTTCTGCAACAGCTGGAGGGCCGTAGTTTGGAGATCCCTGCTCTAGATCAACTATGGGTATAAGATTGTGTATATGGATTAGTGTCTTTTTTGCTATGCGACATAACATGTCCAAGTTTACTAAAGTACCACCAGCTATGGGTAACACACAATGCATTCATACTGCAACAAGTGCTGTAAACAATAGGCAATGCTGTAGCCTTTGCCTCGCACAGCACCCACAACTGGTTATAGCAAAGAATAGGAAGCACCAGCGAGACAACAGCTTGGTTGAAGCCTGAGGGATCCTTTGAATGGTTATTGTGATGAAAAAAAAAATGTAAAAAGTATTAATGTACAGCAAAGGAGGCAGGGAAATCCAGGCGGAATCCCCGAGCAATTGTGATCTCACTTGTCAGAAATGTTAATATTACAGCTACAAGTCTTTTTAATAAGATCTGGGCAAAAGTGGCGAGGAAGAGGAATAACCCATAGCAGTGAGTACAGCGAGTGTACTTGTTTTTCCTCTATTGTGCAGTGTAACATCTCAGTATTTACCTCTTAACATCAGTCACAGCCAATTACGAAAACTGACAAGTGAACATCTGTCATCTGTTTGGAAATATTATATGGGTTAGCTGTGCGACCTACATTTAAAGGGGCCACACACAAATAGGTCTCAGCCTGTTTTACCAAACTCTTATGTGATGATCACAAAGCACCTGAACCCACCACACCTCAAGCAACCCCCATTTTTTTGGTTGTATGCTGAAAAAAAAAAAAAAAAAGACTTCAACTTTTAGCTGTCATGTGGCAACTCCACATGCATTTAAGTTTCAGAACTTGCTTCACACTAGCTAACATAAAAAATATATAACCTCTTCTCTTTTATGGCTCATTCACACATGTCCTATACAGCATGTGGAGCAATTTGTTTACTCTTCTGTCCTGAGCCATGTACAGGTAGCCCATTTATATGAAGGGACATCCATCGGCTGTACAGACTCACCTGCAAAACAGAGTTTGACAAGTACACAGACTCCAGCGCAGAGCGTGTGTGTCCAGGTCCATGAACCTGTCCCTACATAGCTGTCAGACTCGGCTGTGTGGGTGAGTCTATATAGCTAATGCATGTCCATTCACTTACATGGGCTGCCTGCACACAGCTCAGCATTAGGACAGAAAAGTAAACAAAGGGCTCTTCACGTTGTATGGGGCTGAGCTCCCGTGTGAATGAGCTCTTCAAAAGAATTAATACAGTGGATATAAAAAGTCTACACAGCCCTGTTAAAATGTCAGGTTTCTGTGATGTAAAAAAAAAAATTACAAAGATAAATCATTTCAGAACGGTTTCCACCTTTAATGTGACCTATAAACTGTACAACTCAGTTGAAAAACTTTAATCTCCTTCTGGTGAAGCCATTCCTTTGTTGATTTGGATGTATGCTTTGGATCGTTGTCATGCTGAAAGATGAAGTTCCTCTTCATGTTCAGCTTTCTAGCAGAAGCCTGAAGGTTTTGTGCCAATATTGACTGGTGTTTGGAACTGTTCATAATACAGGCTGTCCCCGGGTTACAAACAAGATTGGGTCTGTAGGTTTGTTCACTTCAGCCCCGGAAGGATTTACCCCCTTCCTGACCAGAGGACTTTTTCCAATTTAGCACTGCGTCGCTTTAACTGCTAATTGCGCGGTCATGCAATGCTGTACCCAAACAAAATTTGCGTCCTTTTCTTCCCACAAATAGAGCTTTCTTTTGATGGTATTTGATCACCTCTGCCGTTTTTATTTTTTGCTCTATAAACGGAAAAAGACCGAAAATTTTGAAAAAAAAAAATGATATTTTCTACTTTTTGTTATAAAAAAAATCCAATAAACTCAATTTTAGTCACACATTTAGGCCAAAATGTATTCAGCCACATGTCCTTGGTAAAAAAAATGTCAATAAGTGTATATTTATTGGTTTGCGCAAAAGTTATAGCGTCTACAAACTAGGGTACATTTTCTGGAATTTACACAGCTTTTAGTTTATGACTGCCTATGTCATTTCTTGAGGTGCTAAAATGGCAGGGCAGTACAAAACCCCCCCAAATGACCCCATTTTGGAAAGTAGACACCCCAAGGAAATTGCTGAGAGGCATGTTGAACCCATTGAATATTTATTTTTTTTATCCCAAGTGATTGAATAATGACAAAAAAAAAAAAATTACAAAAAGTTATCACTAAATGATATATTGCTCACACAGGCCATGGGCATATGTGGAATTGCACCCCAAAATACATTGAGCTGCTTCTCCTGAGTACGGGGATACCACATGTGTGGGACTTTTTGGGAACCTAGCTGCGTACGGGGCCCCGAAAACCAATCACTGCCTTCAGGATTTCTAAGGGCATAAATTTTTTATTTCACTCCTCACTACCTATCACAGTTTTGAAGGCCATAAAATGCCAAGATAGCACAAACCCCCCAAATGACCCCATTTTGGAAATTAGACACCCCAAGCTATTTGCTGAGAGGCATGTTGAGTCCATGGAATATTTTATTTTTTGACACAAGTTGCGGGAATGTGACAATTTTTTTTTTTTTTGCACAAAGTTGTCACTAAGGCTCCATTCACACTAGCGCGTTTTTTGATGCATTTTGCATTTTGCAGAAATGCATGGGAATTTTTTAACATGGGATCCTATGGAACATGTTCACATCAATGCCTTTTTGTACCTCTGCGTTTTTGGAAAGGGTCAGGGACTTTTTTTCATGCAAAAAGCAGCGTTTTGCATGTAATGGATTTCAATGGACAAGCATCAAAAACGCAAGTGCACCGTTTTTGCAGCGTTTTTGGTGCGTTTTTGCCGTTTTTTTTTGTTTTTTTTTTTAATTTTTATTTTTTGTAATTTTTTTTTAAGACTGTAAAAAAAAATGAAAAAAAAAAAAAAAAAAAAAAAAAAACGCAAATCGCGGCAAAAAACGCGGCAAAAACGCTACAAAAACGCTGCTCAAAAACGTGGCAAGCATGAAAAAAAAACCTCCAAAAACGCTCAAAAGCAACATGCATAGGTGTGAATCGAGCCTAAATGATATATTGCTCACACAGGCATTGGGCATATGTGGAATTGCACCCCAAAATACATTTAGCTGCTTCTCCTGAGTATGGGGATACCACATGTGTGGGACTTTTTAGGAGCCTAGCCGCGTACGGGACCCAGAAATCCAATCACCGCCTTCAGGATTTCTAAGGGTGTAAATTTTTGATTTTACTCCTCACTGCCTATCACAGTTTCGGAGGCCATGGAATGCCCATTTTGGAAAGTAGACACCCCAAGCTATTTGCTGAGAGGCATGGTGAGTATTTTGCAGCTCTCATTTGTTTTTGAAAGTGAAGAAAGACAAGAAAAAAAAATTTTTTTTTTTTTTTTTTTTCAATTTTCAAAACTTTGTGACAAAAAGTGAGGTCTGCAAAATACTCACTATACCGCTCAGCAAATAGCTTGGGGTGTCTACTTTCCAAAATGGGGTCATTTGGGGGGGGGGGGGTTTTGAACTGTCCTGGCATTTTATGCACAACATTTAGAAGCTTATGTCACACATCACCCACTCTTCTAACCACTTGAAGACAAAGCCCTTTCTGACACTTTTTGATTACATGAAAAAAAATTTTTTTGCAAGAAAATTACTTTGAACCCCCAAACATTATATATTTTTTTAAAGCAAATGCCCTACAGATTAAAATGGTGGGTGTTTCATTTTTTTTTTTTTTTTTACACAGTATTTGCGCAGCGATTTTTCAAACGCATTTTTTGGGGAAAAAAAACACACTTTTTTACATTTTAATGCACTAAAAACACACTATATTGCCCAAATGTTTGAGGAGATAAAAAAGATGATCTTAGGCCGAGTACATGGATACCAAACATGACATGCTTTAAAATTGCGCACAAACGTGCAGTGGCAACAAAATTAATACATTTTTAAAAGCCTTTACAGGTTACCACTTTAGATTTACAGAGGAGGTCTACTGCTAAAATTACTGCCCTTGATCTGACTTTCGTGCTGATACCTCACATGCATGGTGCAATTGCTGTTTACATTTGACGCCAGACCGATACTTGCGTTCGCCTTAGCGCGAGAGCAGGGGGGACAGGGGTGCTTTTTTTTTTTTCTTTTTCTTTTTTTTTTTTTGCTTTTTTATCTTATTTTTAAAAACTGTTCCTTTCATTTTTTTATTTTTTTTTAATCATTTTTATTGTTATCTCAGGGAATGTAAATATCCCCTATGATAGCAATAGGTAGTGACAGGTACTCTTTTTTGAAAAAATTGGGGTCTATTAGACCCTAGATTTCTCCTCTACCTTCAAAGCATCTGACCACACCAAGATCGGTGTGATAAAATGCTTCCCCAATTTCCCAATGGCGCTGCAACTAGTGTATGGTAGCGTTCAAAACATTCACCAATGCAAAGACCAGGATTGTCAGGACAGGAGGGACAATAGCCTGTGTCACGTCTATATCCGCGCTTGCTGCAGACACATCTTTTTTTGGGGGGGGGGGGGGGGGTTCGTTGGGTAGGGGTACTTGGGAGGACAAAGAAAATGCCTTTAATGCAGCCGACTGCGTACGGGGCCCCGAAAACCAATCACCGCCTTCAGGATTTCTAAGGGTGTAAATTTTTGATTTCACTCTTCACTGCCTATCACAGTTTCGGAGGCCATGGAATGCCCAGGTGGCACAAAACCCCCCCCAAATGACCCCATTTTGGAAAGTAGACACCCCAAGCTATTTGCTGAGAGGCATGGTGAGTATTTTGCAGCTCTCATTTGTTTTTGAAAATGAAGACAGACAAGAAAAAAAAAATGTTTTTTTCTTTTTTCAATTTTCAAAACTTTGCGACAAAAAGTGAGGTCTGCAAAATACTCACTATACCTTTCAGCAAATAGCTTGGGGTGTCTACTTTCCACGACATCTTTTTTGGGGGGGGGTTCGTTGGGTAGGGGTACTCGGGAGGACATAAAGAAAATGCCTAATTTTAAATTTTTTTTTGTCAGTCATTGTTCAATCACTTGGGACAAAAAAAAAAAAAAAAAAAAATTAATATTCAATGGGCTCAACATGCCTCTCAGCAATTTCCTTGGGGTGTCTACTTTCCAAAATGGGGTCATTTGGGGGGGTTTTGTACTGCCCTGCTATTTTAGCACCTCAAAAAATGACATAGGCAGTCAAACTAAAAGCTGTGTAAATTCCAGAAAATGTACCCTAGTTTGTAGACGCTATAACTTTTGCGCAAACCAATAAATATACGCTTATTGACATTTTTTTTTACCAAAGACATGTGGCCGAATACATTTTGGCCTAAATGTATGACTAAAATTGAGTTTATTGGATTTTTTTATAACAAAAAGTAGAAAATGTCATTTTTTTTCAAAATTTTCGGTCTTTTTCCGTTTATAGCGCAAAAAATAAAAACCGCAGAGGTGATCAAATAACATCAAAAGAAAGCTCTATTTGTGGGAAGAAAAGGACGTCAATTTTGTTTGGGTACAGTATTGCATTACCGCGCAATTAGCAGTTAAAGCGACGCACTGCCAAATTGTAAAAAGTGCTCTGGTCAGGAAGGGGGTAAATCCTTCCGGGGCTGAAGTGGTTAAGTTGAATCTGTTTGTAAGTCGGAACAGGTACATTTATTAAGTGTAGCTCCAGCCAAAAAAACTTTAAGCTTTTTGGATAACATAGGGAAGGGTTAACACCCCTGTAACGTTTGTTTTCCTGTCTGTGCACCTGTTCAGAAGATTTCACCTCACTTATTGCGCCTGTGATAATTGGATTTTGAAAATTTTGGGTTGTTGTAGAAACAATCCTTGGTGATAAAGCATCAGTAGAGACCCCCTTTTCCCCATGAGAACTCTTACAGGAGAAAATTTCCCTTCCTAGGGGTAGATTTCCTCTCACTTCCTGTTGTCTCCCTCCGTTTGTAAGTTGAATGTTTGTAACTAGGGGACCGCCTGTACCCTCTACCTTGACTAAGGCCCCTGTTCCAGCTGAAGAAAAACAGCCCCAAAGCATGATTCTGCCACCACCATGCTTCATGGTGGGTATGGTGTTCTTTTGGTGATGTGCAGTGTTGTTTTTGCGCCTAACATACTCTTTTGGAATTATGGCTAAAAAAGTTCAACCTTGGTTTCCGTGCTTTTGGGAGGATTCAGATGTGTTTTTGCAAAATTTAGCTGGGCTTGGATGTTTTTCTTCATAAGAAAAGGCTTCCTTCTTGCCACTTTACCCCATAGCCCAGACATATGAAAAATACAGGAGACTGTTGTCACATGTTCCATACAGCCAGTACTTGCCAGATATTCCTGCAGGTTCTTTAATTTTGCTGTAGGCCTCTTGTCAGCCTCCCTGACCAGTTTTGGAGGAACGTCCAGCTCTTGGTAATGTCACTGTTGTACCATATTTTCTCTATTTGATGACTGTCTTCACTGTGTTCCATGGAATATCTAATGACTTGGAAATTCTTTTGTACCCTTCTCCTGACTGATACCTTTTAACAATGAGATCCCTCTGTTGCTTTAGAAGCTCTCTGCGGACCATGGCTTTTGCTGTAAGATGTGACTAAGGAAATGTCAGGAAAGACCTACTAGAAAAGCTGAACTTTATTTGGGGTTTATCGGAGGCACTTTAAATTATGGCATGTGTTTACCAAGCCCTACCTAACATGAGTTTGAATGTGATTACCCAATTCTGAACACAGCTATATCCCCAGTTATAAAAGGGTGTGCACACTTATGCAACCACATTATTTTATTTTTACTTACCATCCCCCCTCCCCCCCCAAAAAAAAAAAAAAAAAAAAAAAAAAAAAAGATAGTTTGTTTTTCAATGGAGTTATACAGTTTATAGGTCACATTAAAAGGTGGAAAAAGTTCTTAAATTATTTATCTTTGTCTCATTTTTTTTACATCACAGAAACCTGAAATTTTAACAGGGGCATGTAGACTTTTTATATCCACTGTAAGCTAGCCAAAGAGTATTTTATATTACGAATTGTATTTAAAAAGTGCAATTATATAATCAAACAAAAAGTATACTTAAAGTGATTGTAAAGTCTTGTTTTTTTCCCTATAAAAATAACAAACATGTTATACTTACCTCCTCTGTTACAGTGGATTTGCACAGAGCAGCCCCGATCCTCCTCTTCTCGAGTCCCTCTTTGGCTCTCCTGGCTCCTCCCTCCTGTTCAGTGCCCCCACAGAAAGCAGCTTGCTATAGGGGCACCCGAGACGAGCCACAGCTCCCTGTGCCCAATCAGACATGGAGCCCTGACCTGCCCCTGCCCCCCTCTCTTGCCTGATTGGCCAGCTGGCTTTGATTAACAGCAACGGGAGCCAATGACGTCGCTGCTGTGTCTCAGCCAATCAGGAAGGAGAATCTCAGACGGCTGAGACACTCGTGTACAACGCTGGACAGAGAGGGACCGCAGGTAAGTGTTAGGGAGGCTGCACACAGAAGGCTTTTTAACTTAATGCATAGAATACATTGATAAAAAAAAAAAAAAAACCTTGACTTTACAATCACTTTTACCCTTTTTGGTTCCTCCTTCCTGATATTACCTGAAACAGCTGGATACTTACCGAGTTATTGACAATCCCGCTGTCAGAACAGAATAGCATAGCAAGGGATATTGCCGCACTAACATCACAACCCGCTGGATTGACAAAAGAAAAAAAAAACTGGAGCATGTGTACCCAGCTTAAGACTACCTGCATTCAGAAATAAGATCTGAAAACAGAACTGTTCATTTACACAGAGCTCATTTAGCTTCTTTCACACAAATATACTGGAATAGGCAAAGTTTTATAACCACACTAATCCGAGCGTTGGAAATCTGAACTTGACCAATATAGTGATCATGCTGTGGAGATGATAAAAGACTAAGGTGTCCGTTTATGAAGCAGTGATCAGCGGTGATCCCGAGGATCACCGCTGATCACAGTCCATAAACAGTTTATGAAACAGTGATAATCGGGGGAGAACATGTTTGAACTTGTTCTCCCGCCGATTATCTCTACACACGGAGAATCCTCATTGAATGACACAGTAACGGCCAGTTTATGAAGTGGTGATCTCACCGCTTCACTGGCGATCTGAGTCAGAATTCACACTCCCAGGTTCACCAGCTCAGAGGTGGTGAATCGGGGAGTGAAGAGGAAATCTGGGGGGATCTGAGGGGGAAGGAGGAAGATTTTTAACTTCCTTATGCCTCGTTCAGACCCCCCAACACTGTAAGCATGTCCCCCTGTCATATTTATGTGTATACATATTTATACATATATACATATAATGTGTATATGTATATATATATATATCATGTGTGTGTGTGTATACATGTATATATAGTGTGTGTGTGTGTATACATATGTGTATAATGTAGGGGGACACATTATTTTATTAACATTAATCCACGCCGTTGAGCAGTGATAATTTATCACTGCTTGATAAACTGACATCTGGTGCTGTAATCTCGTAAAGTCTCACGAGATTCCAGTATCAGGAGCCGTTCTCCACTATTTGAAGCATTTGTAGATCACTTCACTCCTCCAAAGGTGAAGCGATCTACACCGCTTCATAAACTGGCACACAGAGGAGAAGATTCTTCACTGTGAATGCCGGAGAACGAAGCAGTGAATAGATTTCACTGCTTCATAAACGGACACCTATGTCTGCCCAAACAGGTGAGTGATTATATTACAGGAATGACAGACACACTATTGTGATCTATGCAAACTTAATGGAAAAAAAGGGAGAGAGATCTGCCACACCTAACTGAAGCACAAAGAATAGCCTTATGCTCCAGGAGGCTAGAAACATGGATGTATTACCACCATCGTGTTCATAGGAAGAATACATGACTGCAACATCTCTTATTTGTACAAAGAAGCATATGGTAAAGTGCATGACTTGGGAAAAATCATAAAATGAGTAAACAGCATTAACCACATGGAAACAGACACATGATCTCAAAATAAATGTTTAAAAAAAAATATGGGAGGAGAGATTAAACTATTTAATAAAACAAATACCCAATATAGACAGACACTGTACTAAGTTGTTTATCATAGACAGATATATCAGTATGGGCATTGCACAACCCAGGAGACATATGTTCTGTCTGTTGCTGGACTCCCTGCCTCTTGTGTACCTTGAGGAACTCTGTAAACATATATGATACGTCTAGACACTCAGTACCATGATTCAGTAAATATATACAGTATGATAGGTCTAAGACACTCAGTACTAGAAGTCAGCACTTTCCTTTGGTCAAGTCAAATCGGAACGTCACTCTCCCAATTAAGAATTATTATTTTTAATCCTCATTCTGCTAGCATTAGTAAATATATAGGAAAGTATAACATTTACTGGTTTTAAACTTTCTTTTTTACATTTCAAAAATGTTAAAGTGTCAAAAATGTCAGTTAGGTGTCCGATCTGTCCGCCACAATGTCACAGTCCCGCAAAAAAAAAAAAAAAAAAAAAAACCAACATCACTGATCACCACCATTACTAGTAAAAAAAAAATAAAAAAATTTATTATAATAACGCCATGAATCATCATTTGTTTTTTTACATTTTTTTTTTATGTTTTATAGCAGAAAGTAAAAATCTTTTTTTTTTTCAAAGTTGTCGCTCTTTTTTGTTTATAGCACAAAAAATAAAAACCCCAGAGATGATCAAATACCACCGAAAGAAAGCTCTATTTGAGGGGAAAAAACAAGGACATCAATTTTGTTTGGGTACAACGTTGCACGACCGCGCAATTGTCAGTTAAAGTGACGCAGTACCGTATTAAAAAAAAAAAGGCCTGGTGTGGAAGTGGGTAAATCCTTCCGTGGCTGAAGTGGTTAAATAGAGTTTTTGGTTTGTTGTGCTCAGAAGCAGTGAAGATCTGCTTTAAGGCAGATACAGGTTTTAAAAGGCTGGTTTCAAAATGACAAAAAGGAAAAAAAATAAAAAAAAAACAAAAAAAAACACAACAACAACCCACCACACAACACCTCGCACACACTTTACTGAATCAAAGAGATTGTAGCATGCTTTGACACCTGTCGGTAGTATAAATCTGATAGGCAACACTTACGAGATATATGCTGGGTAGGCAAATCCAATCAGGTTGCAGAGAAGAGATGCTCCATATCCGAACACTAAGTACACAGCTATGAGGCCAATGATGCCTGTTAGGAAAAAAAAAAAAAACACATCAAACATCATTAAAGCAACAAAAGATGCAGTCATCTGGATACTCACAATGTGAATAACTTTCTTTGGGACAAGCTGCTTAAAACAAATACAAGAATAGATGACTACCACTGTAGGAAATGTAAACTGCAGTTGTTACCAATTACAGCTGGCGTCCGCTCCCAAATGTAAAAAACTCTTTATTGCAGAAACACACACCAAGCTTCATGGCAATAAAGACCAACCAGATTTTAGAATGGTCTTAATTGCCATTTCCCAAGCCTGAAAACCTCACACACACCATGCCATCTTGCTGCTTACCTGCTGCAAGGAACCGAATCATCTTCCAGACGGTTTGGCTAAAGCTCCCAGTCCCTACACAGTGCACGTCAACCCTTCTACTGCCAACTTCACCTCCCTCTCTCCCCTCCTACACATGCAAATGACACGCATTCCCAAACTTACAGCTTCAGCTTTTGTGCTGTAGCCACATATGCTTTTCACTATGTAATCAGAATGGTGTTTTTAGAAGAAACGTACAGATCATTGTATAAAAATCATAAAAAATAAAACCCAGACCTTTCACATCACTTTCTGAAACAAAAAGAGTTTAGAGAAGAATTCAATGCAAAAAAAAATTCTGGGTTATAAATAATGAAAGCGGAACGATACTCGCCTCCACTCCAGCCATGTGGTGCCCCAGAGCTCCCTGCTGGCCCTCAACATCTTCAGGCTCCATTCACAGTTGGCATTTTGCGAATCGCTGCGCTTTTGCCCGAATTCTCAAAATCGCCTTTTCAATGGCACCTTAGCGCAGTGCGGTTTTGGCACGATAATTCATGCAGCAAACTGTTCCTGCTTGTGGGTGACCAGCTTTGCATGTTGTGGTTTCTGCACCGAGTGTTAGGTGCCATTGAAAATGAAAGGCACCCAAACATGCAAATTTCACAATCGCAGTGCGATTTGAGATCGCGGGCAGAATCGCTGCAATTCTGCTCGAGATCTCAGAATGCCAAAATGTGAACGAAGCTTCAGGGTTCAAATTGTCAGCTGCTTTGGTTTGCCGGACCAAGATGACATCCCTCCACACGAGCAGGCGTTTATTAATCTCACCATATGCCGAAATTGTACACTGGGTTGTGCATGCGCAGTTCAGTGTACAGTGCAAACAGGCAGGTAAGAATACATTAATGCAGAAGAAAGATAGGGGGCGATTTACTAAAACTGGTGCACACCGAATGTGGCGCAGCTGTGCATATTAACCAATCAGCTTCTAACTTTGGCTTGTTCAATAAGGCTGGGTTCACCCTGATGCGAATTGGATGCAGTTTCCCCCCCATCTAATTTGTATGTCAGGAGAGTGTGACCGGCTCTCAACACACCTCTTGGACGGCTGCGATCCACATTTGGAAAGGGTCCTGTGCGTCATCTTTGGCTCCGAATCAGGTGCAAATTCAGGCAGAAATTCAGACCCGATTCTCACCTGAATCTGTGAACATGGATGCACCAGACCCCCTGCTGCTTTAACCCGCGGCATGTGTGAACCCTGCCTTAGCCTTTGAAAATAAAACCTACAAGCTGATTGGTAACATTGTACCAGATTCTGTGTGCACCAGTTTTAGTAAATCTCCCCCACAGTATATCACATCTGTATTAACCGCTTACCGACCAGCCGCAGTCATTATACGATGGCAGGTCGGCTCGATCCCACGAATCACCGTAGCTGTACGTCGGTCCCTTTAACAGTTATAGCAGGCACATGTACAGCAGGGGATCTAATGCACGTGGCCGGCAGCAATGACGTCTGCCAGACACCTGCATTGCTCCACAGAGAGCCAGAACGGGGATCTGTCAATGTAAACAAACAGATCCCCGTTCTCTCAGGGTAATAGAGAGTGATAGTCTGTTCCTAGTGATTAGGAACAGCGATCTCTCTGTACTCTCAGTCAGTCCCCTCCCCCCACAGTTGGAAACACCTCTCAGTGAACACATTTAACACTTGATCACCACTAGTGTTAACCCCTTCCCTGCCAGTGTCATTTATATAGTAATCATATAGCACTGATCCCTGTACAAATGTCACTGGTCCCAAAAAAAAAAAAAAAAAAAAAAAAAAAAGTGTCAAAAGTGTTCGATTTGTCCGCCGCAATGTTGCAGATGCTACAACTTTTGCTCAAACCAATCAATATATGCCTATTTTTTGGGGATATTTATTATAGCAAAAAGTAAAAAAAAATATTGTTTTTTTCTCAAAATTGTTGTCTTTTTTTGTTTATAGTGCAAAAAATAAAAAAACGCAGCGGTGATCAAACAGCACCAAAAGAAATCTCTATTTGTGGGAAATAAAGGACGTCGATTTTGTTTGGGTACAGCACCGCACAATTGTCAGTTAAAGTGATGCAGTGCTGTATCGCAAAAAGAGATATATATATATATATATATATATATATACATACACACAAACACATATATACACACACATACATATACACTGCTTTTTTTCAGCGGGAACGTGGTGGAACGCAGTTCTGGCAAAGGGTGCTGGGGTGTGCTGGAGGCTGGGAGATCTATTGTTGATGGGAAGGGTCTATTGTTGTTGGCTACAGGAGGGTCCATTGATGCTGGCTGATGGGGGATTGATCGTTGCTGGCTGCTGGAGGGTCTATTGATGCTGGCTTCTGGGAGATCTGTTGTTGCTGACAGGGGTCTATTGTTGCTGGGGTGGATCTGTTGTTACTAGGGTGGATCTTTTGTTACTGGAGGGTCATTTTGTTACAGGGGGGTCTATTGTTGAAAGAAGAGTGTATATCTTAATGCTTATTAATAAAATCTATACAAATGACTTAGCACCACAAAATGATACTTGGTTCTGTATTATCTAAAAACGTCCGTACTGGAAGGTGGGTAGAGGATGGAACCAAGAGGCAGTGCTCAGAGGTGGATAGGGGGCAAAGACAAGGGGTGACTTGAAAAGGGGATTTCCTGAACCTATTCTCTAAGAAAAAAAAAAGCCCTGTATTATATTATAGTATATACATACACACACACACACACACATATATATAAATATACACGTTTTTTTAAATTGTGGATCTAAACACAGCTGCATTGTTTTCAATGGAGCCATTCACACAGGTGCATAAGTGCATAAACATGCAAAACACTGCATTCAATCTGTAACACAGAATCTAAAAATCTGCGTCTAATGCCGCGTACACACGAGCGGACTTTCTATCCTACTTGGTCCGGCACACTTTCCGACGGACTTTGTCCGCCAGGTGCGCCGGACTTTAAAACGAACGGACTTGCCCACACACGCCGGGATTTTCCGGCGGGCTAAGTCCGCCCGTCTTTCCGACGGACTTTCGCCGGAGTTCCGGCGGACTTTCAGAATGAACGGACTTGCCCACACACGGACAAGTCCGTTCATTTTGAACGTGACTCAGGTGCGACGGGACTAGAAAAGGATGTCAATCTTGCCGCTTTTATCGGCTAGATTGACACCTTGCGAGCCCCGTCGCGGGGCATACCAGGCCCTTAGGTCTGGTATGGATTATAAAGGGGAACCCCGCTACGCCGAAAAAACGGCGTGGGGTCCCCCCTAAAATCCATACCAGACCCCGATCCGAGCACGCAGCCTGGCCGGTCAGGAAAGGGGGTGGGGACGAGCGAGCGCCCCCCCCCCTCCTGAACCGTACCAGGCCGCATGCCCTCAACATGGGGGGTGGGTGCTTTGGGGGAGGGGGGCGCCCTGCGCCCCCCCCCCCCCAAAGCACCTTGTCCCCATGTTGATGAGGACAAGGGCCTCTTCCCGACAACCCTGGCCGTTGGTTGTCGGGGTCTGCGGGCGGGGGCTTATCGGAATCTGGGAGCCCCCTTTAATAAGGGGGCCCCCAGATCCCGGCCCCCCACCCTATGTAAATGAGTATGGGGTACATGGTACCCCTACCCATTTACCTAGGAAAAAAGTGTAAGTAATAAAACACTACACAGGTTTTTAAAATATTTTATTAAACAGCTCCGGGGGGGGGGATCTTCCTCCGGCTTCGGGGGTCTTCTTCCGGCTTCGGGGGTCCCTCCGCTTCATCTTCTCCCGGCGTCCGGTTGGTTCTTCTCCGCTCTCCGGCCTCTTCTCCCGGTGTCGCAGGTCTTCGGCCGGCCCCTCCGCTCTCTTCATGTAGCTCTATTGCGAGCGGAGGTCCGGACTTCTGGGCTTCTTGGCTTCTTGGCTTGGCTTGGCTTCTCTTCTCTTCCCCCAGATGTTGACACGACGCTCTCTCCGGCTGGACTGGTTTC
This sequence comes from Aquarana catesbeiana, assembly GCF_042186555.1. NCBI lineage: Eukaryota > Metazoa > Chordata > Amphibia > Anura > Ranidae > Aquarana > Aquarana catesbeiana. The sequence goes on from NC_133324.1 coordinate 190,403,535, forward strand.
TGAGGGCTGCGTTGTGACTTATATAGGCGGAGACCCCGCCCCCATATGATGTCACAGTCCCTGGGCATGCTGGGACTGTGACGTTTTAGGGGGCGTGGTCGACCACGCCCCCCGACCACGCCCCCTAAAACGTCACAGTCCCAGCATGCCCAGGGACTGTGACATCATATGGGGGCGGGGTCTCCGCCTATATAAGTCACAACGCAGCCCTCAGAAACCAGTCCAGCCGGAGAGAGCGTCGTGTCAACATCTGGGGGAAGAGAAGAGAAGCCAAGCCAAGCCAAGAAGCCAAGAAGTCCGGACCTCCGCTCGCAATAGAGCTACATGAAGAGAGCGGAGGGGCCGGCCGAAGACCTGCGACACCGGGAGAAGAGGCCGGAGAGCGGAGAAGAACCAACCGGACGCCGGGAGAAGATGAAGCGGAGGGACCCCCGAAGCCGGAAGAAGACCCCCGAAGCCGGAGGAAGATCCCCCCCCCGGAGCTGTTTAATAAAATATTTTAAAAACCTGTGTAGTGTTTTATTACTTACACTTTTTTCCTAGGTAAATGGGTAGGGGTACCATGTACCCCATACTCATTTACATAGGGTGGGGGGCCGGGATCTGGGGGCCCCCTTATTAAAGGGGGCTCCCAGATTCCGATAAGCCCCCGCCCGCAGACCCCGACAACCAACGGCCAGGGTTGTCGGGAAGAGGCCCTTGTCCTCATCAACATGGGGACAAGGTGCTTTGGGGGGGGGGGCGCAGGGCGCCCCCCTCCCCCAAAGCACCCACCCCCCATGTTGAGGGCATGCGGCCTGGTACGGTTCAGGAGGGGGGGGGGGCGCTCGCTCGTCCCCACCCCCTTTCCTGACCGGCCAGGCTGCGTGCTCGGATCGGGGTCTGGTATGGATTTTAGGGGGACCCCACGCCGTTTTTTCGGCGTAGCGGGGTTCCCCTTTATAATCCATACCAGACCTAAGGGCCTGGTATGCCCCGCGCTCGCCGCAATAGGAAGATTTGTTTTTCCTATTGCAGCGAGCGCGAGATGCAATACCATCCCCTCGTGTCGCATTTGGTCTGTCGGACCAGCCTACACACGAGCGGGCTTTCCGTCGGACCAGCACACACACGAGCGGACTTTCCGCCCGAAACTGAGTCCGACGGAAAGATTTCAAACATGTTTGAAATCTAGGTCCGGCGGGCTTTTGGGAAGAAGTCCGCCGGAAAAGTCCGCCGCCGCCCACACATGGGCGGATTGTCCGGCACACTCTGGTCCGCCGGACCAAGTATGCCGGAAAGTCCGACTGTGTGTACGCGGCATTAGAGAACACGCACTTACGCGTATAAATGCATGTATATGCATGTAAATTAGGTTTACACAAAGGGGAAAAAAAAAAATCATTATCTACACATACGCATCTTTATGCGTCCTTGCACATATCTGTATGCAAGTATTTTACTTATTACACAGGAACATTTTTTCCTAGAAAACATAAATAAAAATGTTTACAGCTGTGTGAATGAAGCCTAGTTCTCAGGAGGTGTGTGTCCCCTCCCAGGCAGCTGCCTGTTATTCACAATTTACACCATCACTGAACTTTTGTTATATTTCCAGTGCTCTGACAGGAGACTTGATCTCTTGCAAAGCAGCAAGCCAGTTCGCCTGCCTCTCCTTTTCTATCACAGAATGCTTTATATTTGGTAAACTAATGTTTAAAAGTGATGGACAATCTCGAGGCACCCCATTCTAAAATGGAAAGACTATTCTAAGGCCTCATGCACACTGGACGTTAAAATAACATTATAAAGCTGAGGTGACGGTCATCAGGAAGGTTAGCTTGCGTGACAGCAAGACTAAGGCCCCTTTCACACTGGGGCGGTGGGGGCGGCGGCGGTAAAACAGCGCTATTTTTAGAGCTGTTTTACCGTCGTTTTTGCAGCTGTATTCGGCCGCTAGCGGTGCGGTTTTAACCCCCGCTGGCGGCCGAAAAAGGGTTAAACCCGCTCATACAGCGCGGCTACAGCCGCGTATTGTCGCGCTGTCCCATTGATTTCAATGGGAAGGAGCGGTTTAGGAGCGGTGAACACACCGCTCCTTCACCGCTCCAAAGATGCGGCTCGCAGGACTTTTTTTACCGTCCTGCCAGCGCACCGCTTCAGTGTGAAAGCCCTTGGGCTTTCACACTGAACAAACAGCGGAGGCTGTTTAGGGGCGGTTTGCAGGCGGTATTTTTAGCGCAGTAACACCTGCAAACCGCCCCAGTGTGAAAGGGGCCTTAAGGACTGTTTTCCTAGCATTCAGTAGTGTAGACACCACTGGTCCAGAGATGCCACAATCCTTCAGCACCCTGGCTTCAATAGCCATGCCGTCAAATTTAGAGACTGTAAATTGGGGTGGAATATAGGACCTTGAGACAGTAAATCGGGGCGGCGTGGAATCGTCCATGGCCCGTCTATTGCCAGTCTCTGGGAACCAGGGCCTTCTGGGCCAGGCTGGTGCCACCAGAATGACTGGAACACCCTTTCTCCAAATCCTGTGCAACAAATGTGGAAGGAGTGGGATCGGGGGGGGGGGGGGCTGGGAGCATAAACCAGGGATTATTTACTCCATGGAACTACCAGAGCATCTGCTCTGATTGCCAGGGGTTCCCTTGTTCAGGACACAAACTGATGTAGCTTGTTGTTGAATCTGGATGCCAATAGATCGGCATCTAGCCATCCCCAATGCTAGCAAATTTCCTGGAACTCTCTTGGGTGTAGGGACCATTACACCTGTCAGTCCTGCTGGTGGCTGAGATAATTTGCCTATCAGTTCTCTACTACTGGGATATGAACCGCCACATGTCTCTCTGCCCAGGCTAGTATGTGGTTCACCTCCTTCAGAGCTGAACGACTCCTGGTACCACCCTGGTGGTTTATACAGGCCACTGCAGTGGCATTGTCGGACTGAACCCTGATAGGGCAGTCCTGAAGCTCCACCGTCCAGGACCGTAGGGCCAGATGTACTGTCCTCTAATTCAAGATGTTGATGGGCAGGTTCTGTTCTGTCCTTGACCCATCTTCGCCAAGTTGTGAGCCCCTCTAGGATTGCTCCCCAGGCATCTGTGGTCAGTACTCTCCAAGATACCGGGAGAAAGATCTTCCCTTTCGCAGGTTCTGATCCTGCAACCACCAGCTTAGGCTTAAGCACGCCCGAGGAGATAAGAACATGGTATAATCCAGGGCTTGCCCTCTCCTGTTCCAAGCCAACAAGATGTCTTGTTGTATAGGCCTGGAATGGAACTGGGCATAGGGCACTGCCTCAAAGGAGGACACCATCCTTCCTAGAAGATTCATACAGAGCTGAACGGAGGATTGTCTGGTGCCACTAATCTGACGCACCTGATCCTTCAGGGCACAGATCCTTACGGGTGGCAAAAATACCCTTGCCTGGACCGTATCTAGGATCAGACCTAAATATTTCAGACTTTGAGCTGGTCTTAAGGCTGACTTTTCGGTATTTATGACCCAGCGCAAGCTTTCCAAATACCGCACTGTGCAGGCTATGCTCTGTTCTAGAGCCTGTAGTGAGTGATCTCTGAGCAGGAGGTCGTCCAAGTACCCGAGCACCAAGATTCCCTGGGCCCTTAAAAGACCCAATACTGGTGATAGGATCTTTGTGAACACCCGGGGAGCTGTGGCAAGCCGAAGGGCAGAGCTAAAAAATGAAAATGACGTTCCTCTACTGCAAATCGCAGGAACCTCTGATGAGGTTGAAAGATAGGTACGTGTAAATACGTGTTCTTGATAATCAATGGAGGCTAGAAAGTCCCCGAGGCTACTACTGAGCTGACAGATTAATAGATACTGATTCAGGGATCTTAGATCCAAAAATGGGCCTTCTGTCCCCATTTGATTTTTGAACCGTAAACAGGTTTGAATAAAACCCCATGCCCCTTTCGGATACAAGCACTGTACAAGCACTCCTTGATGCACTATATGATGTAGTGCCTGAAACAATAAGGTTTCTCTTTGGAGGATCCGAGGGAACACTGGATCTTAGAAACCTCTGAGGGGGAAACCCCCGTAATTCCAGCTTGTAACCGCGGGATACTGTCCAGGTGACCCACTCATCCTGAACCATTGTTCTCCAGATGGCCGCAAAGTGCAGCATGCTTCCCCCCACCCAATAGAGTGGGGGTGTCCCGTCAAAAGGAGGGCTTGGTGCCGGGTTTAGAAGAGTTTTGGACCCAGGGTTTCTTCTGGCCATGGGGTTTGCCCCTGGCTCTAGCGCCCTGTTGGTGGAGGAACTGCCTTGGCGCTGAGACACCTGAGAAAGTGGGCCCTGAGGTTTTACGCCTGGTCTTTCTCTTCACAGGAAGTAGAGAACTCTTTCCTCCAGAAATTGTTTGGATATATTTGTCCAAATCATCAAACATTCCCCATAAAAAAGGGGAACCCTGTCAAAAACTTCTTACAAGGAAGCTCGGTTGTCCAGTTCTTAAGCCACAAAAGTCTGCGCATGTGTACAGACAGAAGAGCCAAACGAGAAACCTGCTGTATTGAATCCTTCAAGGCATCAACAGCAAAACACAGAGCTCAAGGTATATCTGCTCTGCTTTCAGCAGGATCATCCTCTTGGTTAGGCCCGTCAGGTCGTCTGACCTGATCCTTTAAAGACTGGCAGACTCCAATTGCTCTGATATCTGGCTAAATAGCTGAACTGGCCAAAGAAAAGGAAGCCTTTAATAGTGACTCCAGTTTGTCAACAGGGCCCTTCAAACCCTGTGCGTTATCCACCAGACAAGTTAAGTTCTTGTTTAATGAAAGACTGCCACATCTACAGCTGGCATGCTCCACTTCTTAAATTAACTTTTCCCCCATGGGATATAGAAGGGAAAACCTCTAAGAAGGAAAGAAAATCCTGTCAGGATGTTCCCAATCAGCATAAACCACCAGTTTCAACAGTGGGTTGAAGGGGAAAGCCTGTGCGGCTTGAGGAGGCCTTAGGTACCCCAAACCTCTGCAGGAGGCAACTTAAAGGCAGAACGAACCATCTCGGTAAGAGTCTTGATCAAAAGCCTCTGCGACTGATAGGCAATACCAACTGGACATCTTCTGGCCGAGATTGCTCAGAAGCAGACTCATCAGCCAGGCCCTCCCCAGAATCCTTGCCATTTAGCTCTTCTCAATCCTCAACCCATTCCTGCTCCAAATTAGGAGGCTCAGGGGAGGGGGATCCGTCACGCTTCTTGCCACCCTGTGGGATGGAGGCAATCATGCCAGCAAACCGGTGCTGTAACCTGGCTAGGGCAGAGGATAGTTCATCCTTGGTGATAAAGGATGAAGCAGCAGTGTTGACTGTAGGCACAATACCAGACAGGCGCAACGGCTCGGTAGCAGATATAACACTAAAAGGATAAAACTTGGCTCCTCAGGAGCTATTGATGACAAAGGTGTGCCTTTCCCTGTAGTGTTAACCCCACTCCTCTTTTTTGATGACATTGCAAGCCACAAAAAAGGAGTACCTGGATTTAGTATTTACATACCCCAGAAGGGATACCCCTTAATAGGGCTCACACAATCCTGCTAAGCACCTTAGCCTGCCAACCAACACCTGGTGACTCACATGACCCGGGTAAGGAGAAATGAACCGCTGAAAATGCCTGGTTCAGAGCCTGCTCTGTGTCCCACAGCTGCCCTCTGGAAGCACTGCATGCTTGGCATACACAGCCTAAATAAGCGGGCTGTGCGCCGGGACATACCGCAGATGCGCGGTCCCGGCGAACGGGCACGACCGCATTTGCAAATCTTTGTGTGCCCAGACTAGGCTACGGTGCATGCTCGTCTCCTTGTGCGCACAATGCCAAACAACCGCAAACTCCTGACCACTTTGGCAAACGCACTTGCGCCATGAGAACCCCCCTTGGTCACCACACACACAGGTGTCCAGCCGCTAGCTAGCTTACCCGTCCAGGCGCAGGGCAGCCTTAGAAACCAAGAGCCCAGTTCTCACCCATCATGGTGGGTTCCTGTCACTTGAGTACCTTCAAGGACTGGGTACCCTTTTCATGTTTTAGGGTCCACTCCCTTGGAACCTTACAGCACCCTGTAGGAATCCTGTGATGTCCAGGATTCCACTACGCAGGGTGCAGTGCCCAAAGGCTGCATTACAGGAAAAACCTCGCAAGTACCTTGCTTCTTTGCGAGGCTTGGCTACCATTTATCTAAGCATATAAGCCTGAGTCAAATGGATCCGGTCAATCCCTTGATTCATTTAGGCTGGATTCACACCTATGCATTTTTAGTGCTTTTTGCTCTAAAGAACGTGTTCCATAGCAAACCATGTTAAATGGCCTGTAGTGCAAATCTGCAAAATGCAAAAAAGCACTATAAATGCATGGGTGTGAATCAAGCCTTAAGAACCGTTTTTGGGACTAAAGACCTGGAGCTCAGAGAGCTCGACAAAACATGCCCATCCACCTTGCAGACACTGGTAAAAAAACTTAAGTGCTTCCTGTATGGAAGGGGTTATAAAGGGGACCACTTCCTGTCTAAGACTTTATCTACCAGTGTCCATTCACCTAGAGATGGCGTATAACCCAGTAAGTAATTAATATAATAGCCTAACTCCCGTGATGTACAATAAAGAAATCCTTGTACAAATAAATGCTTTTATGAAGAAAAGGAAATAAATACATCACTGGATATACACATCAGCAGAGTCTCCGGTCTCTCTAGTTATGTGAGTGAGAGGAAGGTCAGAGGATAAACATCCTAATGAGAACATAGGCTGATCATCCACCGCGGATCTTCCTTCCTCATGGTAAAATAGAACAAAAAAATAAAATAAAAATAAACATACATACTCACCTAGATGGCTGCAGCACCAATCCAAGCTGCAGCTGTCCCCTGCTGGCTCTAAGACAGAGAACGGATCATATGACCGCTGATCACTCAGTGAGCAGAGAACGGTGCCTGTTAGTCACTGTGTTCTGATCTCTCCAGTAGTTACTGGAGTGGCTGACCCAGCTGCCGGTCAGGAATCTGGGCAGATCCTGACATTATTGTTGGGATCCCTTCAGAGCCTAGACTGGCTCTGGGACATCAGCAGACTTTAGCCCGCTGTCGGCTGAAACTGGGTCAAAGGAGTGCAGAACTAAATGCATTCTTGTGACCCGCAGGAGACGTATGATCAAATAAAAAAAAATAAAAGGGAGATTTAGCAATACTTCTCCTGTAACGCTCTGTACTACTGAGCTAGACAACATTCACTTGTGACCCAGGTGAAGAGGGGGTGGCCAGGCAAATTAGGCCTTTCTTCCCATGCTGGTTAATTCTAGCTTTACTTAATGTGGATGTAAACCCAATGTCATCCTTTCTAAACTACTGCCATAGGGGTTATCTATAAGGCTATACATGCCTCCTGCATGTATCTTTACCTGTCAAATGTCTCTCCTCTGTCTGTTATGAGAGCTGAAAAAATGCATATTCTGTGGGTGGGTCTGTTGTCTGGAGCTCGGTGGGTGGAGTCGTGATGTCAGTAGACTCCCCGCCCACCTCTACACTCCCCTTGTCAATATGCATTTTCTCCTGTGTATTTCTTACACTGAACTTCTGCTATGATCTCTAACATCCAGTGATAAGACAGGAAAGTAACCACATGACTTCAGCATGCCAAATCATGGTGAGGTGTGGAACAGCCAATCCTTGCAGATCTGCTGAAGAAAGGAGTGGGGGAGGGAATTAAAAAATACTGCATGTCTTAGGCTAATGCACGAGATGTAAATCACCTGTCACTCACAGCAAGGGGGAGGATTTGACAAAGTTTTTCTCTGTTTGTCAAGTTTTATCTCACTGAACAATAAAAGGGGATCGCTCAGAGCTGGATTAACTCTTTGTGGCAAGACTGGGCTCAAATGATAGGAAATCTTATACTCTACATGACATCAAAAAGAAATTTCGGGTGGGTTTACATCCACTTTAAAGCAGAACTTGACAGGCACCCACTCCCACTTATACCGCCCAGTTCTCCTCCCTGCCCACAGACGTCTGGGACAAGTCACAGGCCCTAGAAGGCTGTGAGCCCTTTCACAAAACGCAGCATGGCTCGTGCATGCTGCGCTTGCACGAGCCAAGAAAAAAAAAAATATATATATATATATATATATATATATATATATATATATATATATATATATATATATATTTTTAATAAAATGCTTTTGGAGTAAAAATCTATCTAAAAGATAGTTTACTATTTAAGATACATTAATAATTTAGTTTATTCAGCAAGAAATGGAGCTTAGTTATGTAGCATGAAGCTGTATAGTCTGCAATATTTCCATTTTTGGTAAACTCATTCAATGAATCCAAGCTCTGCAAGCTGAGATAACATTCACTGCATTGATGCATTCCCACAATTTCACAGTAACCATGAGATAAAACAAAGTTTAGGAATATTCCTTGTATGACCATATTGGCACCTTAAAGAACGAGGAAGGACATCTGGTTACAAAGGATGGGGAGATGGCAAAGGTATTGAATTTATTCTTCTCCTCAGTCTTCACGAGTGAATCGGGGGGCTTCAGTAACCAAAACTGCAGTGTTTATCCTCATGACACAACACAGGAAGCACCTCCATGGTTAACAGATGACAGAATTAAAATTAGACTTGAGAAACTTAACATTAATAAATCACCGGGACCAGATGGCTTGCATCCGAGGGTACTTAGGGAACTCAGTCAGGTGATTGCCAGACCGTTGTTCCTAATTTTTACAGACAGTCTATTGACTGGAATGGTACCAGCTGATTGGAGAAAAGCCAATGTAGCACCAATATTTAAAAAGGGCCCAAAAAACATCCCTGGGAATTACAGACCAGTTAGCCTAACATCAATAGTATGTAAAATCTTGGTGGGGATGATAAGGGACTATATACAAGATTTTAGTAATAAGAACGATATCATTAGCAGTAATCAGCATGGATTCATGAAGAATCGTTCTTGCCAAACCAATCTATTAACCTTCTATGAGGAGGTGAGTTGCCATCTAGATAAAGGAAGGCCCGTAGACGTGGTGTATCTGGATTTTGCAAAAGCATTTGACACAGTTCCCCATAAACGTTTACTGTACAAAATAGGGTCCGTTGGCATGGACCATAGGGTGAGTACCTGGATTGAAAACTGGCTACAAGGGCGTGTTCAGAGGGTGGTGATAAATGGGGAGTACTCAGAATGGTCAGGGGTGGGTAGTGGGGTTCCCCAGGGTTCTGTGCTGGGACCAATCCTATTTAATTTGTTTATAAACGATCTGAAGGATGGGATAAACAGTTCAATCTCTGTATTTGCAGACGATATTAAGCTAAGCAGGGCAATAACTTCTCCGCAGGATGTGGAAACCTTGCAAAAAGACCTGAACAAATTAATGGGGTGGGCGACTACATGGCAAATGAGGTTCAATGTAGAAAAATGTAAAATAATGCATTTGGGTGGCAAAAATATGAATGCAATCTATACACTGGGGGGAGAACCTCTGGGGGAATCTAGGATGGAAAAGGACCTGGGGGTCCTAGTAGATGATAGGCTCAGCAATGGCATGCAATGCCAAGCTGCTGCTAATAAGGCAAACAGAATATTGGCATGTATTAAAAGGGGGATCAACTCCAGAGATAAAACGATAATTCTCCCGCTCTACAAGACTCTGGTCCGGCCGCACCTGGAGTATGCTGTCCAGTTCTGGGCACCAGTCCTCAGGAAGGATGTACTGGAAATGGAGCGAGTACAAAGAAGGGCAACAAAGCTAATAAAGGGTCTGGAGGATCTTGGTTATGAGGAAAGGTTGCGAGCGTTGAACTTATTCTCTCTGGAGAAGAGATGCTTGAGAGGGGATATGATTTCAATTTACAAATACTGTACTGGTGACCCCACAATAAGGATAAAACTTTTTCGCAGAAGAGAGTTTAATAAGACTCGGGGCCACTCATTACAATTAGAAGAAAAGAGGTTTAACCTTAAACTACGTAGAGGGTTCTTTACTGTAAGAGCGGTAAGGATGTGGAATTCCCTTCCACAGGCGGTGGTCTCAGCGGGGAGCATTGATAGCTTCAAGAAACTATTAGATAATCACCTGAATGACCGCAACATACAGGGATATACAAGGTAATACTGACACATAATCACACACATAGGTTGGACTTGATGGACGTGTGTCTTTTTTCAACCTCACCTACTATGTAACTATGTAACTATGATTGTTTGAAGAGGAATGCATATGTACCAGGCTCTAATGCCCGGTACACACGATCCGATTATCGGATGAATGATCGTCCGTTTTTTTGTTTTTTTTTTTCATGCTAATCTCACGTCGAATCTGATGAGTTTACTAAAGTCACAAAAATTCCCGTATGACAGCATAAAAATTCGGAAGTGATGTCATGTGTTGTAATGCATTTTCGAACGATTGGTGTACTGATTAAACGAAAATCGTACGATCTTGCATCGTACGGAAAAAATTTCCGTGCATTAACATTCCAATAATCATATGATCGATTCGAATGCGGCATTTTTCGTACGATTTTCGGATCATGTGTACGGGGCTTAAGTGTGAAGAGGAAGGGCAAGCAGTGAAAGTGAAACCTTAGCAGATTATAAACCTTGTGATCTTTCTGTACATAGCTTGAAGTGCTTTATTCCTCCCTTGAGGAGCAAAATGGCAGCAGGCCGTAAAAGAGACCCAGTTTGGGAATGTTTACTAACCTGACAGCTTATTATTCTCAATATTTTTTGCAAATATTGTTTGCAAATATTAAAGATTCCAACTACCAGCAAGAATAAGTCCTTCCATTTAAACAGCATCTGTCATTTCAGATCCAGCGCCTGTTAGCGGGCATCCACTCACCTGCTGCCGCCACGTCCCTCACCTTGTGTCACTGCCGCATCACCAACCGTCCCATTAAAGTGAAAGCGACTGTTGGTGAGTCAACAGCGGGTCAGAGGAGGAGCCGTTGTGGGACAGAAATTACAGTTGCTCTTTAAAAATTATGATTTAAATTTACTGGTGATTTAAATAGACTTGATTTAAATCAAATCCACCCTGGTTAAGATGCCTGTGCCTGGACCCGAAGACCAGTAAAGAAATCGGTTTAGGCGAGGACAGAGCGGGGTCCCTGGACAGATGAGCGTCCATTTCAGGGGTAGGCGACCCCCGGCACTGGTGCCGCAAGCAGCACACAAAGTCTTTTTTGCCGGCACTCGACTCCCTCCCCATCAGCAGAGCAGCGCAGGGAAGTGTCAGTGAGACACCAATGCATTCCAGTTTCAGAATTCCCCACACCGCACCTGCACTGAGGCACTGTCCCCCCACACATTGTAAAAGATGGGAAACATCGGTTCTCTAACTTTGCTGTAGCTGCGATCATCAGCTTTTGCGATGGGGAAGAGATTGGGTGCAGTTCTGCTAGGGGGTGGTGGTCCCCGTTTCAGGAGGAGGAAGACTGCCATTGTCCACTGCTAAAGCCAATCACAGTCCTGCTAGCCCCGTCCACTAAGGATAAGCTCCGGCGTGTTCGCACACCCCACATGCAGAGCCTGTCAGGAAGTCGGCACTACGCTGCGCTAATCACAGGCAGCGAGACATTGTCCCGATCTCTGCAGCCGCGCATCGGGACAATGTCTCACTGCCTGTGATTAGCACAGCGTAGTGGCAACTTCCTGGTGGGCTCTGCACGTGGGGTGTGCTAACACGCCGGAGCTCATCCTTACCGTCCATCTGGAGGAAGATGACTTGATTGGTTGCCACTACCAATCTCAGAAAGAAGGGATTTCACTGTGATGGAGAAAACCACAATCAGGTGACAGTTTGTGGAATTACTGTTGAGCTTCTGGGAAGTTTGCTGAAATTATTCCTGAACCTTTGTGTCACTTACTACTGAACCCCGGCACTCTGTGTCCTTTGAAGCCAGAGCCAGTAATTAAATCATACCCAATTTTTGCTGCGGTACAGAGCACCGCACTTTTTCTCAGCTGCGGGGGCCCAACTTATGATGCTGCACACAGGCCCACTGCTTTCAGAAAATGCCCCTGACCTGAGCTCATCATTGCGCATCCATTCCAGATGCTTGTATGTGACATCACATAGAAGCACGTGGGCTGGATACGAGAGGTGGATCAGCAGGATGAGTGTGCCAGGACAGGTAGATGGGTCTCATCTCTGCTTCCTTTCACCACTCCGCATATCACGCGCATCATAGATAAGAGGGCTCAGCGGCGGGGCAGAAGAGTAGGAGGGGTACAGCGGCAGGGCAGAAGAGAAAGGGGGTTACAGTGGTGAAACAGATTTGCAGGAGGGACAGTGATCTGAGGTGTGAAGGTGCATGAATTGGGGCTGATCTGAGGAGCGAGTGCAGGATGGTAATTTCTTACTTTATCCACTTCAGCCCCGGAAGGATTTACCCCCTTCCTGACCAGTGCGTTTTTTTTTTTTGTGATTCGGCACTACGTCGCTTTAACTGACAATTGCGCGGTCGTGCGACGTGGCTCCCAAACAAAATTGACGTCCTTTTTTTCCCCCCACAAATAGAGCTTTCTTTTGGTGGTATTTGAGCATCTCTGCGGTTTTTATTTTTTGCGCTTTAAATAAAAGTAGAGCGACAATTTTGAAAAAAAAAAGCTATATTTTTTACTATAATAAATATCCCAAAAACATATATAAAAAACTATTTTTTTCCTCAGTTTAGGCCAATACGTATTTTTCTACATATTTTTGGTAAAAAAAATAAAATAAAATCGCAATAAGCGTTCATTGATTGGTTTCCGCAAAAGCTATAGCGTCTACAAAATAGGGAGTAGCTTTATGGCATTTTTATTAATTTTTTTTTTTTTTTTTTACTAGTAATGGCGGCGATCAGCGATTTTTATCTTGACTGCGACATTATGGCAGACACATCGGACAATTTTGACACATTTTTGGGACCACTGGCAAGAATACAGCGATCAATGCTATAAAATTGCATTGATTACTGTAAAAATGTCACTGGCAGTGAAGGGGTTAACCACTAGGGGGTGGGGAAGGGGTTAAGTGTATCCTAGGGAGTGATTCTAACTGTCTGGGGGATGGGCTAGCAGTGACACGACACTGACCACTGCTCCTGATGAGAGGGAGCAGACGATCAGTGTCCTGTCACGAGGCAGAACAGGGAGATGCTGTGTTTACACTGGCATCCCCCCCCCGTTCTTCAGCTCCGTGACAAGATCGCGGGCACCCGGCGGACATAGAGTCCGCGGGTCCCGCGGACACGGTGCTCGCGGCAGGCTATTAGGGGCATGTGGCCATTTTTTTTTCTGCCTCTAAACACCCCTGCAGGTTAGCCTTAGGCCCCTTTCCTACTTGTGCAACTTGTCCTATGACTTGGGACTGCAAAGTCGCATGACAAGTCGTACCCCATGATTTCCAATGAGTACCGTTCATATCTGTGCAACTTCAAAGTAGTGCCTGCACTACTTTGGTCCAGCTTTGATGCGACTTGAGGTCCATAGACCTCAAAATTACACCACAGGCATTGTTTCAAGTCGTACAAATGTGAAAGGGGCCTAAGTGTCCATGCATACACAGACACTTAGAGGCAGAAAAAAAAAAAAAAAAATGCACTGCTAGCGCATCCAGGAGCAGTGGCGCTTTGCCACAAAATATGCCTGTCATGTGCAAATACGTGTTACCGCTAGGCACACGAATGGTAATTTATTTCAATTACCAAATTAAATTATTACTCTGGCCAATTAAATTAACTAACGCCCAAGTGCTTGACGCGTCTAAATGCGTTCTAAGCATTTATGAACGTCAAAGTGTTTTTTATTTCTGCCAGTAGGAAAGGCATCTAGGAAAGTTTGCAAGACATCCAGTATGCATGAGGCCTTAGGCCCGGTTCACACTGGTGCGACCCGAATTTGAGAGCACAAGTCGCATGATATGGTCCGACTTTGCAAAAGGTTCCTGCACTATTTTGGTCCGACTTCTGTCCGATTTCAGCCCATAGAATTGAATGGAAGTCGCATTCAAAGTTTAATCCTCATCTTAATTGATGTGATTTGGATCCGACAATAGAGGAAGATTACACAAGCATTCCATGAAGTCCTGGCAAAGCCATGCGACTCATGTTGGAGAAGTGCGAATCTGAGAATCGTAGTCTGAACAGATAAACTATCCACTTTGTGGTTGCCTTATCTAGCCATGTTCAGTTGAATGGTAGGCAGACCCATGCCAACCTCTAAGGAAAAAAAAAAAACCCACACCATGTTACACTTTAATTGCTTCCGGACTGCCCACCGCACATTTACTGTGGCAAGGCAGCCCAGTTGCGTGAAACAACGTACCTGCGCGTTGTCTCCTTTCCCGGGTCTGGGGCACGCGCCGCCGGCGACCCGCTCCCACTGCGATTGGACGCGATGTCCGCCGGGACCCGCCCGATCATTGACAGGTGAGGCAGAACAGTGGTCTGCATATGTAAACAAGGCAGACTGCCGTTTTAGCACAGAGGAAAATGGAGATCTTGCGTTTCTCCTAAGCAGAATTACGAATATGTTTTCCTCCAGTTAAGCCACTACCCCCCCCCCCCCCCAACACACACACACCGAAAGCACTCCCTAGGAGCACACTTAACCCCTTGATCGCCTCTGATGTTAACCCCTTTACTGCCAGTGTCAATAGTACAGTGAGAGCATTTTTTTTTTTTTGGCACTGATCACTGTATTGGTGTCACTGGTCCCCAAAAAGTGTCACTTTGTGGTGGACAAATCGGACACTATGTTGCAATTCTGCTAAAAAAATTAAATCACTGATCGTCGCTATTACTAGTAAAAATACCAACATCCCATAGTTTGTAGATGCAATAACTTTTGCGCAAAATCAATATACGATTATTGGGATTTTTTTCCAATGTAGCAGAATACATATTGGCCTAAATTGATGAAGAAATTTGATTTAACTTTTTTTTTCGGATATGTATTATAGCAGAAAGTAAAAAACATTGTTTTTTTCAAAATTGTCCCTCTCTTTCGGTTTATAGCGCAAAAAATAAAAACCGCCAAGGTGATCAAATACCACCAAAAGAAAGCTCTATTTGTGGGAAAAAAAAAAAAAAAAAAGGACATCAATTTTATTTGGGTACAGCGTCGCACGACCGTGCGATTGTCAGTTAAAGCGGCGCAGTGCCAGATAGCGAAAAATGGCCTGGTCATGAAGGGGGTAAAACCTTCCGGGGCTGAAGTGGTAAAGGGTAGGGATTTGTAAATTGGCCTATTTTGAAAAGTTTTAGGAAAGTTTGAGTAAATTTCAAACTTTGCTGCAAACCCTATGGACGTCTGAGAGGAGAATCTTCTTATTCAATTGTGGCCATTTTTAGGGCTAAAGCTTCATGTACACTGCAGCTGGTAAAATGGACATTTAGGAGCAGTTGGGCGTTTTTTTTTTCAGCTGCTCCTGAACTCTCCTCTTAGCAGTACATGTACACAGGGTCGTTTATAGTTATTTCTAGGCAGTTGAGTTTAGAAGCGATTTTTGGAAAGCAAAAAAAAAAAAAGAAATAAATGTGCCCAGGACGGATGTTCAGAGGCATTTGAAGCGCCAAATGCCTGTAACAGCCTGTAAATGCAATAACTCACGTTTAGTTTACAGGCAGTTTTAATGGAGATACATTTTTGACCATTTAAAAAAAAAAAGCCTCTAAACGCAAAACGCAGCTAAATGCAGCAAAACGGACGTTTTTAAATGTCGGTTACTATCTGTCAAGTTAAATCGTTCAGGAGAGGTTTTAAAACGTCCCGTGTACATTAAGCCTTATAAGCAAGCTACTGTCAGTTGAAGATCATAGGAAGAGGGGCACATGTAGCAATGCAAAAAATAAAAATACACACACATTTTTTAAATTCCCCATAAGAGCTCCAACACCCCGACAATATGGCTGCTGTAAGCCCACACTTTTAAAGAATGGGGGCTTGGTTACTCCATCATATATGACTTTGCTGACCAGGGCCACTGATTTGTAGTTGTCCCCTTATTTCCATGGGCAAACCTGTAAACTTTTTGCCCACACATTTGCAATTTGGGAAACCCTGGAAAATGCTGTGAACTCATGGTTGTGGCTTTTTACTGCAGAAGAGACATGCTCTCTGTTCTTCAATAATACAAAGTTGACTGCCTGCTCGCAGCCTTCTCCCTAACACCCCTTTCACACTGGGGCGGTTTGCAGGCGCTATTGCGCTAATAATAGCGCCTGCAAACCGACCCGAAACAGCCGCTGCTGTCTCTCCAGTGTGAAAGCCCGAGTCCTGCTAGCAGCATCTTCGGAGCGGGGAAGGAGCGGTGTATACACTGCTCCTTCCCCGCTCCTGCCCATTGAAATCAATGGGACAGCGCAGCTACACCGCCGGCAAAGCGCTTTGCTGTGGTTTTTAACCCTTTCGCGGACGCTAGCGGGGGTAAAACCGCCCCGCTAGCGGCTGAATACCGATGGTAAAGCGCCGCTTACAATAGCAGCGTTTTACCACCGACGCCGCCCCAGAGTGAAAGGGCCCTAATGCGCAGCTCATTGTGCATATCCAGCTGTGCCGGAATCCCCGACTAATGTGCCTGCATTGGATGATTATGTCATCTCCCACCAGCCAATCAATGGAAAATGCAGCACCTGAGGAGAAGAGGAGATCGGCTGGTGAGAGATGTAACCATCGCATGAAGGTTGAGGTAAGTATCTTTGGGGGTTTATGTCCGCTTTAAGAGAATCAGATTGTGTGTGCAACCAACCACTCTCTAAGGTCTATGACCAGCCCCATCTTAGAATGAGGTCTGTGGACCCTAGAGTCCTGGGGCCCAACACGAGGTGTGCAGGCTATTGGGCACCCAAAAAAATGCAGAGCGGCAGCGGGGAGCTGGGTGCTGGAACGTGCTCTGTGTTCCAGGACCCGGCACTGAATGAGAGAGACTGTACTGTGGGTGGAGTTATCTGACAGGAGTTTCAGGGGTGGAGTCAGTACAGGAATCACTGCTTGCAGACAGTGAGGCACCATGGGATATGTAGTCCTTAGAAATGGAAAGCCTGCAAGGAATCCAAGTTGTGGAAATATATAACCAGCAGAACTCATAACATGAAAGGAGATTTTTTTTCAAGTAAGCCTATATTGGATTGTCAAATATAACTATTGTGTGTGTGGCTATTACAATGCTAATATTCTAAAATGAAAAAGCGTATAAAATGACTATCAACCTACTTTAGCAATTTCACTTCTTGCAGCCACAAATTTTTTTTTTCTTTTAACGGTATACAATATAATGACTGTGCCCCAATACAAACACTGAGTAAACCAGACACCATATTGCTCTAATTGGCAATCAAAAATAATAATTTCTTCAACTTCAAATGCAATTAACATCAGAAGAGCTGTGAAAACCTCAATTTTCACCCTTCTCCTAACCATCCTCATGACTCTGCAAGTGAAGATTATCACACTTCCTCATCTCGGTCTCTCTCCCATATCACATGCCTACATCCGTGCTCAAGCTTTGTGAATAAAATCTTTTCAACTCCAAGAAATGTTCTTGCTTAATCATAAAAAAAGTGTTATCTACAGAAGCAGCACGCTGTTCTTTATGCAAGGTTACTCACATAAAATCACAACAAAGACTTTCATTGCTTATAAGCAGAGTTTACTGGTAAATCCATAAAACACAACATCGTACAATGAAACATGTCAGTATGTGTGAACAGGCCATGGAGACGGTTGGAGAGCCCTAATGATGCGTTTGTGGCTGGTACACGTGAACGCCAAACACGCCTTGTGCTTTTAACATGAAGCTGCAAGCTTGTTTAAAAGGGGGTGCTCCGCTTGTTTGCAACCTCCCCCTCCACTGCCACATTTTACATTTTTTTTTTGGGGGGGGGGGTTGACAGGTACCCGCTCCCACTTCCAGCTCAGATCACCGTGACAAACTGAGCCAGACGTTCAGCCCCCGATCGTTACCCCGCAGTCTTCTGGGGCACATCACAGGTCCACAGCCACAAGGATTCGATTCCCGTTTCCCTCCACTAGAGATGCCAGTACCTGCACCCGAAGCCTACTGAAGAATTGGTTCGGGTGGGGGCATCGTGGGATCCCTGGACAGGTAAGTGTCCTTATAATAAAAGTCAGCAGCTGCAGTATCTAACACCCATGGCCCTACAGCTAGCTAATACCTCTGGCTTTAATGTTTGGAATTTATTTATTTTTTTTCGCCACTTCCGGCCCCTTGTCCCCACGGCCAGGTACATAATCTCTGGTTTCCCGTTGACTCCTGGGATATCAGTGTCATCAATCCCAGGAGTCGACATACATCTACCACTTCTGGGAGCATCGCATTATTTCAAAACCGGAAATGATGCGATAGCAGACAGAGTTAGGCGGAGCACTTGCCTCTGCTCTTTCCAGGTCCTTTGTTGTGAACAGGTTGCTATAACAGGACGGGAATTTCCGCCGCTGCTGCCATTGCTTTAGTAAACCAAGGACTGTGCCTGGGGAATGCAACTGGAGCGCATGCAGGGGATTGGGGAGGTGCATGCCGAGTAATCCAGCTGCACTAAAACCCAGAAATCACTAGCGCCGGCTTCAGATTCCCTCACTTAAGATGGCCGCTGGCTGCATTTCAGCAGGGCAAGGAAACCGCAGATTTGGCAAGTAAGCACTTGATGGACTATATCAAATATACAAATTTTAATAAGTGTTTAAACTCCACGTTTTGATGATGGGATGTTTTTATTTAATTTTTCATTAGGAGATTGTAGCTCAGCAGCGCCTCTGTCTTCTCTCCCCACTCTCATAGGAAAGACGGAGAGCCATTGGAGGTCTTTTTGGCAGCTTTAGCTTTGAACAGCTATTTCCCAGCTGCAGGAAGATTTATCCCATAAAATGCTGACTGTAGCTCCACCCCAGACAGAAGCCCAAATTATGGGCATTCCTATGGGGGGAGGTACAGGCAACAATGAAGCCACAGCCCCCTCTCAAATCTACAGCCCTCCTTTCCATGCGTCCTTGTGTCTTCTCGGCTTCGTTTGTACAAATAAAAAGTCTGAGCCCACAACCTCCCGCAGCTCCCCCTTCATTCTGCAGCCATGCCTTCTATCCTACGATTTAAAAAACTGAGCCCTCAACCTCTTGCACCTGCCAGATAGTCCAAGATAGACTAGTGTAGTAGCTGCCAGCTATTGCTGTTGTCGGCTTGTGCTTTTGTGAAGAAGCGGCGCTGCTCCCCAGTCGCTATCACGCACACAACACAAGCTGCCAGCTACTAATGTAGTCATTGCCTTCAATCTAGCTGGCAGTTCCAGGAAATTGCGGACTTGGCTTTTAGAGGAGGGGGGTTTTGGGCTCAGTCTTTTATTTGTACAAATGAAGCTCATGAGGCAGAAAGTCCAGAGAAGGGCAACAAAACTAATAAAGGGTCTGGAGGATATTAGTTATGAGGAAAGGTTACGAGCACTGAACTTATTCTCTCTGGAGAAGAGACGCTTGAGAGGGGATATGATTTCAAAGTACAAATGCCGTACTGGTGACCCCACAATAGGGATAAAACTTTTCCGCAAAAGGGAATTTAATAAGATAGGCGGCCATTCACTAAAAATAGAAGAAAAGCGGGTTAACCTTAAACTGCGTAGAAGGTTCTTTACTGTAAGAGCGGTAAGGATGTGGAATTCTCTTCCATAGACAGTGGTTTCAGCGAACAGCATAGATAATTTTAAAAAACTATTAGATAAGCACCTGAACGACCACAACATACAGGGATATACAATGTAATACTGACATATAATCACACACATAGGTTGGACTTGATGGACTTGTCTTTTTTCAACCTCACCTACTATGTAACTTTTGGCGAGACTTCTTTAAAACTTTTAAATTACCACCAAAACAAGCAACCCACGATAAGCACAGAAGCTAAGGCACCCTTCAAACAAGAAAACTGTGAGTTTAACACATGCTGCTTACCTGTTAAATTCCACTGTTTTATTCTGATATTTGTTTTGCAACACACCTATAGTTGTCATTTTTCCTTTATCTACCAAGCCTGACAAACTCCATCAATCTCATCTCTTAGAATCTGCAGCCCCTCCCACACACATTAAAGCATGAGTAGGAGGTTGCACAGCACAAGGCTGCAGTCCCACCAAGATGCAGTGTGAGTATCCGGCTGCACTGGATTCTTCTAAAGCTTAGTTTAATTAAAGCTAGGTTCACACATGTCCCGCTGCGGTTTTGTTCAAAGTTTTATGTTGCGAGTCAGGTGCAAATTTTTACTTCAATTCTCACCTAAACTGGATCCCCCCCCCCCAAAAAAAAACAACATTAATTTTAAAAAAAAACCAGTCCGGTTCACATCTTATGCAAATTGGATGCGGTTAAAAACGCATCCAATTCGCATATATGTGAACAGATCCTTAAGGACAACTGAACATTTAAAAAAAAAAAAAATAATAATCTATGCTAGCCGACTCTCTTCAAAGTCCTAAGGGGCATCTCCTGAGGGTATAAATAGTGAAGAAGAATGTGCTATCAAGGTAAGTAGCCGAGTTGGATTTCTTAGGGCCCATTTATTTCCTTGAGATACTTGCATTGTGTTAATATAGTCTAATTAAAAGGAATGGGCCAATGTACCCCAAAATTTGTATGCGACCCCCCCCCCCCCTTTTTTTTTTGTAAAACACCACCATGCATTATAGCACACTATAAACGCAGGTGTACTGCCTTAGTTCATTGAGGTGCCATGTCACGTGTGTTACCACAGTAAATCCAGCCTAGGTGTAGAATCCCTGTGAGATCGTTATTGCTGTCTGTGTCCCCCAAAAGTGAGATTCACTATAAACTCTGATTGTACAATCTGCGTTAGAGCTACCATCAACTATGTAGTGCAAATGCATCAATATATTGATAGAGTATGTCCTCCTATTACACAGTTTTGGTATACCTAAGACCACATTCAGAGAGGTGCTGGCGCCTGTAAAGGAGTGCCTTGTTCTGTAGCTTCAGCCGCCAGATGCTGCATGCAGGCAGCCCATTCATGTCTATTGATCTGGATGAGCTACCTGCATGCAGCACCCAACGGCTGAAACTGCCCAAACAAGGTGCTCCTTCATGGACTACGGGTCTCAGGACCTGTCTGAACAAGCCCTAAAAGGACACTGTACAAAGATTATACAATCTAATTGTACAATGTATGGCTGGCCTAGTAATTCCCTCACTTTGGAGGGATCTCTGCTCACCTCCTGCTGTATCTGCAAGACAGAAAGGCAAAAAGAAAATCTCTTCAATGACTTAAATCACAATATTCAGCATATGCGTTTTTTTTAATCATCACTACTTTTAGCTTATGGGCAAAAAAAATATTTAGCATAGGATTTCCTGGCAATACAACTTTCAGACAAGCCTGGCCTGCAAAATCCAGACTACTGAAGACCAAAGACTGACAACTAATCTGCAAACACTGCTCCAAACACAAATGTTCATAAATACTAAACTTTCCAAAGGCTGGCCATTCTGAGAGGATACACAGAGGAGGGGAAATGGATATGGAAGCTGGGTGTCAGTCACTCCAATCTGGGAGCAAGCAGCTACCAGAGCTTCCACCAACACCACAGGCAAGATGGGGAAAAACGTTATTCCCCAGCTGTGTACAGAAAATTCTATGTGCGGGGGCTGGCTCGTTAGATCTGTATAGTTGTTCCTTTGTCACTTTTCCATAATGGCGTTATATGGGATGGAAAAAACAAACTGCATTTTAGACAAAGTTAGAAACACCACAACTATCTATAGAGACAAGGCATCTCAGTAGAAAAAAAAAAAAAGTACAGATCTGAAGGGGGGGGGGGGGGGGGATCTGGTATAGATCTGAAGGGGAGGGGGGGGATCTGGTATAGATCTGAAGGGGAGGGGGGATCTGGTATAGATCTGAAGGGGAGGGGGGGGATCTGGTATAGATCTGAAGGGGAGGGGGGGGATCTGGTATAGATCTGAAGGGGAGGGGGGGGATCTGGTATAGATCTGAAGGGGAGGGGGGGGATCTGGTATAGATCTGAAGGGGAGGGGGGGGATCTGGTATAGATCTGAAGGGGAGGGGGGGATCTGGTATAGATCTGAAGGGGAGGGGGGGGATCTGGTATAGATCTGAAGGGGAGGGGGGGATCTGGTATAGATCTGAAGGGGAGGGGGGGGATCTGGTATAGATCTGAAGGGGAGGGGGGGGATCTGGTATAGATCTGAAGGGGAGGGGGGGGATCTGGTATAGATCTGAAGGGGAGGGGGGGGATCTGGTATAGATCTGAAGGGGAGGGGGGGGATCTGGTATAGATCTGAAGGGGAGGGGGGGGATCTGGTATAGATCTGAAGGGGAGGGGGGGGATCTGGTATAGATCTGAAGGGGAGGGGGGGGATCTGGTATAGATCTGAAGGGGAGGGGGGGGATCTGGTATAGATCTGAAGGGGAGGGGGGGGATCTGGTATAGATCTGAAGGGGAGGGGGGGGATCTGGTATAGATCTGAAGGGGAGGGGGGGGGATCTGGTATAGATCTGAAGGGGAGGGGGGGGGATCTGGTATAGATCTGAAGGGGAGGGGGGGGATCTGGTATAGATCTGAAGGGGAGGGGGGGGATCTGGTATAGATCTGAAGGGGAGGGGGGGGATCTGGTATAGATCTGAAGGGGAGGGGGGGATCTGGTATAGATCTGAAGGGGAGGGGGGGGATCTGGTATAGATCTGAAGGAGGGGGGGGATCTAGTACAGATCTGAAGGAGGGGGGAATCTAGTACAGATCTGAAGGAGGGGGGGGATCTAGTACAGATCTGAAGGAGGGGGGAATCTAGTACAGATCTGAAGGAGGGGGGGATCTAGTACAGATCTGAAGGAGGGGGGGGATCTAGTACAGATCTGAAGGAGGGGGGATCTAGTACAGATCTGAAGGAGGGGGGGATCTAGTACAGATCTGAAGGAGGGGGGGATCTAGTACAGATCTGAAGGAGGGGGGGATCTAGTACAGATCTGAAGGAGGGGGGGATCTAGTACAGATCTGAAGGAGGGGGGATCTAGTACAGATCTGAAGGAGGGGGGGATCTAGTACAGATCTGAAGGAGGGGGGATCTAGTACAGATCTGAAGGAGGGGGGGATCTAGTACAGATCTGAAGGAGGGGGGGGATCTAGTACAGATCTGAAGGAGGGGGGGGGAATCTAGTACAGTTATGTAAAGCACATTTCTATGTAAAAACTGGCATTTTCCAGGCAGTTTGTGGTGACAGCTGTCAGGGCCATGCCTGTAGGTTTGTAGTAAGTGGGATATGTATGGGTATAGCCTTCCAAGCATCAGAGCCTATAAATAGAAGTACTGATAGGGCTGAGTGCCTTGTGCTCTGTGTAGATCAATGTCTTCCTGCTTGTATTGGGTGATCTCCTCCACATCCAGGATTATACATATACAGTATATATGATCAGGGATTGGTGAGGAGATCCTTCATGCAGAGCTCAGGTACCATATGTCAGCAGAGTGCACACAGCAGGTGCAGCTCAGGTGTTCCATGTCACACTTCTCCTCCTCCTCCTCCTCCTCCTGTACAGGGAGATGGTCAGACAACACCTGTCAGGTGAGGACAATTCCCAGGGATGATCTCCTCCTCATGTCCTGTATAGGAGGAGGAGGATAGAGAGGGGTCTGCTCTCTATATAAGCACCATCAGCTGATCTCACCAAGTCATCTCCAGGGCAGGGCAGGGGGGATGGGGTCTCACCTAGGGCTATGTACCGTCGGTTCACCCCTGTCTTGGCCTCGACCTTCTCCAGCAGGTCGGTACACACATTCTTCTGGTGCAGGAACTTCTCGAAGCCGTCCTTCAGTGCTGCAGCCATGTTTTGTATGTGTCCCTGCAGACGGCCAACTCGTCTATGTGTGTGTGTGGATGGCTGGGAGCTGCCTGTCTGAGATGGCTGATGTCAGGGGCGGGGCTTAGATCGGGGCGGACTGTTAGTCACTGCTCAGGCCAAACCACTGAGAGGAGGAGGAGGAGGAGGAGGAGGAGGAGGAGGAGAGCTGGCAGCTGCCAGACGTCTCTGTGTAACTTCTATGAGCGACCAGTGCTGCAACCAACCACACCCAGAGCACACTGCGGAGAGCACAGCGCCGCCGAGGTGTCACTTACCTCAGGGCACAGCCTTCTTCGCTCCATAAACATCACAGGCTCCTTAATTGTATAACAAAGGAGAGGTGTCACCTCAGGACACAAGATCCTCTCATTTATACCAGAAGAGTCACGAATGTAGTACGTACTGTATAAAAAGGAGAGTTGTCAAGGACACACACACTCCTCTAATGTATAAAGAGGATAATTGCCACTTCTGAGTATAGCCTCTCATTTATATAAGGAGGAGAGTTGTCACCTCAAAGCGCACACTCCTCTAATGTATGAAGAGGAGAGTTGTCACCTCAGGGCACAGGCTCCTCTAATGTATGAAGAGGAGAGTTGTCACCTCAGGGCACAGGCTCCTCTAATGTATGAAGAGGAGAATTGCCACTTCAGGGTATATCCTCTCATGTATATAAGGAGCAGTGTTGCCAACCGCAAGTAGATTTATGGGCAGCCAGTAAATTTGAACCCATGAAAGTCCGTTACGGGCACCGGTGCCCGTAAAAACAATGGCCGCGAGCCGACCACGCAACGGCGCATGCGCCGTTCTGAAGCCAGTCGGGCTTGAGAAAGCTCGGCCAGGTGGCGCATGCACAGTAACGTAATTGCGCCGCCTGGTGCCATTTTCAAATCCATTGAGAGAGACCACAGCGGCCAGCCAGGGCGACTCTGTCCTGTCATGCAGTGCATGACTGCACACTCGTCATAGGCGGAGCAGAGGTACCGGAGGAGAGTGAAGCTGTAGGGGGGATATAATATCAGTAGTAAAAGGAGGACGTTACTGGGAGCCAGCCGGGAGAAGTAATATGATGGTGAATAGAGCACATCAGTCTCTGTCCCTGGGCCCTGGCTGCATGGCATATGCAGGGGACAGAGACTGATGTGCTCTATTCACCATCATATTACTTCTCCAGTCCACACCATCAGTGTGCTGTGTCCTCCTCCTGTGCCCCTTTTATCTCTCCACAGGTCAGGGCAGCACTTGTGGAGAGGTGAAAGGGGTACAGGAGGAGGACACAGCACACTGATGATGTGAAGAAGTAATATGATGGTGGGCAGAGGAGGAGGCTACTCTGAGGATGTATCATGCCCACAGCCTCTGTCCACCTCCTGTAGTATGCCCGCAGCCTCTGTCCACCTCCTGTAGTATGCCCGCAGCCTCTGTCCACCTCCTGTAGTATGCCCGCAGCCTCTGTCCACCTCCTGTAGTATGCCCGCAGCCTCTGTCCACCTCCTGTAGTATGCCCGCAGCCTCTTTCCACCTCCTGTAGTATGTCTGCAGCCTCTGTCCGCCTCCTGTATCATGTCCGCAGCCTCTGTCCACCTCCTGAGGTATGTCCGCAGTCTCTTTCCACCTCCTGTAGTATGTCCGCAGGCTCTGTCCACCTCGTGTAGCATGTCCACAGCCTCTGTCCACCTCCTGTAGTATGTCCACAGCCTCTGTCCACCTCCTGTATCATGTCCGCAGCCTCTGTCCACCTCCTGTAGTATGCCCACAGCCTCTGTCCACCTCCTGTAGTATGCCCACAGCCTCTGTCCACCTCCTGTAGTATGCCCGCAGCCTCTGTCCACCTCCTGTAGCATGTCCACAGCCTCTGTCCACCTCCTGTAGTATGTCCGCAGCCTCTGTCCAACTCCTGTATCATGTCCGCAGCCTCTGTCCACCTCCTGTAGTATGCCCGCAGCCTCTGTCCACCTCCTGTAGTATGCCCGCAGCCTCTGTCCACCTCCTGTAGTATGCCCGCAGCCTCTGTCCACCTCCTGTAGTATGCCCGCAGCCTCTGTCCACCTCCTGTAGTATGCCCGCAGCCTCTGTCCACCTCCTGTAGTATGCCCGCAGCCTCTGTCCACCTCCTGTAGTATGCCCGCAGCCTCTGTCCACCTCCTGTAGTATGCCCGCAGCCTCTGTCCACCTCCTGTAGTATGCCCGCAGCCTCTGTCCACCTCCTGTAGTATGTCTGCAGCGTCTGTCCACCTCCTGTAGTATGTCCGCAGCCTCTGTCCACCTCCTGTAGTATGTCCGCAGCCTCTGTCCACCTCCTGTAGTATGTCTGCAGCGTCTGTCCACCTCCTGTAGTATGTCCGCAGCCTCTGTCCACCTCCTGTATCATGTCCGCAGCCTCTGTCCACCTCATTTAGTATGTCTGCAGTCTCTTTTCACCTCCTGTAGTATGTCCGCAGCCTCTGTCCACCTCCTGTAGTATGTCCACAGCCTCTGTCCACCTCCTGTAGTATGTCCGCAGTCTCTTTCCACCTCCTGTAGTATGTCCACAGCCTCTGTCCACCTCCTGTAGTATGTCCACAGTCTCTGTCCACCTCCTGTAGTATGTCTGCAGCCTCTGTCCACCTCCTGTAGTATGTCCGCAGCCTCTGTCCACCTCCTGTATCATGTCAGCAGCCTCTGTCCACCTCCTGTAGTATGTCCACAGCCCCTGTCCACCTCCTGTATCATGTCCGCAGCCTCTGTTCACCTCCTGTAGTATGTCCGCAGCCTCTGTCCCCCTCCTGTAGTATGTCTGCAGCCTTTGTCCACTTCCTGTATCATGTCCGCAGCCTCTGTCCTCCTGTATCATATTCGCAGCCTCTGACCATCTCTTGTCTTTTATCATGTCTGCAGTCTCTGAGGGGATCCTAGAAAGTACAAAATATTTTACAGCGCACACATACAAGAATGACATTTCCTGCAAGGCTAGTTCCTAGAAAGTAGTCAAGAGTGGGAGCGCTGCCGGGATGGGGGTTACGGGAAAAGGACAGACATGTGTGGACTGTGGAGAGGAGACTATAGAATAGCTGGAGCCGTCTGACTAAGCCCTGCAAGGTGCACCTGAGAGGAGGTCAGTGACAGTGCCGCCAGGCCAGTCTGAGGGGGTCACTAATGTAAGGGTGGAGTGAATACAATAATGTAAGAGTGCACTGATATAAAGGTTCCCCCCTATATTAGTAACCCCCCTTACCTTAGTGTATTCACTCTGCGGAAGGTGGTCTCTGGTCACCATCCTGCACACTCTGATGTAAGGGGGAACTCTCTGCTGGCCTGGTTATAGTAACCTGACCTTCATGTAAATTGAGAAATATGTTTTTTGACTTTTGTTTAACTTAAACACATTGCTAATAGCACTAGCTATGTGTTTATAGTTCAAATATTGATATTTTTACTGTTTAGCACTAAAAACAATAATTTCAGGTACTTTTTTACAGTGCCAGTAAAGAATGTGGATCCGCCAGTAAATGTCATGGTTTTTTGTCAGTAAAAAATTGGCGCCGTTTGTAAATTTTGGCGTTCTGCCAGTAACTTTCCTTCAGGGGTTTGGCAACACTGATAAGGAGGAGAATTGTCACCTCAAAGCACACACACCTCGAATAAATGAAGAGGAGAGTTGTCACCTCAGGGTACAGGCTCCTCTAATGTATGAAGGGGAGAGTTGTCACTCAGGGTACAGGCTCCTCTAATGTATGAAGAGGAGAGTAGTTACCTCAGGGTACAGGCTCCTCTAATGTGTGAAGAGGATACAGGCTCCTCTAATGTATGAAGAGGATAAGGTACAGTTTCCTCTAATGTATGAAGAGGAGAGTTGTAACCTCAGGGTACAGGCTCCTCTAATGTATGAAGAGGACAATTGCCACTTCAGGGTATATCCTCTCATGTATATAAGCAGGAGAGTTGTTACCTCAAAGCACACACTCCTCGAATGTATGAAGAGGAGAGTTGTCACCTCAGGGTACAGGCTCCTCTAAAGTATGAAGAGGAGAGTAGTCACCTCATGGTACAAGCTCCTCTAATGTATGAAGAGGACAATTGCCACTTCAGGGTATATCCTCTCATTTATATAAGGAGTAGAGTTGTCACCTCAAAGTGCACACTCCTTGAATGTATGAAGAGGAGAGTTGTCACCTCAGGGTACAGGATCCTCTAATGTATGAAGAGGAGAGTTGTCACCTCTAGGTACAGGCTCCTCTAATTTATGAAGAGGAGAGTAGTTACCTCTGGGTACAGGCTCCTCTAATGTATAAAGAGGATACAGGCTCCTCTAATGTATGAAGAGGATAGGGTACTGTCTCCTCTAATGTATGAAGAGGAGAGTTGTTACCTCAGGGTACAGGCTCCTCTAATGTAGGAAGAGGACAATTGCCACTTCAGGGTATATCCTCTCATTTATATAAGAAGAGTTGTCACCTCAAAGCGCACACTCCTCAAATGTATGAAGAGGAGAGTTGTCACCTCAGGGTACAGGCTCCTCTAAAGTATGAAGAGGAGAGTTGTCACCTCAAGGTACAGGCTCCTCTAATGTATGAAGAGGAGAGTAGTTACCTCAGGGTACAGGCTCCTCTAATGTATGAAGAGGATACAGGCTCCTCTAATGTATGAAGAGGATAGGGTACTGTCTCCTCTAATGTATAAAGAGGAGAGTTGTTACCTCAGGGTACAGGCTCCTCTAATGTATGAAGAGGACAATTGCCACTTCAGGGTCTATCCTCTCATTTATATAAAAAGCACCTCAAAGCACACACTCCTTAAATGTATGAAAAGGAAAGTTGTCACCTCAGGGTACATGCTTCTCTAATGTATGAGGAGGAGAGTTGTCACCTCAGGGTATAGGCTCCTCTAATGTATGAAGAGGAGAGCAGTCACCTCAGGGTACAGGTTCCCCTAATGTATGTGTAGCGCCTGCCCCCGATTTTCCAGGAGCCTGATGGTTACTACCAGATGTAGGGAGGGCTGACATACAGTCTCTCACAAAAGTGAGTACACCCCTCACATTTTTGTAAATATTTTATTATATCTTTCCATGTGACAACACTGAAGAAATGACACTTTTCTACAGTGTAAAGTAGTGAGTGTACAGCTTGTATATCAGTGTAAATTTGCTGTCCCCTCAAAATAACTAAACGCACAGCCATTAATGTCTAAACCACTGGCAACAAGTGAGTACACCCTTAAGTGAAAATGTCCAAATTGGGCCTAAAGTGTCAATATTATGTGTGGCTACCATTATTTTCCAGCACTGTCTTAACCCTCTAGGCATGGAGTTCACCAAAGCTTCACAAGCTGCCACTGGAGTCCTCTTCCACTCCTCCATGACGACATCATGAAACTGGTGGATGTTAGAGACCTTGCGCTCCTCCACCTTCCATTTGAGGATGCCTCACAGATGCTCAATAAGGTTTAGGTCAGGAGACATGCTTGACCAGTCCATCACCTTTACCCTCAGCTTCTTTAGCAAGGTAGTGGTCGTCTTGGAGGTGTGTTTGGGGTAGAGTTGCCAACTCATCCCTTTAAACCCAAACACATATTAATTACACAAGTTCTGTGGCTGATTAAGGTGGCAATTAAACTCACTGTACAACCACATTGGAATGTTGTGTGTGTGTTTGTGTGTGTGTGTGTGTATATGTGTATATGTATGTGTGTATATATATATATATATATATATATATATATATATATATATATATATATATATATATAAATAAATTAGTCTAATTTTGTTGTGTACCCTTTGCTGGGTCGTTTGGGGTGTGGTTGTATTCCATTCATCTATTGTCTGTCTGCCTTGGGAGAAAAGTATATTATGGGATGTATGTCTATGTGGAGGGGGGGGGGGGGGGATTCCTCCAGCAGCCCCTGCCTGTTGATAAGACTGTTTATTGATGAGAAGTCTGAATACACCTGACCTGTGTCTATTGCTTTGGACAGTTTACCCTGCCCTTAATGTAAAGGGAGGGAGAGGGGTTGTTCTTGAGTGTTACCTCGCTGTACATGTGTTTCAATAAACATTCGTTACACTGACTACCTAACTAGAATATCACATTGGCACAATGGGTATGACGTTTTTTTTCAAGTGCACCAACACAAAGTCATCTTTTTTTTTATTTAACTGTCTATTCAAAGATTTTTTCAATTATAACCAATCATATTTTAAAAAAATGACAAACATAGAAATAAACCGATTACAAAGCCAACTTTGCTAAGCATATACAACTGATAAGCCAACATTGACACAAATTTATAGACTAAAAGATAGGAGGTTAATGCACCACCCTAGTGCAAATTCACTTCAAATCAAATAGTAACCTCCAAAATATGTCAGTATGCAACAATTACTGCAATTGTTAATCTATATTACATATACCTTAACTTAATTACTTTAAGATGAGAAACCTTTCTCCTGATCGCATCAATGGGGGTCCGGAGACAAAATCTACTAAAAAAGGAGGGAAAAGGAAAAAGACAGAGAGAGAAAAAAAAAAAAAACTAACTCAAGCTCAAAACCTTCACTGCTTCCACCCCCCCACCCCACCCCTCCTCCCGGAGTTCCCCCATCAGGGGCCGGCCTATCCTTATAGATCCACCCTCCCAACCTAGATGGAAATGCAATCAACATATTGGGGAGTACCCGAAAAGGTAGTCCATGGCCTCCAGGTATCCCTACACTCCTCCTCTCTACCATAGAGAGACGCTGTCATAAATTCCATTGTCTTAATTTTGTCTATCCTAGAGAACCAATGTTTCAGAGAAAGTGTAGTCGTGGACTTCCACAAGTCTGGAATACAAGCCCGGGCAGCATTCAGCATTTACGCTAACAGCGTCTTTCTATAGTGGTGAAGGGGTTGTTCATTTAAATGCAAGAGATAGCCCAAAGGGTCCGAACCAAGGTCAACTAATGTCCATTGTTTAATCATCTTCCCCACGTCCTTCCAAAATGATGTAATTAACGGGCACAGCCAAATAGTTCCACATCTGCTATAGACCTTAAAAAGTGTGCCAATTGAAAGGCAGACCACGGGCTCAAGGGAGGCTGTGTAAGAGTGGAGAGATCCTGCGTAGACATCCAACCCTGTTGGGTAGCAAAATGCATGCATCTAGTTCTAACTATTGCTATCAACCCCCAAAGCTGTTTATTATCAAGCCCGGGCTTGAAATCTGGGTTCTGGATCACTGGTGTTAATGGGGAAGGGTAGGGAGAGAGGCCTTTTGTTGAAAATATAGTAAGCAGTAAGAACTGCAATAGTAGCCCCAATTGTAGGATGCCTCTTCGAACCCCGATAATAATTATGAGCGACCCATGGGAGTGTAGACAAAGCAATCGGTGAGGCATATTGTTCGACTTGTACCCACAGTTTAGTCTGTGAGGAAGTGCACCATGACACCACTATAGACAGATGTAAGGCTCGATAGTAAGAGATCAGGTCAGGCAGACCAATACCCCCCCGTGATTTAGGCAAAACCAACAACGAGTGGAGAAGTCTAGTGACTTCGCTGCTCCAGAGAAATTTAGTTAACAGTGTCTGACACGAGAGAAAAAAAAGCTTGAGGTAATTTAATAGGTATTGCTTGCATTAAATATAAGATCTGAGGAAGCAGTGTCATCTTAAATGCATTACACCTCCCAAGCCACATGAGGGTAAGGGTCTGCCATAGTTGAAAATGTGATTGCATTTTTGATAGTAATGGGCAGAAGTTTGTCCCATATAGTAGGGCCGTATCCAGGGTCAATTTAACCCCCAAGTTTTTCAAAAAGGACTTAACCCATTTGAACCAGTATACTCCTTGTAAGTTAACAATACACTCCTTGGAGAGGAGGATACTCATCGCTTCACATTTAGCATTGTTTATGGAGAAATTAGAAAGATCTTCATACCGAGCTAGACATTGGAGTAAACGTGGTAATGAAACCTCCGGATTTGTAAGAAAAAATGTGGCAATTTTATGCTCCATATTTGAGATCTGAAGTCCACTGATCAGGGGGTCCAATCTAATTTTGCAGAGAAAAGGTTCTAAGGTTAACACAAACATTAATGGAGAAAGAGGACAACCCTGTCTTGTTCCATTAGACAAAGAGAAATACTCTGATCGGACCCCATTAACCAGCACCGCCGCAGTAGGACTAGTATATAATGCCTGAATCCATGACAGCATTCAGATTCCCCCAGGCCAATCTAAGAGTAGATTGAAGAAATTGCCAATACACCCGATCAAATGCCATTTTAGCATCTGTTGATAAAAGGAGAAAGGGCTGGTTCTCTGAGTGTGCAATGTGAATCAAGTCTATCGCCCTTATAGTGTTATCCCTGGCCTCTCTCTTTGGGATAAAACCTGCCTGGTCTGCATGAATAAGGTGAGGAAAGTGTGGCAATAACCTATTCACTAGGATTTTTGAGATTCATTTTAAGTCAACATTTAAAAGTGCTATAGGCTGATAGTTCCCATATTGAGTATTATCTTTATCCTGCTTGGGAATCACAATAATGTGGGCCCTCAAAAAGTCTTCTGTTAGCTGACCATTGGCTGGAATTGAATTGTTAGTGCCTAAGAAGTAAGAAAAGAGAACGTCCTGGAAGGTTTTATAGTATATAAGAGTTAACCTGTTAGGAACGGGGGCCTTCCCTGGTTTAAGGGATTCTACCGCCAAGGCCAATTCTTTATTTGTTATAGGGGCTTCTATCCCAGCAATCACCTCCAACGGTAGTAGGGGCATACCCGATGTTGTCAAGAAGGAAGATATCAAATCTGCCCGAGTGGAGCATTGCTGGGTTTGAGTATTTTGCAGATTATATTGCAGATTATAAAGCCTCTAATAAAATTTTTGAAATTCCTGAGCTAATAGCCGCAGAGTCTGACAACTTGATGCCAGAGTCAGCCGTGATTTGAGTGATATGCAGTTTTGTTTGTGACCCTTACAGTGCCCTAGCTAATAAAACACCCGTTTTTTTTTTCCATACTCATATATAGACTGTTTATATCGACTCAATTTCTCCCTTACTTCTGAATTTGCAATTTGATTATACTGCTGAGGTAGGGAGAATAATTCTTCCTGTGTCTGCTTAGTGTGTTTTTGTGAATGGACTCAAGTTTACTAATCCTCACGGGTAACATCTCAGTTTCCAACCGCCTTAGTTTTTTTATCCTGGCTCCGTGTTTAAGAAAAATTCTTCTTATAATGCATTTATGCGCCTCCCACAATACAGTCAGAGACGTATTAGGTTGGTCATTCTGACTAAGATATTCTTCTAAACCCTGTAGAACCTCAGTCATGGTAGTTGGGTCCTTTAACAATGTATCGTTAAGCCTCCAAGACAGGGTCCTTGTAGCCACTATATTTAAACAAGCTTACCTCAGTAGTTCCGATTACGCCCTTAACTATCAAAAATCTACCTTGCTCATTACTAATGTATGTACCTAGCGACCATGGAACAGACCTTGCTATAAGAATACTGACTCCCTTGGCTTTAGATATCAGGCATGAGCTATGATATACCACTGGGTAGACTCTATTACTTAATTTTGGTATTTTCCCGGCCTGGAAATGTGTTTCCACATCTGACTCCACATTTTGGTCAAGTCTCTCAGTAATCTAGACCTTTTTTTGGGGACATTAAGGCCCTTCACATTAAGGGAGGTTAACCTTACCGTAGTGGACGGTCATCTTTTTGAAGAATCATACTGCCTCTGTATCCCTAATAGGTACAAACTGACATAATTCCTCAGGGTTGTCACCTCAGGGTACAGGCTCCTCGAATATATGCGTAGCTCCTACCCCTGATTTTCCAGGAGCCTGATGGTTACTACCAGAGGTAGGGAGGGCTGACATAATTCCTCATGGTGGAGGTTACTAGGCATGGTGGATGATGAACAAGGAAATAAAGTTGGACGCCAGTCACTTATATACTTAAACAAGAAAGAAGTTTATTTCTCAAACAGGAAAATGCGGGAGAGAGGGAATAAGACACAGGACGCCCTTAGTAATGATCAGCAACAGGCAGATTGGCAGACTCCTTAGAAACAAAATAGGAAAAATAAGGTAGACAGCAGTACAGGAGAAATTCCTTAGGCTGAACCAGCACCTCTGTACTTTGTAGGATAGGCTGTCTCCTCTAGTAACTGAACTTTAGTCACAGCATGATACAGATTCCCTTGGATGAATTCTCTCTTAAAGTCCTCCAATAAATTGCTTCTCACAGCATTCATAGCAGTGAATCTGGCTGAGAAAAGTATGTTTATCCATAACTTGAATTTACTGTAGCTCATGAAACTAATGTCAAAGGCAACAGTGCCACATACTGACAAAAAGGGAGAACCCCTAACTGGAACAGGATTAGGAAAGAAGCCATTTGACCATTAAACACTACAAATTAGCCAGGCTAGCTACCACCCAACACAACTAAATTTACCTGTAGCCCTATTCTAGGATGAGGGTGCTACATATGAAGAGGCGACTGTCACAAAAAATAAAATAAAAATATTTCTGGACACCCGTGGGTTATCTCCTCAAAATTTATTGTAGAAAATGGCATCAAAACACAGCTCTGAAGTAAAAATCCCTCTTCCCTTACATACGATCCCACATCCCCCAAGAAAAAGCACAACCCCCCCCCCCCCCAACCTTCCCACCCATCAAAACATAATGCAACATGTGAGCCCGTTCCCATCCCCCTATCTCCCCTCAGCACATATATTGGACCACTAAGCACCTTCCTCTAATGACCATGCTGGAACCAAAGAACTGTGACAAATCCCCCTAGATGGTACCCCTGATGACTGCACCTAAATCCAAGCCCTTCCCAATAAAGGTTCCAGACAAAGTAATTGCCTGATTACCTAGGCATAGGGCTCTACACCATATCGCCACATTGGGCGCATGCAGTAACCAAATACCAGGTCAGAGAATACTAAGACGGACCAATCTCACTGTATAATGATCACCTCTGTATAGGTGATTCCTTGTGTGAACCAGATCTAATCCCACCTGGATGGATGAAACAAAAGTTCTGATGATTCTGGTATCATATGGAGGTGACCCCACAGATGGAAAGTGCTATATGGTGTCACAAGGAAGCACAGATAAATACATCCGATCAGTAAATGAGTGGGTCCCGACAATTCGTACTCTGTTAGAACTGCCGATATGATAAGTAATGTGTTTGAGTGTACTCACAGATCAGCTTCCTTAATGCCGCGTACACACGACCGGACTTTACAGCATACTTGGTCCTGTGGACCGGAGTCCGTCGGACAATTCGATTGTGTGTTGGCTCCAGCGGACTTTTTTTCCCCAAAAGTTTGACGGACCTAGAAATGAAACATGTTTCAAATCTTTTCGACGGACTCGAGTCCGGTTGAAAAGTTTGCTCGTCTGTATGCTAGTCCGACGGACAAAAACAGACGCTAGGGCAGCTATTGGCTACTGGCTATGAACTTCCTTGTTTTAGTCCGGTCGTACGTCATCATGTACGAATCTGTCGGACTTTGGTTGATCGTGTGTAGGCAAGTCCGTTCATTCGTAAAGTCCGTCGAAAAGTCCGCCGGACAAAGTCTGCCGTAAAGTCCGGTCGTGTGTACACGGCATAAGTGACAGCTGGATGGTTGTAATTGTGGCAGTCCTCCAAAAGGTTGCAATACATAAGGTAGCTGAATAGGAAGGATAGAAGTGGCTATCCCGTGGGTCAGGCAGATAATGCAGGTTAGATGGTAGTCCTGTGTAAGTCCTGCAGGTGCATTGTTCCCATGGTAAGCTCTGAATTGAGCATTATGCTGATTTTTACCTGTGCAATAAATAGCAGGTGCAGATAGTCCGTGACTTCCAGGTAGATATCAACAACCAGCAGTCCACCTCAGGGTACAGGCTCCTCTATTGCATGAAGAGGACAGAGGAGAGTATTCACCTCAGGGCACAGGCTCTTCAATGTATGAAGAAGAGAGCTGTCACCTCAGGGTGCAGGCTCCTCAAATGTATGAAGAGGCGAGTTGTCATCTTAGGGTACAGACTCCTCTAACCTTTTAAAGAGGGGAGTTGTCACTTTGTATTGCAGAAAGATCAAAGGCTCTTTTATTGAATAAAGAGCAGAGGTGTGAGCTCAGGACACAGAATCCTCTAATATATAAAGTGGCGAGTTGTCACCTCAGGGTACTTGGGTTCTTCCAATTTATAAACAGCAGTGTTATCACCTCAGGGCACAGGCTCCTCTAATGTATAAAGAAGAAGCATATATAAAAGAATTTATAAAGTACCTCAGGGTGCAGGCTTTTCTAATGTATCAAGAGCAGAGGTATCACTTACCTCATGAGGAACGTGTGTAAACCGCAGACATACAGTGGCTCAGGCTTGCTTCAGTTAGTGTACTGGAAGATGTAGTTAGTCTGCCTGCCATTAGATGGCTCAGTTATAGTATGGTGAGGGGAAATTTGAAATTAGGTGTTAGCTCCCCTTTTAGAAATGGGTGTAATTATTGCCCATATAAATCATGTGCCCTAGTTAGACAGGGCATTGGAACCAAATACCCCAGACCTGTTAAGATGTAGCCTCATGCAGAGCTGATCTACAGGTCCCTTTGCAGAGCTGAAATCCCAGGCAAGGAGGTACAGGACATGGGAGGATTTGCTGTAGTCGCCCCGTCTCCCCTGACGTTGTTCTGCAGTAGGGTGCATAAGGCCTTGAAGGACTGGACAGAGTCATCTGAGTAATGGTGAAGCCTGGGAATGAGTGCCATCGGGGAGAGAAGAGAATGGTATGCTAAGGCTCCATTCACACTTGTGCAACTTGAAACTTTGGACATCAAAGTCACATGACAAGTCACAGTCCATTCTTTTCAATGTCACTGGTTCAAATTGGTGCGACTTAAAGTTGCAGCGACTTTTAAAAAGTGCCTGCATTACTTTTGATGCAACTTTGATCCAGAGAGTGTAAAGTCCTGGAAATCGTGCGACTGGAGTCGAACATGTGTAAATGGAGTCTTAAGGAAGCACGTTGATCTCCCTGACCCTCCGACCTGTGATTTGGTGATAAAAGCTAAATGTTGTGGACTTGGCTCCACTTCCCTGTATATACTAACTCTATGGTGACCCGGCGGGGGGGGGGGGCATGGCCAGCGTGGCATGTGAGTAGACGCTCCCAGCTTTATCCTGATTCGATCCAGTTTATGGCACCCTACACCACCCGCTTTTGGACACCTCACCCGGGGGAACATCTACTCCACAAACCCGCTGTTATCTACACCCGCATAGCGGTAATGAGGACCCGTGGGAACCGTGGAGATGGCCCGAGGATGGATCACCAAAATGGCGCCGCTCCGGCGTCCACACAGAAGGTGCGAGGCAGGGAGAAAGCAAAGGACGGAATAAGTAAACAATTGAAATACCCTAAAGACTTTCCCGGAGACCACCCTAAAGATATGCGCTATTATGCCCAGAAAATGACAGAGAAATTGGGCATGGCAGGTGTGCAGTCCCTGGACAATGGCACGGAACCTAATGACACTGATATGGAGGAGGGAGGGAGAGATCAGGGAGTGGCCGCCATGTTTGACCAGGCTAATGACTGTAATGATATGATGGAGGAATCTGAGGATCCTGGTGAGGAGGGGGAGAACAACCAACCCTGGCTGCCATCCTGAGAGCAGTGAACAAGTGCACAGCCTCAGCAAACAATCTGCAGGACCGTTTTGGAGGTCTAAAGGAGGATGTTAGCCTGATCAGACAAGACATACAAAAAATAATGGAGAGAACCACAGCAGCAGAGAGCAGGATCAGGGAAATTGAAGACAAGCTTCCCGCTATGCTTAGGGAGTCCCAGTCCACCACATGCCTGGCTAAAGCTACTGACATGTGCGCTGAGGACTTTGAGAACCGCCTAAGGTGCAATAATGTCCATATAGTGGGGTTACCCGAGAAAGTGGAGGGTCGGGACCCCACGCAATTTGTGGAACAGTGGCTGTCAGATGTCTTTCGAAAAGAGGCCTTCACACACCTGTATGCAGTCGAGAGGGCTCACATAGTCCCAGCCAGACCTTTACCACCGGGGCATCCTCCCTGCCCACTTTAATGGCACACGTGTCTCCTTTTACCCGGATTTCTCCGCTGCAGTCCAGAAAAAAAAAATGCCTGCTGAAGTTGCAAGCCTCCTATGCAATGTTCTATCCAGCGAAACTACAAGTCACCTAACGGGGGCAGGCCCACTTCTTTGAACACCCAGCCGAGGCCTCGGCATGGTTGGATGCTAATGAAAATGCGCTCAGACAAGCTCAGAGGCCCATGGCAGAAGAATACCGAAACCCCTGACTGATCCCAAGTGCTTTGTCTTATCTCCCCCTCGGCCGAGGGAATTGCTGGAAACATACAATAATTTACTTTACAAAATGCGAGTTTGGAACTGAGTTTATTCATGATAATGCATCTACAAATGTTTACCTGCGACTTTGTTGCCGCCTTTAGCGGCCCTACTGATGGTTCAGGGGACCTGAAGTCCCTACTGACACCTTGGTGTCCAGGAGTACACAGAGTTTGTGCTCTCATAAGAAACAAGCCCTTGCAGGCGTTTGACCTGATACAAGTAGGAACTGTTTAAGGCACCGTTGTGCGTATGTTATTATGTTGAACAGGTTGGTTCCAGAGCAGAAGGATTTCACCACCATCCATACAGAGTCACAGCACCTGATACTGTATGGCAGAGTCAACAGTCACAATTGAGCAACAGATCTAGGAGACCGGACACAACTCCCCTCCCACATGGGGATATGTTGGAAGAGAGCTATGTTCCCCCTACAAATTATCTATCAGTACCTATCCGATGGCAACAGTGACAGTGCTATCTTGGAACATTTGGAGGCTACATGACCCCTTGAAGCATACCATGGTGTCGTCCTTATTAAGGAAACGTTTACCTGCTATTTGTGCCTTACAGGAGACCCATCTCACAGCAGACTCTGTGGCATGTCTGAACTTTCGTTGGGTGGATAAAGCTTATCATTCCACTCACACCTCGTACTCTAGAGGTGTGAGTGTACTGATTCACAGCTCCATAGATTACGAGGAGATTGGCTCCGAGATTGATGCAGAAGGGAGATATGTTTTTCTGTTATGCAGGTTGTTCTCTCTCAAATGTATTCTTGCTTTTGTCTATGTACCCCCCCCCCCCCCCCCCCATATAATAACCAGGTTTTAAAAGCCCTATTGTATTGGAATACCAGATTAAATGTCCGGAGGTGCCATTATACGCCTTCAGAGATTTTAATTGCTACACAGACCAGATACTGGACAAACATCCGCCGGTGGTCAGGAGGAGAGGGACGAATCGCACTGCCCTTTGGAAATTTATAGAGGAGGTGGGATGGAAGGACCCGTGGCAAGCAAAAAATCCGGGAGTAAAACAATTCTCCGGCTTCTCCAAGAGTTATTCAATGCTGTCACGGATAGATCTATGTCAATGTTCTTTTGTAGCTGAACGATTCCATTTTGGAGGTGTCCTATGCCCTCAGAAGTGTATCAGATCACTCCCCAATGATTGCAACACTAGAGGTACGCCCTCCCTCCACGGTACACAAATCTCCATGGAAGTTAAATGCATTTTAGTTACATCTCTTCCCTTCCCATGAGCAGACGGAATCTCAAATTATAGACTTTTGGCGTGACCGCGCAGATGGGGTAAGTGTGGACACAGCCTGGGAGGCCTTCAAGGCTTTTTTGAGAGGAATCTTTATTAGAGAAATTCAAGCTATCAAGAGAAAGACGAATGCTCAGAGGGAGGGAATGGAACATATGGCGGAGGATTTGTAAGGGAAATTAATTTCTAACTCGACAGATGGTAATAGGGAGGCGTGGCTCTCGGCTCAGGATGCTCTGTACCGAATCACGGCCTCGGTTGCGGAGAGAAAGACGTTTTTTACTAAGGTGGCATTCTATGAGGAAGGTGAACACACTGGATGCCTTTTAGCAACAATAGCTCACTCCCAACAAGTGTCCCCCTCTATCGGGGCATTGCGTACACACTTAGGTGGGGTGACTAACTCCCCAGACCAAATTATGTCAGAACTTGTGAGGTTTTACTCCTCTTTATATGACTCTATACAAACATATTTATTGGAATCTATGAATAACTAGCTGGCTGCTATCCAACTGCCTAGTATGTCTATCTCCTCTAAGGAGATATTAGATGCCCCCCTGGACTACAATTGGTGACCCGTTTGTTCCCCAACTCTAAAGCCCCTGGAGATGACGGTTTACCCATTGAGGTATATAAACAATATGAAGGGCCCATGCTTCCACAACTACTGAAGGTATTCAATGCAGCGAAAGAGAATGGTAACCTCCCACAGCCTATGACTAGGGCTAATATCGTATTGATACTGAAGCCAAATAAGGATCCCTTGACCCGAGTTCATAAAGACCTATTTCCCTTCTACAAAACGACATAAAGATCTTAGCCAAAGTTTTGGCAATGCAGTTGAATAGAGTGATCTCCACTATAATACACTCGGATTAATCCGGGTTTATGCCCCAAAAGTCGACTGCAATAAACTTGCAAAGACTTTTCCTGAACATCTAATCTGTAGCGGACAACACGTGAGACCGAGCGTTGCTATCGCTAGATGCCCACAAGGCGTTTGATAGTATTGAGTGGGAGTTCCTTTGGGCAGTGACTTTTAACTTACATAGAAGCACTAGGCAGGGTTGCCCCTTGTCTCCCCTATTATTTGCCCTGGCCATTGAGCCCTTAGCTGCCCTGATCCGCTCTCAATACCTCAATTCCTCAATACAGGGATTTGACTATGGAGACCTTAACCCTTTCATGACTAAGTCTATTTTTGACATTTGGTGTTTACAAGTTAAAATCCGTATTTTTTGCTAGAAAATTACTTAGAGCCCCCAAACATTATATATATTTTTTTAGCAGAGAATCTAGAGAATAAAATGCTGATTGTTGTAATATTTTATATCACACGGTATTTGTGCAGTGGTGTTTTAAATGCAACTTTTTGGGAAAAGGGACACTTTCATGAATTTAAAAAAAAAACAAACAGTAAAGTTAGCCCATTTTTTTTGTATAATGTGAAAGATGATGTTATGCCGAGTAAATAGATACCAAACATGTCACGCTTTATAATTGCACGCACTCGTGGAATGGCGACAAACTACGGTACCTAAAAATCTCCTTAGGCGACGCTTTAAATTTTTTTTACGGTTACCAGGTTAGAGTTACAGAGGAGGTCTAGTGCTAGAACTATAGCTCTCGCTTTGACAATCGCGGCGATACCTCACATGTGTGATTTTAACACCGTTTACATAAGCGGGCGCGACTTTCGTATGCTTTTTTTTGCTGCGCGAGCTCGTGGGGACGGGGGCGCTTTAAAGAAATTTTTTTTCTTATTTATTTTATTTATTTTTATATTTATAAATTGTGTTTAAAAAATAAAAAATGATCAAAAAAAATGATCACTTTTATTGCTGTCACAAGGAATGCAAACATCCCTCCTTTGCACTTCAAAGTATTCAGATCGCCGTTTTCGGCGATTCTGAATACTGTATATTTTTTTTAAACCGGCGCCATTGGCAGCCGAGTAAACCAGAAGTGACGTCATGATGTCGCTTCCGTGTTCACCATTAGGAGGCTGGAACAAAGCCACTTACGGCTTTGTTCCAGACTGTGACTAGCGGCGGATTGGTGATCGGGCCTTCCGCTACATCAGGAGGCCCGGTAAGAGCGTCGGGAGGCAGCGGGAGGCGGTGGGGGTCCCCTCCCGTTCCTCCGGTATAACAGCCGAGCGGCTTTTAGCCGAATCGGTTCTTATCCCTGGAAAGCCGATCGCTGGCTCTATAAAAACAGTACCGGGATGATGCCCCCAGCTGACCATACAGGATATTCCGGTATCCACATCCTTTCGGTATCTAGGCATACAGATCACTGCATCCCCGTTAGACTATGTCAAACTTAACCTGACCCCTCTGCTTGATCGCTGTCGTGATCGGGTCAAGGTGTGGAGCAGGCTGAAGATGTCCCCAGTAGGAAAGGTGAATCTAATAAAAATGATTCTAATGCCACAACTGCTCTATGTGCTACACAACTCCCCTATGGTCATTCCCTTAAAAAAGTTTAGAATCATAAGCTCAATATTCAGATCACTTATATGGCTTGCTATACCCGCTAGAATCAAACTTGAGCAGCTGCAGCGCTCGAAAGAAGCTGGTGGATTGGCATTGCCCTTTCCCTGGCCGTATTACTTAGCCTCCCAAATGCAACACATTGCATGGGTTGTGTGACCAACACCTGACTTGAAACTCAACTTGCTGGACTCCTCTGCCCAGCCACTCAGTTTCACGACTGGTGGGGGGGTGGCGGACGGCCCGGTAGCCCTACACTACAACAAATCTAACAAACTCTACCCTACATATGCCCTTATGCAGAAGGTTTGGAATAAGGTCAGGATGCTTCAAGGGGTCAATGGGTTTACCAAATATAGTCCCATATGGGATAATCATTACTATCAGGAAATAGTGAAATTACCATATGGCTTGAAATGGAAACAGTATGGGGTGTCCCATATGATTCATATTTTCAGGAACGGAGGTTGAGGTCCTTTTCTGAGCTTAGGGAAGCCTTTCGACTTCCTGTTTCCATGCATTTTTACTACCTGCAAATCCAACATGCAGTTGCTGCTCAGAAAGGGGCGGGTCAATGGTCCTTGGATTCAACGTCAATCTTTAACTATCTGTTTGAGGTTACCACTTACAAGGGGTTTATATCCTGCTGCTATGCCATGCTGCTGAATCTCTTCCTACGGGACGCCCCCTTGAAGGCGGTGTCCCAGTGGGAACAGGATGTGGGAGTATTTGAAGATGAGCAGTGGGAGGAAGCCTTACAGGCGGTCCCCCAGTGCTCCATGAACGTGGCACAGAGGCTATCGCAACTCTATATAATCCTCAGGGTACACTACACGCCGGCTAGGCTGGCCCGTGTGGGGGTCAGAACTGACTCTACCTGTACTAGATGCTGTAGAGATCATGGCGATCTCATACATCTTCTATGGAGATGCCCGAAACTACACTTGTATTGGAAGAAGGTCACTAACACTCTCAACAGGGTTTTCCAGGTCCAGATACCACTAGACTCTAAACATTGCCTGCTAGGGATAATTGATGGCCTCCCAGTGGAGGATATCCCTAGACAGGCTATTGGTCAAGCTTTGTTTCAGGCTCATAAACTGATTCTGAGAAACTGGAAATCCACGGAACCTCCCACATTGCAGGAGTGGATTACTCAAATGGGTGACACCTTCCATTTGGAAAAACTTATCTATCAGCGTAGGGGGACACGAGCAAAGTTTGATAAGCTGTGGGCCTCCTGGCTGGATGTCCCTGGTCTGGCCCCTGTAGATTTGGTGTATGATCGACTATTCTCATAATAGAGGGAATCTTTTGGATCTAGATGTGTAGGTGTTTGATATTTCGTGTTTGTATAGCTCTTCCAGGGGAACCTGAAGGTAATATTTGCTTGTAATGCAAAAGTAGGAGGTGCTCTACATTGATGATCATGTCTACTGGTTGTGCTCTGGAACTGTCGGCTGTATTTCTGTTAAATAAAACCTTTACTGTTTGAGAAAAAAAACTCTGTGGTGATCCCAAAGAGAGGAATAGAGGTATAGAGGGAAGATGACATAAAGACGGGTGCCTGCACTCTGTGTTTGAATTACAATATGCTTAACCCTCCATGTAGCGTTCCCTGCCAAAGATATTGTAATGCCCCGTAGACACGGTCGGACATTGATCGGACATTCCGACAACAAATCCATGGATTTTTTCCGACGGATGTTGGCTCAAACTTGTTTTGCATACACACGGTCGCACAAAGTTGTCGTAATTTTCGATCGCCAAGAACGCGGTCACGTACATCACGTATGACGAGACTATAAAAGGGCAGTTCAGAACCAAGCGTGGCACCCTTTGGGCTCCTTTTGCTAATCTCGTGTTAGTAAAAGTTTGGTGAGCAACGATTTGCGCTTTTTCAGACTCGTGGCTTTCAGATCGTTTTCTGCTGTTCAGTTTGTGCTTGTGGGTTTGTATCTGTTCTTCAGTGCGTGCAGCGAGTACAATTGACTTGTCATCGTGTTCGTGTTCATTTGTTACTGATTTTCAGGTCGCTCTTCACAGGCCTTGCTGTTCTTCAGTGCGTTCTGTTACTTCGTTCTGAGCAGCCGACCGTTTTCTATCCATGTTGCGTATACGTACTCCTCGTAGAGTTCGTGCTGTTCAGGTGCTTGGTGTTGGGGTCCTTACCTTGACACAAGTCCAGTCCATGAACAGGGTGGGGAGGAGTTCATGGACCAAGAATTGGTTGCTCCA
Source organism: Aquarana catesbeiana (assembly GCF_042186555.1). Lineage (NCBI taxonomy): Eukaryota > Metazoa > Chordata > Amphibia > Anura > Ranidae > Aquarana > Aquarana catesbeiana. The sequence goes on from NC_133324.1 coordinate 190,447,786, forward strand.
GCGTGACCAGTTCTGTCACATGCCTTTGCTCTGTGAGATCCGTGAGAATAATCCTGATGATTTCAGGAACTTTCTCAGGATGATGTACCCCGTATTTCACCGTTTGTTGGCTTTGCTGACCCTCTATATCAGCAGGCAGGATACCTGCATGAGGCAAGCCATCACTCTGGAGCATAAGCTAGTCACCACCCTGCGGTACTTGGTGACGGGGAGAAGCCTGCAGGACCTTAAGTTCTCAACAGGCATCTCCCCCCAGGCTCTGGGGATCATTATCCCCGAGACCTGTTCTGCCATCATCCAGGTCCTGCAGAAGGAGTATATTAAGGTAAGATTTTTTATCCTTTAACATCACATTTTATTGTATTTAATGTTTACTAATGTAATGTATTTCTTTCTTCATTCCCTAATTACCATGATTGTAATATGCTGTGAATGTCCCCTTTGTCCTCATGCATGCTGGATTTTTATGTAATTTTTATTTTTGTCCTTCATACATATTTGCCTTCACTTACCTCCCCAGCATGCTCTCCTGGGCCTATATTCATCTCGTGTAGTCACTTAACAATGTATTTTGTCAGCTCCATAGTAGTGCTTTACCCTAAACAACCCCTAAAATGTAAAAAATTGTGATGTGTGCTTTAAATTCTGGCAGAGTGCCAGAGGTTTTTTTTTGGGGTCACAAAATCATTTGGAACCCTCCCTCCCCCCAACTGCTAACTCAGCTGATACCAATCCTCTATCTGCTGACTTTGCCAAACCCATACACACTATACCCACCTCTTTTGTGGTCAGATTTATGGATGAATTCCCCAAAGCATGTAGTGCAAGGGCCTGCTTGACTACTTTTAAATGGTACTGTTTGAAGTTTTTGGATCCTATTATTATCTTGATAGGTAATAGTAGAATGTAATAATGTGCTAAAATGTGTACAGTGTGTATTTATATCTTTGTATTATGACACTTCTTACCTGTCCAGTGGGCTGCCAATAGTGTAAGTAAGGAGGGGCTGGCCAAAGTAATCCACATTATTTAGGCATTCATCTCTCAATGAAGTGGAGAGGGTTACCTGTCCAAAACATCTCCCCCCCTCGTAAAATTCACAAAATGGCCCATAAATGTAATACTGATGTTGGCCAAGAATGTTTGTGTCTAATCTGCTTTCCATGTTTATGTGAAAAATGATTAATTTTATTTTCTTGTTTGATTCCACAGTTTCCTTCCAACCCACAGGAATGGCAGACTGTGGCCTCCCACTTTGCCCAGTGGTGGGACTTTCCTAACTGCGGAGGGGCAATTGATGGGAAACACGTCCACATCATCCCACCACCCAACTCAGGATCATACTATTACAACTACAAGGGGTTCAATAGTATTGTGATGTTGGCAGTGGTGTTGGCTACTTACGAATTCCTGTATGTGGACGTGGGGAAGAATGGGCGGATGTCAGATGGTGGAGTCATCGCCTAGACGGAGTTCTACAGGTGTCTCCAGAATGGCAGCTTGGACTTGCCACCTCCAGAAGACAATGCGGAAGGACTCCCATTCGTCTTCATTGCGGATGAAGTGTTTGCGCTGGGGGACCATCTTATTCCCTATGAGGACCCTCACCCCAGACCAGAGGGTTATTAATTACCGGCTGGCCAGAGCCAGAAGAGTGGTGGAGAACACATTTGGAATAATGGCCAGCCGGTTCCGCCTATTTCTTACACCCATACATGTGGCGGAGTATAAACTCAATCATATCATCCTGGCGTGCTGTGTTCTCCACAACTTTTTACGGAGAAATTCTGTGAACTATGCTGGCTCAGTTGGGCCTGAATCCGGAATTCAAGTAAATGAACCAACCCTGACGGCGCTTGAAGCTGGCCGTCCTGGCTTGCCCCCCCTGAGTGCCCGTGAGGTCTGTCTAAGATACCTTGAATACTTTGCGGGTAGGGGGGCCATCAATATGCCAGACAATGTCTGAGACATTTTTTAAATAAAAAACAAATTTGAACAACCAAAATATTTGCTGACATTTACTGCTTGTCTTTCTTTTAGCTGACCCTGACATAAATTTGGGGAATCCTGAAAATGGCGTGATTGTGTAACATTAGAAAGCATTGCTGGGTGTTATTTACTAAAGGCAAAGACACTTTGCACTACAAGTGCACTTGAGACTGCACTGAAACTGCGCTTGTAGTGCAAAGTGGATTTGCCCTTAGGAAATAACCCCCATTGTCAAAAATTTGGGGAGCATTGAAAGAAGAATCCACACATTCTTGATGAACAATCTTTTTAATACAAGCACAATCACATGTGCATTTATGAAAGGTTTTTAATACAAACCAACATGTTTGTTGTGTAACAATTTTTGGGGTCACATTAATAAAAGTAGAAATGTCCATTTAAGGTAAAACAGGCATGTTAAAAACCAACAAGAAGTACACAAATCTGGAACTTACAAAGTTCAACTTTGTTATAAATTGAAGGCAATATCAGACATGAGTATTTCTAAACTGTGTTTGAGATTGCGTTCAGATGGGGTGAAGTCACCCCTGGAAAAGCCAAATTTTGAAATTCACAAATGTCAACATGTGCTAGCTGCCATCATGGGGGATCAAGGGACGTGTTTTGTGGGTGCAACCCCCTCCTCTCAGCTACTTTATTATTGAGGAAGGGGTTGCACCCACAAAACGCATACATTGATCTCCCGTGATGGCAGATAGCACATGTTGACACACTGTGTGCATCTTCAAAATTTGGCTTTTCGACACTATGTAAAAAAAGGTGCAACAATTTTTTTGTGGAAAAAATGCAAACTACATTAGGGATTTCGAGGGGTTGTAAACTCTCCCGAAAACATCAATGATGTTCTTCATTTTGTTTTTAACATCATTGATGTTTTTCTGGATGTTTTCCAAGTCCCTATTACACCCCATGATCTTCCCGATCAGGATCTGGGCACTCTCACTGGTGAAATGTCCTTCATCCACAACATCCTGATCACCTAAAAATATGTAAAAAAAAAACACACCATGTATTATAAATATGCCGCCATCCATCTCTTACCTGAGCCTGTGGTCGCAGACACTCACCTGTTGTGGTGACAATTTCCACCACGTCTCCTTCCTCCTCCTCTTCCTGTTGCCTTTGGGGGATTTCCCCTTCTTCCTGAGGTGGGGGGTCTGTGGTCTCCTCGGATAAGTGGTGTCCTCCGAGTCTTTTCTCCCCTATATGAAAAAAAAATAGGTATACTTAACACACAGATATTTGATGGCAGAAATAGGAATATGAAACATTGCTTGGAAGTGGGGTACAATTGTCTCTTTTGGCAGAGTTGCAAGATGAAGAAATATTTTTTTCCTTTGTCAAGCTTGAATACTTACCTGTTTTGTACAAGCTTCACAGATGGAGTCACCCCTATAGTATACACTGGAGCACCTGTGTGGGCCCCTAATAAAAAGGGTGTTCTGGTGTCCCACACTAGTGCTCCAGCATCCAGATGTGTAAACAGCTGCTGAGTGTCCTCTCCTTACACAGAATCTAGTTTGCATTTCACTCTAGTTAACAACCCATCTAGACACCAAAATTATTTGAAGAGAAGTAGGCTAGCAAAAATGTATTCAAATGCATATGTCCAAAACATGGTGTTTTCTATGCCGAACAAACAATGTTTCATACGAACGAATAATGTGCACATGAACATGAAAGTTGCCATTTTAAACTGTACAACAGTTAAGAAAAGCACATGGAGCAGCAGGAACGTTAGAAAAATAAAGAATAGGAACACAGGACAACTACTTACTTTTTTGCAGCACTCTCCTGATCCTTCTGTACTGCTCATGCTCCCTTAATTTGAGGTCCGACCACCGCTTCCTCAGTTGATCTTTCGATCGCCGTACCCCAAAATTCTTCTGCAGACTCTTGACTACTTTCGCCATGATCTTGGCATTTCTGACATTGGGGTTGGGGTAAGGTCCATACTACCCGTCATAGTCGGCCCTCTTCAGTATGTCAACCATCTCCAACAACTCCCCAAAAGACATATTTGAGGCCTTAAATCGTCTCCTCCGGGATCGGGGCGTTTCTGGCTCCGGGCTTTCCTCCTCCTCCTCCTTGTTGTAATTAGCACGCACCTGCTGTGTTTCCGCCATGTGCTCTTCCCGCACTGCGCCGAACGATAAGGGGCGGAGAATAGACTAGAAAGAACGTCAGGGGCGGGCGGAGTTTCACGCATGCGCAGTGTATAGAAAGCGTAACACGCGTGCGTAGTACGTACGATCTGTGAGCGGAGGAAGGAGTATCGGAGGCGCCGATCATGATAACGAAGGTAAGATTTAACATTGGGCCTATACTGCTTCTAGATTGAGGCCTCTATTGGGACAAGATTAGGAGACTTTAGCCTGACATTAGGGTTTGTCTTGTGTTGTGTCTTGCAGAGAAAATGGATATCTTGAAGGATCAGGAGTTTATGAGCATATTCATAGATATGTTCAGGGAGCTGCCTTGTCTATGGCAGGTAAACCACACTGATTATAAGAACCAAATAAAGATAATTTGCTGCAATTTGTGAAGCCGGTGATCCCCACAGCAGACATCACCTATTTGAAGATCCTAATTGGTGCCATGGGGAGCACTTATCTAAGGAAGCACAAGAAGGTCCAGGATTCCCAGAGATCAGGAGCAGCAGATGACATTTATGTCCCCCAGGCTGTGGTACTATGACAGGCTGTATTTTCTGGCAGGTCAGACTGAACCCAGGCCAGCACTCCCCACACTTCCTTCTACGCTTCCTTCCCCCTCAGCTGAGGCTTCTGACGACCAACCTGGGCCTTCCAGGCAGCAACATGTGGAGGAGCCCAGCTTGAGCCAGGTATAGCATTCTTCTAAATATTTCTGGTTATCAAATTAATGATGTAAAATCTAACAAACTGTTAGTTTGGAGTACTAATTTATGATTGTGATTTATGAACCAAAAACTAAAACCATGTCCCTTTTTCATACACAGGGAAGTCTCAGCCAGGAGGTGGCCGGGCCAAGCAGGCTGCCCAATACCCAGGTCCCTCCGCTCCACCTTCAATGAAAAAGTGGCAGGAAGAGGAGTAACCTGGAGGAGGCTGCAATTGGCCCCACACTTCCTTCTACGCTTCCTTCCCCCTCAGCTGAGGCTTCTGACGACCAACCTGGGCCTTCCAGGCAGCAACATGTGGAGGAGCCCAGCTTGAGCCAGGTATAGCATTCTTCTAAATATTTCTGGTTATCAAATTAATGATGTAAAATCTAACAAACTGTTTGTTTGGAGTACTAATTTATGATTGTGATTTATGAACCAAAAACTAAAACCATGTCCCTTTTTCATACACAGGGAAGTCTCAGCCAGGAGGTGGCCGGGCCAAGCAGGCTGCCCAATACCCAGGTCCCTCCGCTCCACCTTCAATGAAAAAGTGGCAGGAAGAGGAGTAACCTGGAGGAGGCTGCAATTGGCCTATTTTGGAAGGCTACTGAGGCCCTCAGAACACCCCACAGTGTGGAAGAGGATTTTGCTGCCATAACAGCCTGCAAAATGCTGCAAATGGAGGAGGGCCAAGGACTCTTATGTGAGTGTGTCATTTTAGAAGCTCTACAGAACGGGTTGAGGGGCCAACTCACATGCGAAAGCCACATTTGTCAGCTCACCCATGGTCCTCCTCCTCCAGGTCCTCCTCCTCCTCCTCCTCCAGGTCCTACTCCTCCTCCTGCCACACCTCCAACACCAGAGACACAGCCGGGAAGGAAGCGTGTAAGGAAGACCAGAGAGTGATGACCTGGGTTCAGTCTGGTCTGGCAAAAGATGCAGGCTCTTGTATGACCACAGCCTGCGGACATACATGTCATCTTCTGCTGTTCATGATCTCTTGGACTTCTGGACCAGACTGTACTCCCTTATATATGGACTCCTCAGGCCACCAATTTTGCAGTAAAATAATTGATGTGTGCCCTGGGGGCCAAAGGCTTCGCCAATTTCTGTTGTTTATCCAGTGTTGCCTTCCTCTTTGTTTGGTTATGAGCCCTTAATAAAGGAATTTTTGTTTCAATTATACTTGCCTATGTGTGTTTTCCTTCAAAAAGGACAGTTTGTTTGTGAGGAGGCAGGTACATTTCAAAAATACAATGTGAAATTAACAAGAGACACCACCAAGCAACCTCCTTGAGATTAAATAATACTCAATAATAATGGTGTTGTGGTAACTTGACACACAAAACACACCCAAAAATATTCTGGTCAAAAAAAAAAAAGGATCAGGCTTGAAAAAAATACAAACCAAAAAATAAAAAATTGATAATTTTTTAGTCAGATGTGACAAATCAAAATATAGTAATGAAATCACGATAAATAATAAAGAAAGAAGTTTGTGAGAAGTCTGTGTGAATATGAGCAGCAAAACTACTTCATTCTTCTAGCAGAGAGTGAAGAAGAGAGTGCTCTGCATTAAACAATTTCAAACATTGCATCGTGAGTGCTATATCCATTGCGAACGCTAATTTTACCAGATCGAGCAGTTCCGTCTCGGAATTTCTTCTGAGCATGCGTGGCACTTTGTGCATCGGAATTGTCCACACACGGTCGGAATTGACGCGATCGTATTTTGTTGTCGGAAAATTTTATAGCCTGCTCTCAAACTTTGTGTGTCGGAAAATCCGATGGAAAAAGTCAGATGGAGCCCACACACAGTTGGAATTTCTGACAACAAGCTCCGATCGCACATTTTCCGTCAGAAAATCCGACCGTGTGTACAGGGCATAAGTATGTCAATGTAATATACCACGGAAAAGTTACAGTAAAGTGCAGAAAAAATGAAGGCCTCAGGCCAGGTGTGTCGTGAATGGGCCTCAGGTCAGGAGACTGACACAAGATGGCGTTGAGTTTAACTCAACAGGTGGTGGTTGTCCTATCTGAGAAGAAATGGGAATTTTTACAGTTGGGTGCCCACACTTGTCCAGTCATAGCCTGTGGGTACAGGCCAAAAAACATTGCTTCCGAATTATATACAACATATTCATTGGCAGTGTAGCAAACTGATATCTGGTTTCCTTCCACCACTAATGGGGGGGGACATTTATTAAAGCAGTTGCGTATCCATTTATGTACGTTTTTGTGTAGAAACCTTAAAGGGATAGTTCACCTTTACCACAAAACTGCCTATTCAGATAAGGGGTGTCTGTAGATAAAAACAAACTAAGTAGCTCTGACTAAAGATTAATGATACCCTTGCTATAGGTGTAGGCCATTTACATACCTTATGAAGCCTGACTGGAATACTCCCAGGATGTTGCTAAGTGAGGCCTAGACACCATTGCTCTCCTCCACCATCACAGGAGTGAGCTCTTTCTCTGATTCAAACCTCCTCACATACTCTTTTTCTCCCCTCATGCAATAGCTCTGAGCTCAGTATTTGAGAACTCACTCCTGTGATGGTGGAGGTGAGCAGTGATGACTAGGCCTCCTGGGAGTACTTAGCAATGTCCTGGGAGTGTTCCAGTCAAGCGTCATAAGTTATGGCCTACACCTGTAGCAAGGGTATCATTGGTGAACTATCCTTTTAACATTCATCACTGGGTCTACTTTGCGAGTAAAACTGTCCATAAATGGCTAAAATTTCAGATGATTCCTTCTGAATGGTCTGAAATATGAGCCATGGGTGGCGCTGCAAGTTCCATAGGGCTCAACAAAAGGCGATTTTAAAATCGACTGAACCAGATGGAAAATTATGCACCGAACAGATGTAGTCATTGTACAGTAACGCCATTGTATTCAGGCAACCTAGGCTGCCAGAAAACAATGGCATCCACACTGTTCAGCATGGAAGGAAGAATCAATTGACTTTCCATCCTTTAATCTGTGTATGGCTACTTCAAAGCAACAGTTTTAGTGTGGCATGATACTGTAGCCAAAGAGGGATGGTCTACCTCTCTTCTCTGTTCCGCCACGACTGTGAGCACTTATTTAGTCTCATGCCATGGACACATAAGGCTTTACAATGTATATTGTGAGCAAATGTCCGGGCCTGGGAAAGAGAGCTGCGGTGTACAGCTGCCAATAGATGATAGCTCTTACTGCTAGTAGAAAGAAGTAAAGAAGGCCTTTCTTTATGGCTGGTAGTGATCAGGGAAGCATTAGAAATAAGGCTACTTGTGGGGTCCAAGGTACTCTAAGTGAAGTAATATAAGTAGGGATCCCTACATAAAAAATACGGATAGAAGACCATTTCCCAGAATTGGTCTTTTCTTTAGCTTTTTTTTCCCCCTCTGTTTTCACCTGGTGACCTGGCCAGTAACACACCTCCTATATTGAGGCACAACTCTGGACAACTCTGGAGGAAATAGCACAGGAGGCACAGCAGAGAGTGGCATTGTCACCACAAAAAGGGCTCTGAGGAAGTGGCTAGTCCTTGAAACGCATTAGCCTATTGGATCTTCATCTTTTCCTACCACATGATATGTTGTAAAGTGAAAATGACGCTGTACTACGTGATGCCCTTGTTACATTTGTCATCTTGTGAGTATAATACTTAACATTTATTACATTATTGAAGCAATGGTTTTACGATAATGCACTAGGTCTGTGAGCCCTCCCCTCTCTGTCTTTTTGTGGTTTCACTTGTTTCAGACTTCCCCAGTCTTAAAGGATATGTAAATTTTTTTTTTTTTTTTTTAAACATATCATAGTTACCTCCTCTGTGCAGTTGGCTTTGCACAGAGTGGCCACGATCCTCCTTCTGGGGTCCCTCAGCGGCGCTCCTGTCTCCTCTTCTTCTCGAGTGCCACGTCGGAGAAGCGCTCTCCCTCGGGACACCCGTGTAGTTGCGCCCCCGTGTCCTCCTGCTGCATCCATTGACACAGACAGCAGTACTCGGCTCCGCCCCCGGCTCCCTTGTCATTGGATTTGATTGACAGCAGCGGGAGCCAATGGCTGTGCTGCTATCATTCTATCCAATCAGGACCAGAGACACCGGCTGGAGCGGGTGTGCTTGTCCCCGGCGCAGGAACGATCGAGCTCGGGTAAGTAAAAGGGGGTGCTCTGGGGGGAGGTTGGAGAACTACAAGAGGTTTTCACCTCAATGCATTGAGGTGAAAAACCGCAAGGGTTTACAACCCCTTTAAGAGGGCAGCATGATGAAATGCATCTATACAAATAGTAAGAAACAAGAAACATTTCCAATGGCAATGATTAAGCACATTATACTGTATGAAACATGTCTGCCTTGGTTGTCTTTTTTCCTGTGGTGTGTCACTTGGATGGATCAATAAAGGACTCATATTCATAATTTTGGAGTGCAGCCATTTCTTTCTTTTTTGCATCTATACAAGCCAGGACTTTAATGTAGCCTACGTACATTGTATGGGTCCACTTTCAAGCGCAGGAGGTTTTTTGTTTGTGTGGATTAGTGGCACTGTCAGCCTGGGGGGGGGGGGGGGGGGGTGGAGGGTAGTGTAGCAGAATCTCTAACCTCTTCAAGTCTATTAAGAACCTTTGAGGCCACAGACCACTGACATCCTTTAATATGTAGTGAGTTGTGAGGCATAGTGGGTGCAAAGATGGTGAAAGTCATTGGGCGCCAGACACTTCTTGGATGCAAAAGAGGTTTTATTTCTTTTGTCCTTTTTATATTTTGCAAGGGAAAGAGGGTTAGGGCCAGGATACCCTTAAGTGGATGCAATTTCAATAGGCAGACTCCGAGACTTCAATAGGAAGGATCTCCTATGGCAACAGTATTTAACAGTGCCTAAAGCAAAGCTCTACAGTTCTGTCAGCTTCACTACAATGTCCACTTCAACCCCTTAAGCTCCTAGTCTCTCACTGGACTCTCTGATTCACTGACTCCGAATCCCGTGAGCTCCTCAAGGCTTTTGCGGTTGTATCTCATGAAGTTTCCCGATTCTCCACCGTGCCCGTTCGGTGAGAATGTTACTCCAGTACTTGTTTCAGTTACTCACTGTGGTCCCTGGACTGCACTGCCCTCTTACTTTTGGATAGGCCTTCACACAGCCTGGCAGCCAGATGCCCCCAGGATAGGCCCAATCTCTGGCCTAGCAGCCCGGGGCAGACGACACACGTCCACCCAGACAGCAGTCCAGGCGGCACAGAGCATAGATCACCTGACTTCACCCGAATATAAAGATTTTCCCAGCAGGCTAAGGGATTCAAAAAACCCCTGCACATTGGCTGAAATATCCCATATACCCATAACTTGACCTTGAAATGTCCTTCTCACACCTAATGCCTGGCCACCTAGTGGCAGAAGAGAAAAGTACAACGAGGCCAAACTTAGGGAGAAATCAATGGATCACTAACAACTATCTACAGTATCTACTCCTGACAAGGAATTTGGTGAGGAGCTCCCTGACTAAACCCCAGGGCGCTACATCAGTGTTAAATGTATTAGCAGATTTAGATACACATCAAAGCCAAACTCCAACTCACACTTTATAATCAATTACAGCAGTTTGAGTAATCTCCCCTGCCAGTATAAAGTAGTTTATCTCATCCATGTACACTGATACATTCTGCTGGAGCGATTGAGCTTGTGAAACCCAACAGATCTGCTGGCTGGATCACCAGATGAAAATAGAAGAAAGAAAGCCTAAGAAAGGAAACTAGTGCAGCCATCTCATCTAATGCCCCGTACACACGGTCGGACTTTGTTCGGACATTCCGACAACAAAATCCTAGGATTTTTTCCGACGGATGTTGGCTCAAACTTGTCTTGCATACACACGGTCACACAAAGTTGTCGGAAAATCCGATCGTTTTAAACGCGGTGACGTAAAACATGTACGTCGGGACTATAAACGGGGCAGTGGCCAATAGCTTTCATCTCTTTATTTATTCTGAGCATGCGTGACACTTTGTCCGTCGGATTTGTGTACACACGATCGGAATTTCCGACAACGGATTTTGTTGTCGGAAAATTGTATCTCCTGCTCTCCAACTTTGTGTGTCGGAAAATCCGATGGAAAATGTCCGATGGATCCCACACACGGTCGGAATTTCCGACAACACGCTCCGATCGGACATTTTCCAGCGGAAAATCCGACCGTGTGTACGGGGCATAAGAATGGGTAAGCTGCAATATAATCCATTTATGCTTTTGGGTTTAATACTGCTTTAAAGGAGATGGGGTGGGAAAAAGAGACTGGACTGCTAACTGAATGGAGAGACTGGAATGCTGGCTGAACGGAGCCCTGCCATAGTTGGCCACAATCGGGTGAGACCTCAGAGACTGTTCATCACATAGGACCTTGCCTCAAAAACAGGAACTTTCTCCTTGGGAAGATTTGAGGTATGGTTAGTCTGATCTCGCCAGGCATCCCAAACTACAGAGCACTCCCACTACTTATAAGGGGAAAAAAGGACTGTCTATGCAGGATTAAACAGGAGAAACCACAGCAACTCCTTCTTTTTTTTTTTTTTTTTTTGTCTGAGGCCTTGAACTGAATCAAAGCACATGTCCAGAGACCCAGAAGAGGGTCTAGTAAGAGACTAAAGACGGCGATACATGGATCGAAATTTAGCTGGTTCAGCAGGGACCGGACAAATTTTAAAACGTGTATGGGGACAGTGGTTGTAGTGGTCAACTTCTGTACAGCCAGCCTGTCAGATAAATGTCAGTATTCTGATAGCAGGTAACCATTTGTCGACCACCCTATAGCAGTTTTACTGCTACAGGGCAGCCGCACTGTGCAGGATCCCAAATATATATGTAATCCTAAACTTCTGGGTATCAGGCGCTAGTGTATGCCGCTGGCAGATTGCTCCTGCTGTGATTCTACACAGCAGAAGCTGATCAGCGAGACCTGATGTCTGCCGGCACCCGCTGATCGTTCTGTACACAGGCAGAATGGCGATCTGCCCATGTAAGCAAGGCAGATTGCCATTCTGTCAGAATGGAAGGCATTGGTCCTATGTTCCTGCAAAGCAGGGAAACAAATATATTCCTTCCTCTAGTAAAAGCACCTCCCCCAGAGTAGTAAAACACTAGCTAGGCACACAGTTAACCCTATGATCGCCCCTGATGTTAAATCCTTCCAGCCAGCATCATTAGTACAGTGCCAGTGCAAATTTTTATGTCACTGGTCCCCAAAAAAGTGTCAGTGTCCAATTTGTCTGCTGCAATACCACAGTCCCGTTATAAGTCGCTGATCGCCGCCATTACTAGTAGAAAAAAACTGCATAAAAATATCCCATAGTTTGTAGATGCTATGACTTTTGCGCAAACCAATCAATAAACATTGTTTTTATTTACGAAAAATATATAGCAGAATACATATTGGCCTAAATTTGATGAAGAAATTTAATTTTTTTTAATATATTTTTTTAAATGGATGTGTTTTATAGCACAAAGTAAAAAATATTGCGTTTTTTCAAAATTGTCTTTTTTGTTTATAGCACATGCATGGGAGTTACGTCATCGTGGTTCGGCCAATCAGACAGCAGGAGGATATGAATCTGGAAGGAAGACCAGGTGAATATGGAAGCCCTGTGACAGCGTGCTGCTGGAGGGCTTTGTTCTACCGTAAGCATTTCATAATTTTCATATGAGATGCATACTACCACATTATGCCATTTACTTGCATGTTGTTTTTTTCTTTTAAGTCTGCGGTTTACTACTGCTTTAATTGGAGGAATAGTGCCTCTGGGTTAATATCAGTGAGCAGAATAGTGCCTCATTGATGGTGTCCCAAGGGCCAGATAAAGGCAAGCAAAGGGCCACATCCAACCCCCAGGCTGCAATTTGGAGACCACTGTTTTAAAGGGACCATAGGTGTGCACAGCCTATTGCATTAGGGTGTGCACCAGAAAGCTCAAACACATATGCGTGTGTGTGCATGTATATATGTACTGACAGTGTCAGAAGAGCAATAGACTGTGTCAGTAGGGCAGAGATTGGTGTCAGTAGGGCAGTGGATGGTGTCAGTATTTTTTATTTTTATCATTTTATTTTTTAATATTTTTTACAATTTTATTTTATTAATTTTTTTTTTACATTTTTTTAGGAGCCCCTTTAGGGGGCTTTGGTGAAATATCAGGGGTCTAAACAGGTGGAATTTGCGCCACACAGGGTCATTAGGGTGTGCCCAGGCATACTTGGCACACCCTGTGCACACGCCTATGAAAGGTACCTACCACCAGAAAATTGTCGTAAATTCTTTACCAAATTTCTCCCTCCCTGTACATAGCCTGTGAGCAAAAAATAAATGTGTTTCAAATAAACATTTAAAACTTGAATAAACACAAGCGCATTGAAGGGGCGTGGCCTGGACATGGCTGAGTGAAGCTGCTTTTTCTCTGGGCTCCCGGTCTCGGCCTCCTATCCCCGACATTTCAACCAGCCACATCGGTATGAAATCTGCTAAAAAATACAGAACGAGAGCAACAACCAAAGGGACCCCCTCCACCCAGAGTCCTGGAGAAATACATCGATATTTCAGGCACTCGCAGGAACTATCCCCCGGAGCCAGAGTATCCCCACGTGAGCCTATACAGAAGGCCTTTGCCAGAAATAACTACTGCCTCAATACGAACCCCTCTGATCCACCCAGCCTGACAACAGGGACACTGGAGACTCCATCACTAAAAAGGATGGCTTCCACACACCCTTCTGATCCGATTCCGTTGGATCAGGACATCCGTGCACTTCTACAGGCCCTCCCCACCAAAACCTACATTGAAACGATGATCCTCCGTCTCGAGGAGACTCACCGTTGGGACATACAGGAGGTACGGGGAGAAGTGTCCGGCTTGGCGGACAGAATCACATCAGGGGAGGCGGCGGTGTCTTCACTGGAAGACAGAGTATCGGCCCTGGAACGGTCCCGAGACCTACACAGAGACACTGCCGTGTCCCTTCAACTGCATCTTGAGGACATTGAGGACCGGAACAACCCGCGGCTCTGAGGAATCCCGGAGTCTGTCAGCCCTGAAAACCTAGGGGAGACGGTTAAAGGGATCTTTTGCACAGTCCTAGATGACACAGACACAGAAATAGAGCTGGATAGAGTTCACAGAACCCTGGGACCGCGACCGACAGATCCGAACAATCCCCGGGATGTGGTTTGCAGACTTCACCGATACCTACAGAAAGAAACCATCTTACGCTGCGCTTGGGAACACGGCTATGTTGATGATAACGGATCGCAGGTCAGAATTCAGACGGATCTTTCCAGAGCCACCCTGAAGCGCCGGGCCATGCTAAGACCCCTCCTTGAGATTGCAAAGCAGAAGGGATTCACCTATCGCTGGGGTTACCCGCGCTCGGTGACATTCCGCAAGGACACATCTGCATTTACCCTACAAGCTACAGCAGACCTCCCGACACTCTTCCGCTACCTGGAAGCGGACCCGGTACCGATCCCGGATTGGCTGCAGACTCTTCCACGCCCGACAGGCAGATCGGGCCCTTCGGCTGCCCGTGGCCCGCTACCGCCTCGCCATCGAGGACGGAGGAGACATCGCTCAGCTTCAGGAGGCGCCCCACGTGAGTAGACCTGGGATATTGAGTCCCTATCCATCCCCCTTCATCTCTAAGCCCCCCGCCCCCCCAAAGCTCCCATGAATATTTATCCTGAACCCCCTTGATCAGGACTGTCCACCCTCCCCCACTCACTATCCTGGACTGGGTACATAGCAACATGCTATAGGGGGTACGCATCCTGCCGCCTCCACTCCCTCCCATTATTTCTACAAATGCAGGAGAGTCCTTATCAGAACGAACATAGACCCGTACTGCAAACACCTGCCATGAGACACACACCACTCCTCCCCAACCCTCTCTACTTAACCGGGTCATTGTCAGGATCTATACCGCTTATAGAGATGAGGGAACATTGCCCATCTTGACTGCTTAGCAGTCACACTACCCAGATTTGGGGAAGTTGGCGGCGACCGAAAAAAGGAAAACCCACACGTGGAACTTTACAAACTCCCCTACAAAAACACTGTGTAAGGACCCAGAGAGATTTGAACAGTCCAGCAGAGGTGAGAACAATGTCCCCAGTTCAAGGACTAACTCCTAGTCTACGGGTTGGGAACTGGTGGGAGGGGGGAGAAAATTACACAGATCCATAGTCCAACACATGGAACTGGGACCTTATTCTGGAGGGATGTGGGAGGGGTCTTGAACTCTCCTAATGGGTGGTATGGGGACTGCTGTTTGAAAAGCTGTATTTACCTTGTTGCGATTATATGACTATTACTGTTTATTCAGCAATTGCTAATTGATTTCTCTCTATAGTACTTAAATATCTCTTGTTAGCCATATTTATCACCAGATTAAAATGGCATACCGATTTGACATGTAAACTTTACATTTGTCGGGGGTGGACTGAGATTCTGGGAGGCCCACTTCCCAGCTGTGTCTATCCACTAACCCACTTAGGACAGCGCTGCATACCCACATTTTTCCCTGGGCAGCGTTCTAGCAGGTTTTCCTCTTGCTCTCTTAGCACCCCCTTACGCTGCACACTCTAGTGCCAGCCTTCTACATCTTCCTACCTTCTGCTCTCTTTACTTTCTTAGGGACTGACCGCCCTAATACTGCCCATTCCCACCTCTTAATCTCTCACCCTTGACTTTCTACCTGACTATTATCCACCCACTACCTCGAGTCTATACCGCTCCCCCCCCCCCCCCCCATTCGCGAACATGGATACCCTAAACATAATCTCCTTAAATGCAAAAGGATTAAATACACCAGAAAAGAGGCGGATGCTTCTCCAGGACATGAGACGTCTAAAAGCAGATATCATCCTGCTACAAGAGACACACTTTAGGGACAATACCATACCAATACTTAAAAACAAATACTACCCCACGGTTTACCACTCCACCAATACACAAGCTAAATCCAGAGGGGTTTCGATCCTAATTTCCGCTGGGATCCCATGGAAATGGTTAGACACTAAAACGGACCCAGAAGGATGATTCTTGCTCCTGAAAGGTCAGATAGGTGACATAAAGGTGACCCATGCAAACCTGTACGCCCCCAATGATCATCAAGACACATTTATGACAAGACAAATAGAACAACTCATGCATTTTACCGAAGGGCAATTAATTATAGGAGGTGACTTGAATACACCTCTAAACCCGACTGAAGACACATCCTCTGGCACATCGACCTCCAGAAGCACACGCAAACGCATATATGCGGCATTACACTCGGCACAACTGATAGACGTCTGGCATCTTTTTCACCCAGGGGAAAGGGACTATACGTTCTTCTCCCGGCCTCATCAGACATACTCCCGTATCGACTATTTTTTAATACCGCATAAAGATTTACAAGCAGTCATTACAACTAAAATAGAATCTATCACATGGTCAGACCACGCCCCGATAATGATGTGCTATGCCATAGCTAAGGCACACACGACGCCATGGCGTTTAAATGAGAGCCTACTGCAAGACCCAGTGGTATGTGCAGATGTGCTAAAGGAGACTGGACAATACTTTAACTCCAACAATACCCCTGACAGTGACGTTGGCCTGGTTTGGGAGGCACATAAAGCCGTAATCCGAGGTGTGCTTATCAAACATGGCTCCAGGTTAAAAAGACAAAGAACAGAGCAACTAGCCACACTTCTCCAGAAATTACAAACACTAGAGACGAAGCATAAAACGACCCCAACTAGGGAAATAGGGACCGAGCTTGACATCACCCGTAAACAGCTTACAGACTTACTGCAATTAAAAGCCAAAGCAGCACTTCAGATTTGCCAGAAAAAAATATATGAATCTGGCAACAAATGCGGGAGGATGTTGGCTCGGTCCCTACAACAACAAAAATTAGCATCTTACATA
The DNA here is from genome assembly GCF_042186555.1 of Aquarana catesbeiana. Taxonomy (NCBI): domain Eukaryota; kingdom Metazoa; phylum Chordata; class Amphibia; order Anura; family Ranidae; genus Aquarana; species Aquarana catesbeiana. The sequence goes on from NC_133324.1 coordinate 190,464,608, forward strand.
CCGCAGATCACAACCCCTTCCGGGTAGAAAGCGTCCCTACCCAAACAAATAACCGAAGAGTTCAGATCTTATTACAACTCTCTGTACAACCTACACACAACACAACCCACCACAGACAACACATCCGAATACATAACCTCATCATTAATGCCGACCTTACCAGCCGAGACAAGAGAATTACTCGAGGAACCCATTACGTTAGCTGAGCTACAGCTAGCACTTAAATCTGCCAAACAGGGGAAAGCACCGGGACCAGATGGATTGACCACCACCTACTATAAGACCTTCTTACCCTCATTAGGCCAACATCTAATCAAACTATTTAATGATCTTGGCACAGGATCAAAATTTCACCCCACTACACTACAGGCACAGATATCAGTGATTCCGAAAGAGAGTAAAGACCCAACCCAATGTGGCAGCTACCGCCTGATATCCCTTCCGAACACAGATTTAAAACTCTTTACCAAAATCAAGACTACAATATCACCTACCATATCTCATACATCTAGATCAGGTTGGTTTTGTGCCGATGAGAGAGGCTAGAACACAACACCATTAAGGTTCTGAACTTACTTCACATAGCAAATAGAGACAAAAAGCCATGTATTTTCCTTAGTACAGATGCTGAAAAAGCGTTTGATCGAGTACAGTGGCGATTCCTATTCGAAACATTGCGACATATCGGAGTGAGAGAGAAGCTGTTAAATTGGATATCAGCGGCATACTCAAACCCATCAGCCAGAGTCGGGGCTAATGGTGTTGTCTCAGACCCATTCCCAATACTAAACGGAACCAGGCAGGGATGACCACTCTCACCCCTACTCTTTGCTTTATCATTGGAACCTTTCCTCTGCCATGTGAGACTAAACTCAGACATCACAGGAATTAAGGTGCAGAGCTCGCAACACAAAGTGTCTGCATATGCGGATGACTTGCTGTTTTCCATCACAAACCCAACAATATCTCTCCCTAATTTAATGAAAGAGTTTGAGGTTTACGGACAACTCTCTAACCTGAAAATAAATTTCAGCAAATCAGAGGCAATGGGAGTGGGCATACCACAAGTACAACTTATACACTTTAAGAATACCTTCAATCTGAAATGGACAGAAGTAGCCCTGAAATACCTAGGCACTTACATCCCCCCGAGAATATCCCAACTTTTCAAACTCAACTTCCCACCACTACTGAAAACAGTCCAAAAACTACTGCACAGCTGGAACAACGGCCTACATTCCTGGTTTGGCCGTTGTAATATTTTGAAAATGATGATCCTACCCAAATTTTTATACCTCCTACAGGCTTTGCCAATACATATACCCGCAGCTTATTTTAAGCAGGTACATTCCATGTTTCTAACCTTCCTATGGGCAGGGAAAAAACCACGTCTACCAAGGAAGACGCTATCACTCCCAAAACAACACGGAGGACTGGCCATGCCGGAGATCAAAACATATTATCATGCAGTACACTTAAGTAGACTTATCGACTGGTGCCGACACAATGAGACCAAACTATGGCCGCAATTAGAACAAGCACAATCCGAGATACCACTCCATAGGGCCCCATGATGCTGCTCTTCACTCCCTTCACAACTCCGATGCCAACCCCTGTGCGGCAACACTACGAAAGTGTGTGCACGCCTACTAACACAAACATCTCTCTCCACCAAGAACTCACCACTAAGGCCCATAATAGGTAACCCCCAATTTGAACCCGGACTAAAAGATCCTACATTCCACTTGCTGAAAGACACAGGGAAATATCAAGCTTCCCACTTTAGTACAATGGGAAGATGGATGACGCTTGCCGAGCTCTCGGACCCGAATGGCCTATTCCGCCTAGATTTCCTAAGAACCTGACAACTATCTCATTTCCTCAACAGCTTGACCCCTCCGACCGTAAACGATCAACCCCTCACTGCTTTTGAGGAAATATGTACAGAGAGTGGAGTGTTACTACACACGCTATCCCTGACTTATAATATGCTAATCACCCCATTAGAGGACTACCAACACCCCAGCTTTGCCAAATGGGAAAAAGACCTGAATTGTCACTTCACCGCACATAAACGATCACACATCCTCCAATTTATACACAAATCATCCATATGCACCAAATTTCAGGAAACTAACTACAAGATTTTTACACAGTGGTACAGGACCCCAGCACTATTACACAAATTCTTTCCTGGGACACCAGACCTTTGCTGGAGATGCCAACAAGACACAGGCACGTTAATACATATTTTCTGGTCCTGCCCCTGAATTAGGAGCTTTTGGGAGGGAGTCCCCCAGATAGTACAGAAATTCACTGACCGCACTGCTCCTGACGACCCAGCATATTTCCTCCTACACATTACGAATACCCCCGCCCGTATATACAAGATGTCAATTGTACGCCATCTATTTGACGGGGCCAAGGCCTGCATTCCTCTTAACTGGAAATCTCCGCACCCGCCCTCCATTGCCAACTGGCTCAGGAAAATAGATGAAATTAACAAACTGGAAGACCTAATTCTCACAAGCCAAAACAGGAGTGAAACATACTCCAAGACGTGGCAATTATGGAATATGTTTCAGTACTCAGAGGAAGGACAAACCCTTAGAGAAGGAGACTCGAATACCTGAATAGTGCTGGAATTGTTTTTAGAAATCCCTCACATTGAACTGCTAACTAAACACCTGATCCATAGTCTTAGATAGCTAAACTGAGAGATCCATGTTCGTGAATGTTCCCCCCCCCCTCCCCTCTTTCTTCTCCTACCTCTCATAGCTCTAATCCTCTTACCCTGATTTCTGGTCCGTACTTTAAGAACGGACTGCCTTTCCGTTCCTGTTCTGCAAGAAAATGTGAAAATGGAAGGAGACAGGACACACAAAGGGACACCCCACAGATCTTGCACATTCACCCTCACTAGATGGCTACATTATGATAGAGATGCATGTCGGGGGACTGGAATAGCGCTAGAAATGCATCTCACCTCAGGAACCACCACATGTTCTGAGCCTTTGAAATACACAAATCTCAGCTTATGTTCCAGCATAGACTACCCTCATACTATGCACACCAATGTTTCTATATAATGTCTATGTAATTGCTTTTGTTGTAATGTTACGATGACCTGTTTACAGTGATAAATAAAAAATTTTAAAAAAAAAAAGCGCATTGAAATGAAAGGGCCTGCAACATTTTTGTGCTTTTATGCATGTTAAGTAGACCTATGATGGCATGAATAAAATGGGCATAAACAAGAGTTTAAAACACATTACCACATTGATGTATACAGTAATGTTACTGCATGTGTGAAAGAGTGTGCACAGGCAGCAATAGCTATTTTGTAACTTTATTACTAGATAAGAATGTGTTCAAGCGAACACACTGCCGATTTATTTACTTTAATGCAAGTCTATTCAGAGGAAGATGTGATAGGAAAAAAACTCTTTGAAGAGGTATCATTTTATCAGATTCCCCACCATGTGCAAATATTGGCATCTCGCCAACAGCAATTTCTGAACTCGTGCGCCATTGTTCACAGGTTATACAGATTTCAGTACTACTGTTACCTCTATCACATATTCACGTGTCTATTTGGTTCACATTCAAATTTGTCTGACTGGTTTGCAAAGGATATTTAAAACAACATCACATGGCATCTGTGTCTGTAAAAAATTTCCATGATTGTTACCTTTGAAACTTTAGAGAGAAATAGTGACATGACATACTCAAAAAAATGCTGATCCTGAAGTTAATTATTACCCTTTAAAAAATACCTTAATGTGCAGTGTTGGGCATTGTGGCGCTATGCATTGTGAATGGCACGCCAAAGAATTGTACAGCAGTGTACTGCATTACCAAAAAAAGATAATGTTTAGACTTGTATGGGAATGAAAACCCCACCTAAAGGAAAAGTGTGGGAATCAAAAATGATAAGCATTCATAATCACCTCCCTGCTGCAGCATAAGTCTGATGCTGCAGCTGTGCCCTGCTGGCTCTAAGTCTGAGAACTGAACAATCCCAGCTCTCGTTCTTCCTGGAGCAGAGAGTGGTGGCTATCAATCACCACTCTCTGCTCTGCCCCTCCAAGGCTCACTCTGAATCTCGAACTGGTAAGGGGCTGGGAACTGCTGGTTTAGGCTCTCAGCCATAGGCGTGCGCAGGGGGTGTCCTGGATGTGCTTGGGCACACCCTAATCACCCCATGCAATGCAGATTCCCCCTACTGTCTGGTTCTGATTTTTCACTAAAGCTGTCAGAAACCATGAACCAGACCGAGACAGAAGTACAGTAAAATCATCCTTGTTTATTAATAAAAATAGAAAGGTAAATAGAGTAAGCGTAGTCAAAGCATAGCCAGAGTCCAGTAACCGGATCAGGTAGTCACAGATCGGGTAATCAGTCAAGTCAGAGTTCGGTAACCAGATCGGGTAATCAGCCAGGCCAGAAGTCAGGGATCCAAGTAGAGGAACAGCAAGCAGGATAAGGAGCCAGAAGGAATGTCAGCAAAGCCAGTCTTTAAACAGGAACGCAGGAGATGGCTTCTTGTGATGTGACCAAGGCGAAGGCGGGAATGAAGTGAGCTGGAGATCTTTAAGTAGGCGGGACTGACGAGCAGATCCACGACAGCTGGTTAACTGTGGAGAGAGATGAGAGCTGGCAATTAGCCGACAGCTGAGTGGCCAGCTCAGAGAAGGAAGGGCTGAGCCAGCCCTGACAAAAGCCCTACCAACGAAGCTCCCAAAAAAATCATTAAAAAAAAAGAATCGTATTGTAAAAATAATTTAAAAAATAAAATAACTACTGACACTATCCATTGCCTTACTGACACCAATCTGTGCCCTACTGACACAGTCCTCTGCCCTACTGACTCCATCCACTGTCTTGCTGACACCAACCTCTACTCTGACACCATGTGTGTGTGTGTGTATATGTATACATACATACATACATACATATATACATACATACGTGCACCTTTGGGGTGCACACCTATGCTCTCAGCAGTGCACTGAAAGACTGGACCAGCTGCCGGTCAGCCATCAGATTGGAATCCAACATTGCCAGGACTAGGATTGTTCCGATACTAGTATCAGGACCCATACCGTGCATTTGTGCGAGTACTTGCTCCCGATACCTGGAACCGGAAGTCGGCGGGTGGTGAGAGCAGAGATCGGTCTGGCAGCGGTGGAACTAGAGGTAGGCTGGCAGGGGTGCAGGGCGCCACCACAGCAAATTCCATCCAAAACGGTGACCGGAGCCCTCACATTCGGTAAAGGAAGTGACGTTCCCTGTCTCCGGAGGGTAAACATCACAACGCCCATCTTTGTACACCCTGCACTCAGATGCAGTAAAACCAGCAGCGGACATCTTGTTCCACCCAGTCCATATAGTTCGGGCTGGGTGTAACAAGATGTCTGCTGCTGCTTATTGCAGCTGAGTGCAAGGTGTACCAATATTGGCATTGCAGCATACTTACTATAATGAATCATGAGAGACAAGGAAGAATTTTGCAATGCTATATGCCATATAGCATTGCAAAATCCTTCCCCTTTTCTCATCATTCATGTCCTTTTTTATGCAATTGCCAATCAGTGCTGCATTTCAGTGCTCATAAGTGCCGCCTATCAGTGCTCATAAGTGCTGTCTATCAGTGCCATACTCGGTCTTAAAAAAGTGGTATCGGGAAAACCCTAGTCAGGACCCTTCCAGAGCGTGGAGGGGCTCTGTGATGTCAGCGGATGATGGACTTTAGCCCACTGTCAGCTGATTCGGTTGAAAGGACAGCATGTAAAGTACCTTTCTATCCAGCATGTGTATTTTATGGTAATGTATTTAGAGGAAGTACCTTCGTTCATAAGCGGATGATGGACTTTAGCCCACTGTCAGCTGATTCGGTTGAAAGGACAGCATGTAAAGTACCTTTCTATCCAGCATGTGTATTTTATGGTAATGTATTTAGAGGAAGTACCTTCGTTCATAAGCGTGTGTAGTTGTAGCCTCTTGTTTCCTGTTCCATGATAAAGACATGCATCATTATGCACTCTATGAATAATTTGCCTACCCAAATCATTTTTCCATTGTTTTTAGGGGAATATAGGATTTTTATTCAATATGCTTTAAATAAACACCATGCTCCAAGTTTTTTTTTTTTTTTTTTTTTTTTTAATTATAATTATTATAAGCTGAAAATTGGATAAAACTGTTGAAAACCAATGCATTTTTGGTTATTTTACACATACCTTTTTACTTCAGTTTTTAAATAAATTTATTTACACAGTTATTAAACAATAGAGTCCAATTAAAACTAATAAGTGCAGTACTAGAAGAAACTGCTTCAAATTATTTGACATAAATAATTACTCACGTAAATACATCTGGCAATATATATTGGTAGTATCATTCCAATAAAAGGAAGAAAATTGGAGACAATTATAAAAAAAAGGGGGGGGGGGGGGACTGCGGCAGTTTTCTGTACTGAAATTTAATTTAGAGCTGACACTGCACCAGTTTTTATTTCACTCTGAAATAGAAACTGGTGTGGATGGCACAGACAGACCTAAAACAGGTACAGTATATTTGCTAAGTTAAAGTGGTTTTATACCCTAATAAGGCTTACCTGTAGGTAAAATGAATATGTCTTAAACCTGTACGGTTTTGGAGATATTCACTTTGCATGCAGCCCCTGACGTCAGTGGCGTTGCCGGACCTTGCTTCGGCCACTCACAGTGCCAGAGCCACGAACCCAGAAGAAACGCCAAGGTCAAAATGTCAGCTCCCTTGGTGTGGACCGGGTTGCGATACGGGGACCTCATTCTAAGGTATTTCATAATGACTATATGCGGTGCATACTAGCTCATTATGCCTTTGCCTTTAGAGGGTTTTTTTTTTTTCTTTTTCTTTTTTTGACATGTGAGGTTATACAACCGCTTTAATATGTTGTACCCCAAACCACCAGTTTCCTGGTTTAGGAACCTTTTCTTTAATTCCCTGAAAATATGTCTTGCTGCCTAAAGTATGAGATAAAGCAGCAACAAATGAAAGAAGTCAGAGCAGAGAACAGTCAGAACCTCTGTCAAGGTTGGTGTTTTTTTTTGTTTTTTTTTTTTGCTGTACCCACTGGGGAATTTTGTCTTCTATATTTGCCATGGTGACAACTGGTACCAATCCAGAAAGTAATGAAAATTACAACTTTTATGCTTGTAATTGGTGAGGGCATATCTTCCAGTGGGGACACCTATTCTTGTGACAACTGTGTAAGATTTTCCCTAACTTGGGAAAGATTTCCCCTCTGCTGTGTCTTTGGGACAAAAAATGCCCGGCATGTGTTTCCCATTCCTCATTCTATCCAAAATAAAATATATCTGGCCTTATTTTTAAAATAATATTTCAGTGTATGTCCCTTTTTTATGTGAACTGAAAGGGTAATCTGCAAAGGAAGGGCTTCCATCCTAAACTAGTTATTCTTCAAATCAGAATTGTAGCAAACCTTTAAAATGTACTCCATGAAAACTGGGATAGAGATGAATAAGGACTGGTTAGAATTTGTAGCATGTCATCTGAGAAATCTGAGATTTACAGTATATTCGAATTCACCTGTATTATCGCTATGTTAATAAACTGCAGCCAGGATTTCTATGCTTAAAATGTATATGCATAGCTACCTCTTTTCATTTGCTTGTGTGAATTTGAAAGTTCAACTATGGTGTTTTCTAATATCAAAATGTATCTGAATAGATTGCCTAGAAATAATGGTATATTGAAAAAAAATGGAACACCCGTGGTTTTATCCACCTATTTTTGTTCCTTAGCGGTGTTTGTTTTTGTTATATTCCAAATACATGTAATGAAATGAGTAGGCAATTTTTATTTGCTTGAGGACCAAGACTTTAGAATCAATGTTTCTTGAAATAGGATAATATGCAGGGAGTAGCCATTTACATATTCAAATACTAAGGAACGTTGAATGTTTTAATAGAGCCCCCTCAAGTTCCAATAGAAGCATTTTCAACTCGCTCCTAGTAGCTGAAAAGATACCAGGATATAATGTTATATACCAAATAAACGTAGATATTGCTGCTGCATTGTGTTATCTATTGTCACTGGCATTGTGTGAACCAGAGATGAAGAAGACGGAAAAGGAAATCTAGCCATTACTAGAATGACAAATAACTACAGGTGGTCTTAGGAAAGGCTTAATTCATGTCCAGCAAGCTGATATTACAGTATATTCATACTGAAGTCTGTTTAGACCACATTATAGTTGCCAAAGGATCCAGTATTTTCCTACCATGTTTTGAGATATTAGTCAGATCAAGTTATTCACAAGGGAAGTGAAACTGTAGTATCAACGTTCCTTTAACTGGATAGTGTTGTCTATTCTTGCGAATGCCAAACATGTTCTGTAACTAGAGCACCCGATAAAATATTTTGTTGGTTTTGATCTGCATTTCATAATACACACCATCAGGTTTCAATAAAGCATGACATTGAAGTATATATACATACAGGATAACTTACCCTGACAGAAAGGAAAACAATTTCACACCTTTTCACACTGTGGTTGTTGTTTAATGAGAGTAGGTGTGGCTAATATGATGCGAGCTAATGAATAAAATATATATATATATATATTCACTATACTACCAAAAGTATTGGGAAACCTGCGTTTACAATCACATGAACTTTAATGGCATCCCAGCCTTAGTCTGTAGGGTTCAATATTGAAGTGGCCCACCCTTTGTAGCTATAACAGCTTCAACTCTTCTGGGAAGGCTGTCCACAAGGTATAGGAGTGTGTCTATGGAAGCGCATTTGTGAGGTCAGGCACTGATGTTGGACAAGAAGGCCTGACTCGCAGTCTCTGCTCTGATTAATCCCAAAGGTGTTCTATTGGGTTAAGTTCAAGACTCTGTGCATGCCACTCAAATTCCTCCACCCCAAACTTTCCCATCCATGTCTTTATGGACCTTGCTTTGTGCACTGGTGCACAGTCATGTTGGAACAGGAAGGGTCCATCCCTAAATTGTTCCCACAAAGTTGGGAGCATAAAATTGACCAAAATGCATTTGTATGCTGATGCCGTAAGAGCTCCCTTTACTGAAAATGAGGGGCCAAGCCCAACCCCTGAAAAACAACCCCCCATCATAATCCACCTCCACTGAACGATTTGGACAAGTTCGCAAAGCGAGTAAGAGAGCAGCTATTAGTAAAAGCTCAGAAGGGCACAGATGATGTGTGAACATGTCATTCAGGCTTTCACTTAGGTATGTTCTACAACTATTGCCTAATGGAATTCCTTCTGATTTATGGGGCTTTAAAAAGCCAAAATTGAGTGCAGGTGAGGTTTCCTATGCACATGTATTTATCCTTGGCCAAAAAAGATGATACAATCCTCACCTTGAAAGTCAGCCTAATGATAAATGTGGCCTAATTTCACCACCACCATCAAAAAGAAGTTAAGCCAAATGGAGTTAAACCTAATAAAGCTCCAGGATAGAAGGATTATTGGGTTCTTAGTTCAGAACAATTGTTGATGGTATTTTAACGGATACTTATAAAATATAACACCAATTTTTAGAATTTGTAATGCTACATTTTAAAAAAAATATATAAATATTTAACCCTATAACAATATAAATACAGTAAAACCTTGGACTGCGAGCATACTTCGTTCCAGAAACATTCTTGTAATCCAAACATGTATATCAAAACTAATTTCCCCATAAGAAATAATGGAAACTCAAATGATTCATTCCACAACCATTTATTCATAGGTCCTTTAGTTTATAGTCCATATAAAAAGATTATAGCAATATGACCAGGTTGTGTAACCATAAAATGTTCATTCACAAATGGCAGCTCCCACAAGAGGATTAGAAGCAAAATCCAGCAGGAGCTACAGAGTATAAAAGAGAAGAGAGGCGCCTCTAAGTGTAACAATATGTTGCTAAATGTTGTACCTTCATTAAATGTAACCATATTGCTACACTTAGAAGCTCCTCTCTTCTCTTTTATACTCAGTTGTGACATGACGCTACTCGTATATCAAGACATTGCTTGTATATCAAGTCAAAATGTATCATAACATTTTGCTTGTCTTGCAAAACGCTCTCAAACCAAGGTATTACTGTATAATATTTATATTTAAATAAATATAAAACATTCCATAATATAAAAACAATCATCATAAGTTTACGATGATATCAAATGTCCTTTACTAGACATATCAGATTTTTTTTTCTGGTTTTAGCCTTTGTATCACAGTTTTACTCAAATATATCAAAAACTCTATCTCCTCCTTTCCACTTCCTCTTTCCGTAGCGGTACTTCTCTGTCCTTAGACCACTGGCATACTTAATATATCTGGCACCTGATAATTTTTCAACACACAAACAAACAAAAAAGAATAACAAAAAAGAAATAAAGCTCTGTACCAAATTGTGGGTGTGTCCAAATTGCGCTAAAAGGGACTCTTAAAGGGCCATAGTTAAATGAAACCTGAGCCCACTCTCTGCTTACACGGCACATATATGCGGCTGGTTGGTTTACCTATACTCTAAGGCAGTGTTTCTCAACTCCAGTCCTCAAGGCACCCCAACAGGTCATATTTTCAGGCTCTCTATTATTTTGCACAGGTTATTTAATCAGCTTCACTGCCTTAGTAATTACCTCAGCCATTTAATCTGAGGGAAATCCTGAAAACATGAGCTGTTGGGGCACCTTGAGGACTGGAGTTGAGAAACACTCCTCTAAGGAGTGTATAATGCAACAGAGTGACCCTCCACTCAGTACAGACCCTTCCAGTACTGATGCCCCTCAGTACAGACCCCTCCCCCAATTAGGAACCTCCCAAGTACAGACATCCCCACTACAGATGATCCCCAGTATAGACACCCTAGATGAAGTGGCAGTTCAGAGTGAGGGAGATCTTCCCCCTGACCACATCATGTGACTTGAGCCAAAGAGGGGGCCATCCCGTGGCTCTTAACTACTGCTATCAGAGTGGCAGAAGCAGTGCCTAAAATACTAGCACTATACTGCTGCTTTTGCATTTCTAATAGCGTCAGTTGCACTGTGCAGCAAACAAAAATGTTGAGTGGGCGCCCCCCCCTGAGTGCCGGTATCCAGTGCAGAACACACTCTGTACCTCCCCAAGTATGTCACTACCTCAGACCTCTTCTGTACTTTATATAAACCTCTTCTCTTAATAACCTCCCACATTTTCCAATACCATCTCTGTGCTGATGACACCCAAATCTATCTCTCTATTCCTCGCCCCTTCAGTCTCCTCTCGCATTACTAACAAATCACTATGGGAGTCAAACCACTTACTAAATCTAAATCTTTCTAAAACTGAGCTCCTAATGTCCTCTCCTGAGACTTTTACATCAATATCAAATTTACCACTATCAGTCCCTTCTCCCATGCTAGGACATTAGGTGTAATCCTGCACTCTGACCTGTCCATTTTACTCCAAATCCAATCACTCTCCAAATTCTGCAGAGTTCATCTCTGTAACATTTCCAAAATATGCCCCTTCTTAAGCAATGAAAACCACTAAGATACTCATTCTTTAACAATTTATCCCTCACCTCAACTATTGCTATTCCCTACTCATTGACCTACCTTTTACATAGGATATTCCCCCTTCAGTCTATCATGCTGCTGCCAGACTCATCTATCTTACCAACCGCTCAGTGTTGGCCACCCCACTTTGCCAGTCCCTCCACTGACTTCCATTTGCCCAATTAATAAAATTCAAACCACTAACAGCATACAAAGCTGTTCACAAGTATGCCCGAGCTACACCACTAATCTTGTCTCAGAATATCACCCAAACCACCATCCTCTCTGCTCCTTCCAATACCTTTTTCTATCTAGTTCACTCCTCCAGCCATGCTTGTGCAACACCTCCAAGTCTAGTGTTAGGTTAGGTAAATTTGATTCTTGGCTCTCCTGTAATCAGTGGAGCTGCTTACGATTACTCTGACCTGCTCTGAGTTTCACAGGCTGTGGGTTTGGCTGCTTCCCCCTGTTTTCTGGATGGTTCTGTAAAGTGGTGGGCTATTGGAGTCAAATCTACAGTATGAATATTTATGCGGTCCCAGCAAAGCCCCGAGGGAGGGTGTATAGATGGTGGCTTGGGGTGAGCATAAATAGTCTGAAGCCTGGAGGTGCTGGGCTTTTGTCTAAGAGGAGATCCCAGCCTAAGGGCTGCTGCCCTTCTGGGCAGTCCAGTTGAACTTTCCTGCAGCTCATCAAGGTCCCAGCTGGCTAGCTGGGGGGCCTACTCTGCAGAATTCTGCAGGAGCTGACTAAGGGACTTCCTTTGGGATCTGGTCTGAGGATTCACGGAAGAGGGGTCTAGAAGATATTGGAAGGAGGCATCCAATTATTTAAGGATATTAGTGAGTACAGACTGGGGTGTGAGATCCCACTGACTGTATGCTGCTGCTATTCCTCTTGCATCAGAGTCAGCTTTTACTAAAAGGTGGACATTGTTCCTGGTGTCCCTGTGTAACCTGTGTCAGTTGCTGTGTGCCTGGCTGCCTCTGCACTGAATAAGGGTGAATCTGAGCAAAATTCCAGCGGCCCTTGCAGAGGTGGGTGCCACAGTCACTTCAAGGACATCCCTTAAGCCTCTTCTATCCCAGAAAACTCATCTGTTCAAGTAAGCCTATCCTGCCTCCAACTAATAACTGAACTTTCTCCATCACCTCATTCCTCAGTTAATACCTTTTTGTACCAATTGCCCTCCCTCTTTTAGATTGTAAGCTCTCATAAACAGAACTTTCCTAACCCACTTGTATTGAATTGTATTGTGCTGCACAAACTGTTTGCGCTATATACTGTAAATCCTGTATTACAATAATGAGAATTTGTCAGCAGAGTACATATATATTAATTATTAATAATACATGCATTTTTATATGGCGCTATCAACATGTACGTCCGGAGTGTAAGTGACTGTTTCTTATTGTGTTTCAAGGATGACTCCGCTTCTTCAGGATAAACTGTCGAATTGCTTTTTGTCAGAAAGTTATGTGATCAAATGATCAAAGGTTTGATTTAATCTCTCCCTCCCCCTCTACCAATCCTCAGACATATGCCATGAACCCAGTAGGAGTTGTAGGGTGGCCAAAGTAGGAGTGGGAGTGCAACAAAACACAGTGGGGTTGTAGGAAGGCACCATCAAAAATTGTTATATTTTATAAAGTGTCTGGACCATTGTGGAATTGGAGGAGTATCCCATGGGATGGCAACAAAATGCAAGCTGACCCTCTTTTTAATTAAAGGGGTCACTCCCATCTGGTGAGTGTGCATTGGTTAATGGTCTCACAGGGTGCCTGGCTTTGGTGGAGGAAAAAATATTGAATCTATCAGAAGAAAGTCCCTTGGTCTGAAATTGCACATGCATGGAGAGACTGTTTAATATTTATGAACTGATTTACACATTGATGGTTGCACAGAATTTATTTATTGGCACTATATTGCACAGCTTTTTTATTTGGCTGAGGGCCTGGGTATGACTGGTAAAGAACTAGGGCTGGAGGTACTGTCAAAACACCTGGTCTGTAGAAGGATCTACAGGTCCCTCACTGAGGATATGACTTCTGAGACACTGTAAGTAGGACCTGATTTGAGACTTTCATGTGTGACTGCAGGTATGAAGATTTAGTGTAAAGATTGTCCTCCTATTGATTGGAGATCTTGTTTTGGGGTATCCTGTGACCTTAACCCCCTCTCCTGTTTTTTAAGTTCTTCGGCAATAAATTTTAAAAAGATATCCCCTAGATGGAGCCATTATTGTCAGTGTGCAGGGAACTGTGCTTGTGACTGGCAGCCTTCGTACTACTTTGGAAGACCTGGGCATATACCCAGTGGCCCCTACGGGGGTGTAAGTTCGATTTTATTCTACTGGCAAAAGTGGCAGTTACAGGTACCTTTTCCTCAGTGATTGATATTCAAACAAGCACTTGACCAAACTGTCTGCTTTTTAAGCCATTAGAGAAGATTCAAATATCAGGCATCTGGAAGGGCTAAATATAAATATAGCCTGCATGCAGATGATATACTTTTGTTACAAATCCAATCCTAATGGCACTTCTAACTGGATTTGAAATGGTCTTGGGTCTATTCTTACCCAGAATAAATAAGTGGCACTAAAGCCGCGTACACACGGGCGGACTTTTCGACCGGACTGGTCTGATGGACTTTCCGACAGACTTTCAAACAGACTTCCAACTGACTTTTTAACGAACGGACTTGCCTACACATGATCACACCAAAGTCCGACGGATTCGTACGTGATGATGTACACTGGACTAAAATAAGGAAGTTGATAGCCAGTAGCCAATAGCTGTCCTAGCGTCGTTTTTTGTCCGTCGGACTAGCATACAGACGAGCGGATTTCTGGGTCCGGCGGAGTTACGACGTAAAGATTTGAAGCATGTTCCACATCTAAAGTCCGTCAGATTTTCGACTAGAAAAGTCCGCTGAATGTCCGATGTAGACCACACACGATCAGATTGTCCGCCGGACTAGGTCTGTCGGACCAGTCCGGTCGAAAAGTCTGACCGTGTGTACGCTGCATAAGGCTACTAAGTGCACACCACTGTGTCAGCAATTTGATTGTCAGTGCTATTCTATAGTACAACTTGGCTGTCTTTTGGATTGGACTGTATTTGCGCTGTAATTGCCCCAAAGTAGCAAAGGTACTTTTTCCAAAATCGCGTTGTGCTGTGTTGTATTAATGTGAACGGCACCATTAAAAATACCATTAAATACCACTCAAGTCGCATCTGAAATTGCACATACTAATGCCGCGTACACACGATCGGAATTTTGGTCGGAAAAAGCTATGATGGTTTTTCCGACGGGATTCCGCTCAAGCTTGTCTTGCATACACACGGTCACACCAAATTCCGACCATCAAGAACATGGTGACGTACAACACGTACGACGGCACTAGAAAAAGGAAGTTCAATAGCCAGTACGCCACCCTTTGGGCTCCTTCTGCTAATCTCGTGTTTATCTCGTGTTAGTAGAAGTTTGGTGAGAGACGATTCACACTTTTCAGACTCGTGCTTTTCAGATCGTTTTACTGCTGTTCAGTTTGTGCTTGTGGGTTTGTATCTGTTTTTCAGTGCGTGTAGTCAGTTCATATCTGTTTTTCAGTGCGTTCTTGTCCACTTGTTTCTGATTTTCAGCTCGCTCTTCACAGGCCTTGCTGTTCTTCAGTGCGTTCTGTTAGTTCGTTCTGACCAGCCGACCGTTCATGCTATGCGGTGGCTTGTTGTTGGGGTTCTTGCTTTGACCCAAGCCCAGTCCATGAACAGGGTGGGGAGGAGTTCATGTACCAAGAATTGGTTACTCCAGCGTGACCAATTCTCCCACATGCCTTTGCTGCATGAGATCCAGGAGAATAACCCTGATGATTTCAGGAATTTTCTCTGGATGACGGACCCTGTTTTTCACTATTTGTTGGCTTTGCTGTCCCCTTATATTAGCAGGCAGGACACCTGCATGCGGCAAGGCATCACTCCGGAGTAGAGGCTAGTCGCCATGTTGCGGTACTTGGCGATGGGGAGAAGTCTCCAGGACCTCAAGTTCTCTACAGGCATCTCCCCCCAATCTCTGGGGATCATTATCCCAGAGACCTGTTCTGCCATCATTCAGGTCCTGCAGAAGGACTATATTAGGGTTTTCTTCTTTAACATCACATTCTATGTATTTAATGTCCCCTTTGTCCTCATGCATGCTGTAAGCTTTTAATGCTCCTTTTTTGTCCTTCATGCATATTTGCTTTCACTAACCTCCCCAGCATGCTATCCTGGGCCCATACACACCTAGCCTGGAAACTTAACAATGTATTTTGTCAGCTTCCATTGTAGTGCTTTACCCTAAATACCCCCTAAAATGTGTACAAATGTTATTTGTGTCCTTAAATTCAGGCAGAGTGCCAGAGGCTTTTTTTTGGCTCCCAAACTCATTTAGAACCCCCCTAAAATGTTTACAATGGGCAATCAGAGGGGGTAAGGAATCTGATATATGGACCTTATACTTTTGTCTTTAAATACTCCTTAAAATAAATGTTATACTGATGTTGGCCAAGAATGTTTGTGTATAATCAGCTTGCAATATTATGTGCAAAAGTACTAATTTTTTTATGTTTTGACTCCAGTTTCCTTCAACGCCATAGGAATGGCATAGGAATGGCAGACTGTGGCATCCCAGTTTGCCGAGAGGTGGGACTTTCACAACTGCAGAGGGGCAATCGATGGGAAGCATGTCTACATCGTCCCACCACCCCACTATTATATACTATTTTAATCATAAGGGGTTTCATAGTATTGTGTTAATGGCGGTGGTGTCGGCGACATATGAGGTTTTATATGTAGACTTGGGGAAGAATGGGTGGATGTCGGATGGTGGAGTCTTTGCCCAGACCGAGTTCTACCAACGTCTCCAAAGTGGTGGCTTGGGATTGCCACCTGCGGAAGAGAACATCGAAGGACTCCCATTTGTTTTTATCGCTGATGAAGCATTTGGTCTGGGTGATCAGCTGATGAGGCCATTCCCCCAGAGGACCCTGGGAGAAGAGGGTTTTCAATTACCAGCTGACCAGAGCCAGAAGAGCCGTGGAGAATACCTTCGGGATAATGGCCAGCTGGTTCCCCCTATTTCTAATGGCAATAAGAATGGCGGAGTACAAACTTAACCACATTGTTTTATCATGCTGCATACTGCACAACTTTTTAAAGTGAAATGCTCCAAATTATGTTGCCTCAGTTGGGCCTGAGGCTGGACTTCATGAAACGACAATGACGGCCCTGGAAGCTGGCCGTCCTGGCTTGCCCCCCCAAAGCGCCCGTGAAGTGCGTCAAAAATATGTAGATTATTTTACGGTTAGGGGGGCCATTGCTATGCCAGCAAATTTGTAAATATTTTTGAAATTAAAAAAAAATAATTATCTGATAAAATCTTGATTTTGATTTACTGCTTGTGTTTCTTTTAGCTGTCTCCTAGGTTTTCCTAGTGCATTTGTAGTGTAGTGTTTTTTCCATTATTTAAATAACACCCATTGTCACTGTAAACACCAACTTAATACAAAAAACTGGTATAGAGCATTGAAAGAAGAAACCACACATTGTTGAGTATAAAACCTTTTACTCCGTGCACATTCACATGTGCATTGTAAAACTTATTATTTTTTTTTTAAATCTTGTTTTTTTAAAGTTTTACCTTAACATTTATATAAAAGTACATACACAGGCATGTTTCCAAACATAACATACACAACTCTGGAACTTACAAAGTTCAACAATGAAAAAAATTAAGGCAATATCAGACATTATAGTGTCAAAACTGTGTTGATATTGCCTTCATCAGATGGGGTGATGTCACCCCTGTAAAAGCCAAATTTAGAAAATGCACACAAATTGTGAGTCAAAATGGGGATTTCCTTTCTGATCCCATGCCTAATGTCAACATGTGCTATCTCCCATCATGGGGGGATCAATAAACGTGTTTTGGGGGTGCAACCCCTTCCTCTCACCTACTAGAGTTGCAAGGAAGGGGTTGCACCCACAAAACGCGTACCTTGATATCCCCTGATGGCAGATAGCACATATTGACACACTGTGGGCATCTTCTAAATTTGGCTTTTAAACTGTATTAAAACTTTAGTTAAATTTTCTTTAAACAACAAAAAAAGTGTAATATTTTTTGGATTTAGATTCTCCCTAATACATCAATCATGTTCTTCATTCTTTGTTCAATCTCCTTGTTTTTTTCCTTTATGAAGTCTAAATCCTGACTACAAAACATTATGTCCTGGATTAGCCTTTGTGCACTGTCACTGGTGAAATGAGTAGATTGTTCTTCCACAACATGCACATCACCTAAAATAAAAAAACACACCATGTATTATAAATATGAAGGCATACATCTATTACCTGAATCTGTGGTGTCAGACACTGACCTGTTATGGTGACAATTTCAACCACTTCTTCCACCTCTAATCCCTACACATCCTGAGGTTGTGGTGTCCCCTGCTCCCCTTCTTCCTAAGGTGGGGGGTTCCTGGTGTCCTGAGATGTCCCGAGTCTTTTCTCCCCTATGAGAATGAAACAAAAGGTATACTTAGAGCACAGATATTTGTGGCCAGAAATATGAATGTGAAACATTGCTTGGAAGTGTGGTACAATTGTCTGTTAGGGCAGAGTTCCAAGTTGAAGACATGATTTATTCCCTTAACAAAGCTGCAATACTTACCATTTTTGGACAAGTTTCACACATGTAGACACCCCTAGTATCCACTGGAGCACCTGTGTGGGACACCCTAAAAAGTATCTTTTGGTGTCCCACACTAGTGTTCCTGAGTCCAGATGTGTAAACAGCTGTTGAGTGTCCTCTCCTTCGATTACACTGAATCAAGTTTTGCAATTCATTCTAGTTACAAACATATCTAGACAACAATGTCCTAAACTTCTTTTAATGCAAATTAGCATGACCAAATGTAGTTAACCCTGTATCTGCCAAAAACATCGTATTTAGTTGGCAAACGAACGATGTGTACTGCGACCGATTACTGTGCCCATGAACATGAAAGTAGCCATTTTTAACTTTACAACAGTAAAGAAAAGCACATGGAGCAACATGCAAGTAATAATAATAATAATAATAATAATAATAGGAATATCGTAAAAAATACTGCGCTATCCCATAAGTGGAAATGATCCCCACATGTGTGTGATGAAAAGACAAATATCTCAAACCAAAAATTGAAATGTAAAATGCTGCTGCAACCTTAGATGTGAAACAACCTCCACCTTACTAGCTATACAATTTAAAGGCTGCGCTGCTAGTGCAAATACATGATCATATTAACTGAAAATACCATAATTATGAATGAACACAAGTGAATTGTTTCATAACAAAAAAAAAAAAAAAAAAAAAATGCACATAAATCGCATGCAAAAAAAAAGAATCGCATGCAAAAAAAATGAGTGGAACATTCAGTAAACAAAAACGATTAAGTAGAGTCCATTTAGTCATAGATTGAAATGAACTGTAGGTCTTGTGGGTGTAGAAAATGGTTGGATAGAGGGAGAAAGACACCCTTCCTTCAAGTGATATAAAGATTATCTCCGTAGGGAGCGTGATGTTAAAATAGAGAGAAGATCCTCCACCTCAAGTATGGTAAGCCCCTTACCAGATCCAAAGATCTCCTGTCACAGAGATCATGCACACATGTGGCTGTGTCCCCCAGCCACTGGGTCTCTGTCAGTGCGCAGATCGGAAGCCACCTCTCCAGGAAATCAATCCAAACGTGATTTATCCGCTCACAGACCATGGATAAATAGGAAAGAAATGCTCCATAGCGTAATACAGTTAAAATCCACTTTAATTTATAAAAGAAAAGCACTTACAATTTGTGCAGTAAAGATCGCTTATAAAAACATGTAGCGCCGGCCGGCTTCAGCTGCTGCCCGTTTCTTCCGGGTTCAGCGTGGTATGGTGGTGACGTCAGCACGCCGCTCCTCCCTACGCCGTTTCGACAAATCTGTCGTCTTCCTGGGGAACCACCATACCACGCTGAACCCGGAAGAAACGGGCAGCAGCTGAAGCCGGCCGGAAACAATTCACTTGTGTTCATTCATAATTATGGTATTTTCAGTTAATATGATCATGTATTTGCACTAGCAGCGCAGCCTTTAAATTGTATAAATAATAATAGGAACACTCGACAAATACTTACTTTTTAGAAGCACTCTATTGATTCTTCTGTACTGATCCTGCTCCCTCAATTTCAGGTCTGACCAGCATTTCCTCAATTGCTCCTTGGATTGTCGTACCCCAAAATTCCTGTGCAGACTCTTCACAACTTTAGTGATGATCTTGGCCTTTCTCACATTTGGGTTTAGGTAAGGTCCATACTTCCCATCATAGTCGGCCCTCTTCAAGATGTCCACCATCTCCACCATCTCTACAAAGGACATATTTGAGGCCTTATATCTTCTCCTCCGTGATCGGGACGTTTCTGGCTCTAGGCTTTCCTCCTCGTTACTGCTATTATCACGCACCTGCTGTGTCTCATGTGCTCTCCCACTGTGCCAAAAGAGAAGGGGCGGGGAAAATTCTAGAAATAACATCAGGGGCGGGCAACGTGGGTGGAGTTTCAAGCATGAGCAGTGTACAGCATATAAAACTAACACGCGTGTGTCGTACGTATGATCTGTGTGCGGAGGAAGAAGGACCAAAAACGCCAAACGTTATAACGAAGGTAACATTTTAGCTTGGGACATCATTGGCCTATACTGATTCTAGATTGAGGCCTATATTGGGATAAGATTAGGAGAGCTTAGCCTGATATTAGTGTTTTGATCTTGTGTTTTGTCTTTCAGCAAATATGAAACAATTCAAAGACCCTGAATCCATGGGCCAGTTCATTGACAGATGCAGGGATATGAGAAATTTGTGGGAGGTTAAAAACCCCTTATATGGAAATAAACCAGCTAGGAAGGCATCGCTGGAGAAACTGCTGCAATTTGTGAAGACGCAGGTCCCCGACGCAGACATCGAGTTTGTGGAGAGGAAAATTGGTAGCTTGAGAAGCATGTATAGGAAGGAGCTTAATAAGGTCCAGGCTTCCATGAAATCAGGAGCAGCAGCAGAGGATGTGTATGTACCCAGTCTGTGGTACTACAACAGGATGCGGTTTCTGGAAGACCAGATTGAAGCCAGGGAATCACTTGGAGGGAAGGCTGCAAGGAAGACATGAAAGTGATGGCCTGGGTTCAGTCTGGTCTGACAGAAGATGCAGGCTGTTGTAGTACCACAGCCTGGGGACATATATGTCATCTGCTGCTGTTCCTGATCACTGGGAGTCCTGGACCAGATTGTGCTCCCTATTATATGGACTTCTCAGGCTACCAATTTTTATTTACAAAGAGTTGATGTGTGCCTTGGGGTACAAAGGCTTTGCAAATTCAAGCAATTTCTCCAGCGTTGCCTTCCTCATTATTTTGTTATGAGCCAGAGTAAATGGAGATTTTTTAATATGAAAATACTTGCCTATGTGTTTTTCTTCAAAAAGGGCAGTTTGTTTGTGAGTGAGCAGGTACATTTCAAGAATACAATGTCAAATTAACAAGGGACACCAACCAACCTCATTGAGCTTTAAAAATACAAGATAATAATGTTGTGGAAACTTGACACACAAAAAAAAAAAAAATTATGGAGATCGCTAGAAAATAATTGAAAAGTAATAAAAAAAAACAGGAGATCTTGATTAAAAACTTGTCATAACTCTGTGTGAATATCAGCAGCAAAACAAATTCGTTATTCAAGCATTATAAAGAACAAAAGAATACGCTGCATTAAAAGATCCAATAATTTGCAGCGTGACAAATGTGCTATCTCCATCACGAACGCTAGTTTTACCAGACCGAGCGCTTCCGTCTCGTACTTGATTCTGAGCATGCGTGATTTTTGCGCGTCCGAATTGCATACAGACAATCGCATTTTCGGATAGGAACTTTTTCCGACCGAAAAATAGAGAACCTGCTCTCAATCTTTTGCTGGCTGGAATTCTGCAATGGAGCATACACATGGTCGCATTTTCCAACGAAATGCTCACATCGGTCTTTTGCTGGCGGCATTTCCGATCGTTTGTACGCGGCATTAGACTTTTAACTTCTCAAAAACAACTTTTCATATAAGGCCTCATGCACACAGGACATTTTTTACAGCTGCTTTTAGCAGTGTCAGACTTTTTTTTTTTTTTTTGCAGCTTAAAAACACCTCTCCGTGTTATTCTATGTGTCCATGCACACACAGGCATTTAGCAGCTTAAAGGGCCAGCGTGTTCTGAGGACAGGTGTTACAGCTGTAAATACGTTTGACACTGGTTAAAACTGCTAAATGCGGCTTAACGCTGGATACAGTCATGTGACAGATCGTGATCCGACTTGCAGTGCGGCTTGTGCGCTGAGGCTCTTGAAGGGGAACTCTTGCTGAAATTAAAAAAAATAAACTGGTGTGGGGTTCCTCCCCAAGACCATACCAGACCCGTATCCGAGCACGCAGGTCAGGGAAGGGGGGGGGACGAGCGAATGCCCCCCCTCCTCCTGGACCATACCAGGCCACATGCCCTCAACATGGGGAGGTGGGTGCTTTAGGGTGGGGGGCCTGTGCCTCCCCACCCCAAAGTACCTTGTCCCCATGTTGATGGGGACAAGGGCCTCTTCCCGACAACCCTGGCTGTTGTTTGTCGTGGTCTGTGGGCGGGGGGCTTATCGGAAATCTGGAAGTCCACTTTAACAAGGGGGCTCCCAGAATCCGGCCCTCCCACCCTATGTAAATGAGTATAGGGTACATTGTACCCCTACCCATTCACCTAAAAAAAGCGTCAAAAATAAAAACAGTACACAGGTTTTTGACAAACTAATTTATTGAAGCAGCTCTGGCGTCTCTTCTCCTTCCGATTTCTTCTCTCTCCGGCAATGTCTTCTTCCACTGCTGGTTTTCCCCTCTCCACTGTCTTCTCCTTCTGCCGGTTCTCCTCTCTCCACTGTCTTCTCCCTCTGCCAGGTCTCCTCTCCGCTGTCTTCTCCCTCTGCCGGTTGTCCTCTCTCCACTTTCTTCTCCCTCTGCCGGTTCTCCTCTCTCTCCGCTGTCTTCTCCCTCTGCCGATTCTCCTCTCTCCTCTGTCTTCCCCCTCTGCCGGTTCTCCTCTCTCTGCTTTCTCCTCTCTCTGCTGCCTTCTCCCTCTGCCAGTTCTTCTCTCTGATGTCTTCTCCCTCTTTGCCGATTCTCCTCTCTCTGCTGTCTGCTCCCACTGCCGGTTCTCCTTTCTCTGCTGTCTTCTCCCTCTGCTGGTTCTCCTCTCTCTGCTGTCTTCTCCCTCTGTTCATCCTCCAATTTTCTTTAGACGCTCTCTCGCGCTGTAAGGCTAGGGCCGTCGTGTGCCATTACTTATATAGCCATGGGGTGGGGCCACATGGTGAGGTCATCCAGAGGCCCCACCCTCTTGTGACATCACAAGGGGGTGTGCCTTCAGATAACGTCACCAGGTGGCCCCGCCCCATGGCTGTATAAGTGATGGCACACAGCTGCCCTAGCCTTACAGCGAGAGAGAGTGTCGAACACCCACCCACCCGCCCCCATGTTGAGGGCATGTGGCCTGGTATGGTCCAGGAGGGGGGATGCTCACTCGTGCCCCCCCCTTTCCTAACCTGCTTGGCTGCATGCTCAGATAAGGTATATGGAAAATACCGCGCTCTAAACAAAAAACTAAAAGTAAGCTGCAACCAAAATGTGAGATACACACATGAAGACAAATAAAAAGGAAAATAGCTGCGCTAGGTAGTGTACAGTGAATATATGATGACAAAAATTCTAATGAAATAAAATGAAAGCTAATATATAATAATATAATAAATAACATAAAAATCTATCCCAATATGAATATCAAAGATAAACGTGAAGAAACAATAACAATGAGAACATCTAGAACTCAATGATAAATAACAAATAGTCCATAAATCACACAAATGTGCATAGAAGAGTGAATAAATGGAAACTTGAAAGTAATGTGTGATCCTCCACCACCAGTTGTGCACCGGACACCAAATGAAATGCAAGCTTACCAGAAGGCAAGCTAATTGAGCTTGCGGCTATATACCCAGCCAGAGCCTTTAACCAGGGGATTCTGGGGCGACAGCTCCAAGATGGTCAGTACAGTAGAGGAGAGATAAGCAGCCGATGGCAGGATTGGCACGATCGTACAAAGTTCACAAAGTAAATTCAGATGTCACCCAGAAAATGAAAAGAGGGGGCTTTTTCTTCTCACACTGATTTCTCAATGGGAAGGTCTCTACTCATCATAGGCACCTGTTGACTCCTCTGCAGGTATCATTAGAGCAAGTTTAATCTTGTTGAGCCAGCCATCCATCCATCCATACTCAGCCTGGCCAGCCACCGCTCCATCCATACTCAGCCAGCCATCCATACTCAGCTAGCGATCCATCCATCCATGCTTGGCCAGCCATCCATCCATCCATGCTCAGCTATCCATCCATCCATCCATGCTCAGCCAGCCATCCATACTCAGCAATACTCATCCATGCTCAGCCATCCATCCCTAATCAGCAATACTCATCCATGCTCATCCATCCATCTATACTCATCCATCCATCCATGCTCAGCCATCCCATCCACTCCCATCCATACTCAGCCATACTCACGATCTGCATACCGTATCTGTGGTACCGATCTATATACCGTATCTGTGGTGCTGATCTATATACCGTATCTCTGGTGCTGATCTATAT
Organism: Aquarana catesbeiana; assembly: GCF_042186555.1. Lineage (NCBI taxonomy): Eukaryota > Metazoa > Chordata > Amphibia > Anura > Ranidae > Aquarana > Aquarana catesbeiana. The sequence continues at coordinate 190,488,949 of NC_133324.1, forward strand.
ACCGTATCTGTGGTGGTGAGCTATATACCGTATCTGTGGTGGTGAACTTTATACCGTATCTGTGATGCTAAGCTGTATACTCTGTTCTGTGATGCTGAGCTGTATACTCCTGACACTATGGGTGGAAGCAAGTGGTATACAGGGGACGGAGTGGGTGGATTCTATAAGGGGTGGGGCTTATGGAAATTGGGAATGGTCAAAAAGGTAGGGCGGGGTCTGGCGCCCCCCCATCCTAAAACTTCACCAGCCGCCACTGATCCTTACCCACTTATAAGTGCAATTTGGCCACACTTACCATGCAGTGCAGCATGTGTAGGTGCTTCTGTGCCCCAAATCTCAGTAAAGTTCCCAGGTATGTGCATATACAGTAGTAAATATAGCCATGTAATGTTAGAAAGAATTATTTTATGCTGATCAGTGCTCCAGCTCATCAAAGCGCTAGCAGAACAGGGTATTTTAACTGTTGCTGTTGCATATTAGTTTAAAGGACAGAGAGATTTTCTACTATACTATAGCCTGACTGCATTACAGTAATTACTCCATAAAGCAAACTTCAATAGGTCTTTAACCACTTTAGCCCCGGACCATTTGGCTGGCAAAAGACCAGAGCACTTTTTGCGATACGGCACTACGTCGCTTTAACTGACAATTGCGCGGTTGTGCGACGTGGCTCCCAAACAAAATTGCCGTCCTTTTTTTCCCACAAATAGAGCTTTCTTTTGGTGGTATTTGATCACCTCTGCAGTTTTTATTTTTTGCGCTATAAACAAAAAAAGAGTGACAATTTTGAAAAAAACTCACTATTTTTTACTTTTTCCTATAATAAATATCCCCAAAAAATATATAAAAAACCTTTTTTTCCCTCAGTTTAGGCCGATACCTATTCTTCTACATATTTTTGGTTAAAAAAATTCCAATAAGTGTTTATTGATTGGTTTGCGCAAAAGTTATAACGTCTACAAAATAGAGGATAGTTTTATGGCATTTTTATTAGTATTTTTTTTTTTACTAGTAATGGTGGCGATCAGCATTTTTTATCATGACTGCAACATTATGGCGGACAGATCGGACACTTTTGGTGCTTTAGGACCATTCACAGCGATCAGTGCGATTAAAAATGCATTGATTACTATGTAAATGTGACTGGCAGTGAAGGGGTTAACCAGGAGGGGGCGCTGTATGGGGTAAAGGGTGTCCTAGGGAGTGATTCTAACTGTGGGGGGGTGGGCTATGTGTGACACGACACTGGTCACCGCTCCCGATTACAGGGAGCGGTGATCAGTGTCAGTGTCACTAGGCAGAACTGAGAAATGCTTGTTTACATCAGCATTTCCCCGTTCTTCCTCTCTGTGAGACAATCGCGAGTATCCCCACAGACATCGAGTCCGCGGGACCCGTGATCACACTCACGGAGTTCGCGGTGTGCGCGCCGCCGACAGTGCGCACGCGCCCACAAGCTGCATCTTAAAGGGCAACATACAGGTACGTTATTATGCCTTACGTGCCCTTCTGCCGACGAATATCGGCGTGAGCCGGTCGGCAGTCGGTTAAGAATATTCATATAGTCACACATTGGCAGTATTATGGCTGCTTATTAAAGGGATTCTTTTACTTTAAAATTCTTTTATTCCTTTTAAAACTCTGTCATGTACAGTGGAGATAGAGTTGAAGAGGGGACTTCTCTTGCACCTCGTGTCCAACACCCCCTGATTTTGGTAACGGGATGTGAGGACAGAGAAGGGCTGAGGGCCACCGCTGTCGGGACAGATGTGAGCAAGAGGTGACTGTGAATGAGGCAAGAACCACATGCAGGACCATGGTAGCACCTGATCAGCAGACAGGGACAAAGCCAGGATACAAGCCAAATGTTATCAACAGCTGGGCAGAGAGGTACCGAATCAGAAGGCAGGGACAGCATAAGAATACATGCCAAGGTCGGCATAGCTTGACAGTGAGGTACATGAACTTAAGGCAGAGGCGTCAGGATATAGGCCGAGGTCAGCTAACAGCTGGGCAGCAAGATACAAATTCAGGAGGAAGGATGTAGGGTCTACAACACAAGCCATGGTCACAACAAGCAGAGACGGGTTAAATGTGGACGGGTTATAGATGGGAAGGCAGATGTAACAGCTCAGGTCACAGGTAAATCAGGAACTAGCTGAAGATCACTATCAAGCTAATAGAGGCCATTTAGTACCAATAGCAGTGCCAAGCGTGCACATGCATATTTCCCAACTGTCCCTGATTTGCAGGGACTGTCCCTGATTCGGAGTCATGTCCCTCTGTCTCTGATTCCCCCTTATTTGTCCCTCATTTTGGTCTGATCTATATAGTTGTATATAAAATTCACTTTTTATCTTTCAAAAAGTGTTTCCCAGTGCTAAAGATTTCATCTAATTTCTAAATTGCTGCATTTGTACATTTTAAAAGCCAGTATAAAGGAATAGTAGTGGTAAAAAAAAGCCCTTGTGGATTTAATTAACCTTTTTTTTTGGTTATTTCTCCTTTAAGGGGGTGTGGCAGAGGGCATGTCCTATGCCTACATACATTTGCCAGTAGGTGTCCCTCATTCCCATCTCAAAATGTTGGGGGTATGCACATGCATGCTAAAGCATGTCTGGTAGTGACCATATGCTTAGAATGTGCATGCACTGGTCGTCTTATTCTGGACCTTCCTTAAAGTGGTGGTTGTAAACCTATATATATATATATATATATCTATATACACACACATATACACACATACACACACACACACACACACAAAATATCTCACAAAAGTGAGTACACCCCTCACATTTTCACATTTTCGTCAATATTTTATTATATCTTTTCATGTGACAACACTGAAGAAATGACACTTTACTACAATGTAAAGTAGTGAGTGTACAGCTTGTATAACTGTAAATTTGCTGTCCCCTCAAAATACCTCAACACACAGCAATTAATGTCTAAACCGCTGGCAACAAAAGTGAGTACACCCCTAAGTGAAAATGTCCAAATTGGGCCCAAAGTATCAATATTTTGTGTGACCACCATTATTTCCCAGCACTGCATGTCTCCAGACCTAAACCTGAGTGCATCATCTTTAGAAGAGGCTCCCTTCTGGGACGACAGCCATGCAGACAAATTTGATGCAGTGTGCGGCGTATGGTCTGAGCACTGACAGGTTGACCCCCCACCCCTTCAACTTCTGCAGCAATGCTGGCAGCACTCATGCTTCTATTTTCCACAGACAACTTCTAGATATGACACTGAACATGTGCACTCAACTTCTTTGGTCAACCATGGCAAGGCTTGTTCTGAGTGGAACCTGTCTTGTTAAACCGCTGTATGGTCTTGGCCACCTTGCTGCAGCTCAGTTTCACAGTCTTGGCAATCTTCTTATAGCCTAGGCCATCTTTATGTAGAGCAATAATTTTCTTTTCAGATCCTCAGTTCTTTACCATGAGGTGCCATGTTGAACTTCCAGTGACCAGTATGAGAGAGTGAGAGCGATAACACCAAATTTAACACACCTGCTCCCCATTCACACCTGAGATCTTGTAACACTAACGAGTCACATGACCCCAGGGAGGGAAAATGGCTAATTGGGCCCAATTTGGACATTTTCACTTAGGGGTGTACTCGCTTTTGTTGCCAGCGGTTTAGACATTAATGGTTGTGTGAGTTATTTTGAGGGGACAGCTAATTTACACTGTTATACAAGCTGTACACTCACTACTTTACATTGTAACAAAGTGTCATTTCTTAAGTGTCACATGAAAAGATATAATAAAATATTTACAAAAAAGTGAGGGGTGTACTCACTTTTGTGCGATACTGTACATAGTGAAGTGACTGGCCTCAGGTGATACACAGATGAAACAAATTACCCTGCATAAGTTGTGCCTCTTTATCTACAGCCATCTTTCCCTTACATTCATTTGAAGTGCCGAATTTACTCAGGATCTCTCAGCTCTGAAAAGCAGGGGATGGAGAGCAGAAGTTACATCAGTAAGGAGAGCTCTGAGAGCTGATTGGAGGGAAGGGGCACACCCACTTCATGCAACTCACAGGAACATAACTGAGATTGTCAATCACAAGCTGTACCCTCCCAGTCACCATTTCCTCTTGGTATCAGGAAAACTCATCAAATGTGATTCATGCTGATAGCAGAGGAAAGTGGCAGCGGACAGAAATTACATTTAGTGCTCTGGATTGAGACAAGTACACTATAGAGGCATATACTTTGTTCATCATACTTTAAATGTCTGAGGTTTATAACGACTTTACTATTCCCCCCCCCCCACACACACACACACATTTTTCTCCTCCCAATATCACACTTTCAGAAAATAAAACAAGGATTCCTGATGAAATCATAATTTTCTTTAACCAGACAGTATATTCTCTTAGGCCCTGTTCACAGCTGAGCGTACTGGAATCACAGGCGGAATCGTGCGATTTTTGCCTGCTATTCCAGAATTGCAGCAAAACACAGCACACGTTTGCGATGCCATTATTTCTTAATGACACCCCAAATGTGGTGCGACTTTGCTGTGATTGTAGAGCAACAAAACACTCTAAAATTGCGGTGAAAATCGCAACGCCAAACGCTCCTGGCTCTTTGCCAAGATTTGGTACATGAGCTTCTTTGGACCATTCTTGGAGTGGAGCGAGGCCCATTCAAATGAAAGGTGCTGCTCCAAAACATACCACAAAAATGCTAACAAAAAAAAACGCTGTGCAGCAGCTGTCACTGCACTACGCACTACCAGAGCCTAAAACAATGGTATATTTGCTTATACTTAAAATATTTAGAGTAGCAGGCATGTTGTAATGCAATTTCTCCTTTTGGCCACAAGAGAGATGCTGACTGGTCCTTCCAGAAAACAGAGAGAGAACACTGGGGAAAAAAAGGAGAGTTTCAGGAAGTGCTAAGGGAAGAGAAGACAGGGAAGTACTGAGGTAAAAGAGAGATTGCTGACGGGAGACAGAGGAGATTGCTTAAAAGAGGGAGATACCAAGGCTCAAAAAAGTCCTTTGCTGTGACACAGTGACACTTAACAGTGAGGAGAGGAGATGTGTGTGATGGTAAGGAACTGAGATGCCAGAGTGAGGAGAGAGACACACACTGACACCAGGGACTGTGTGCCCCAACAGAGGAGGAGGGATAACCTGAAGCCCATATAAAAGAGTCTGTGAGGAGAATAAGGAGAGCAGTCTGAGGAGAGAGAGAGTGTGTGGTGAGGTGCCGAGACTGAGGCGACAGAGAGAGAGAGAGAGAGACTCTGGTAGCATCAGAGGGGGAGAAAGCCAAGCTTTTCCAGAGACTGCCAGGAGAGTGTTGCCTGGAGACGGAGGAGTGAGGATGCCTGAGGGGACCTAGGAGCAGAGACAGCCACGTGGTCCACTATTTAGTCCAGGGACCCTACTCAGCAGCCCAGCACCACTCAGCTCAGCAGAGACGACCCACGCCTTTCAGGGATCGAGATACCCATCTGGGTATTGGGTCGGCCGCTGCCTGTTCACCTTGTAAATTTCGCTACCAGTCATCTCGATCGGCCATCAGCAAGAGCTCCAGTGCCTTACAACATCGCTAGGAGCATCAGGAGCCTGAACCAGCACCTGGGACTATTGTGTCATCGCACAGAGGACTAGTGAGCAGGTGTAAATCCAACATCCTTCTTGACACCATACTGACACTGCATGCAGACACCAATTTCCCTTTTTAGTGTTACGGGATGCTTGTTTGAAGCTGCCATCTCTAGTAGTTTGCCCTTTTAAATCTCTACCTAACCGAACATTCTAGAGTATTACTGCTCCATGCAAGCTTGTTTAAACCTTCTCTTAAAACAAGGGCCCTACCGTTTGCTAGCAGAAGACACTAGTATTCTTAACCTCAGGACCTGCAACATTACAGAACTGTGCTTACTGTACTTGTGTAACCCTTTTCTTTTCGTTGTGTGTGGCCCCAAAAGGAGCTGAGATGTTGAGAAGTCTTCTCTCCTCCCTCTCAGCACCTGTGTTAAGGGCATATAGATTATTGCCCTTTCTATACCTGCAGTTGCTAAATATTGAAGGTTGTCTTTTCTAATGTATTAGTTATTTGTAGCAAGGTTTAACAGTGCTGTAAGTTTCCATATGCTTTAAACCATGCTAATGTATTCAACTTGTTTATCATTACTGGGTGTGTCTCTATTTTTGGTGATAATCCACAGCCAGGATAACGGTATTTACCACATGTGTCCTTAAATGTGTTTGCAGTAATTTTATTTAACCAGGTGTGTCAGAGGGGCTGAGTTCATTCTTGGAGTTGAGGCGTAGATCAGAGAATCCAAATTCACCAAGCGCCTCCTTCGGGGGTGGCGCTACACGAGTATGAAAACATACTTTAGAATATACAGTATATTCATATTACTGAAATTTTATTAGTTGTTTTGGCACCTTACCTACTACTCCACCTCTTTTCCATTACTGTAAATGTAAATTGTGTGGCAATTTTGTGCAAATAGAGAGTTTACAAAAATTATCTTTGTTCTTTAAATCTGCTTTCGGGCTATATCACACCAGATGAATGTGATTTGGCATGTTTTCCTGGTTTTGTTTTACATGCCGTGTGACAATTTGTATTTATTTCAGCATAAAGGCATAGAACAACAATAGCCAGAGTCAACAAAAAGCACATTAATTATTCATTGTAGTTTCAGAAATCCCACACTCTGCTCAATCCTGTTAGGTTGCTATAGTGATTATGTGCCTTTCTCACGTCTCTTAATTGAAGCTGATAACACTTTGTTTTCATTAGTGCAATTAAACAAATTATAATTACTTTGTCCACAAATTTAGCTTGGCGCACATACTGTACATGTGCTTTACACAAGTCACATGTGATGTGTTGCATGACATTCTGAATATCAAGACATAAATAACTAGGCAAAATGACATATTACGCTTAATAAAAAACACTTTTAGGACCATGTCGATAGGCTTTGGGCATGTGTATCAGTAAGATATAACTGCGATATCCAGGAGGTGTAGCTTTACAGTCACACGGGGTAGAGAAGCTCCTCATCTCCAAAAATATAGATCGAATCCTATCCTCCTTATACACTCAGATTCTGACTGAGGAGCAGATTGGAGAAACAGGGCTATATGATAAATGGAAGAGGGACGTTCCAGACCTGGCTCCCGATGATTGGGAGGAAGGTCTGCAACAATATATCCCCCTTATGATCTCTGCAAGGGATAGATTTATTCAGCTCAAATTTATTCATAGAACATATTGCACGCCACAGAGATTGTCTAGAATATACCCGACACAAACGGATAGATGTCCGAAATGTACGAGGGAGCTAGGTACCTTTATCCATGTAGTCTGGGAGTGTCCGGCTATACAAAAATTTTGGACAGAGGTGGTCGAAGTTATTAATACAGTGGGTAATCTAAACATACAAAGGAACCCGATTATACTATTGCTTGGGGTGTGTGACAATCTTATACCTAATGTGCACAAAAGACTGTTTGTTTTTTACGCCTCATTCTATGCCAGGAAGGCTATTCTCCTAAGGTGGAAGCAACCTGATCCCCCCACAGTAACCCAATGGAAGGATATGATAAACTCCATTTTACCACTTTACAAACTTACATATATCAACCATAAATGCCCCAAGAAGTTCTCTAAGATTTGGGGAGCCTGGTCCAAACAATAGCGATGATCTTTTTGTAATCTGTGGAACACATGTTATCCTTCTCCCTGGTACGCCCCCCCCCCCCCTCCCACCTCTGTCTTTCCCCCCCCTCCCTCTTCCTGACCCCCCCCTTCCTCTCCCTTTACTTTTCCTTTTTCTTTCCTTATCCCCCCCCCCCCCCCCCCGCTAAATCATAGATCCGTCAGAATTTAATAAGGGAATACTCTGAAAGCTAATTAAGATAAAGACTGTCTGAGACACTAAAAATACGGTAGAAGTTAATATGGAGAATACTGTATAACTGATTGAATATGTTTTTTCTCTCCTTATGTGATTGTATACAAAGCATTAATAGAAATGTAAGACTTATAGAACGATCTGAGATTGTGTGACTTGGAAATATTCAACTGTTTAGATATGTATTTTGACATATGCAGCAACATTATGTTCTTTGTAAATATGTTTGTATCTTTGAATTATCTCCGATAGGAGACAAATAAAAACTTTTCTGATAAAAAAAGATATAACTGCGATAGATAATCAGTGCCAGCTTTTTTCCAAGTCGTCCTGATAATATTCACTCCATTAGTGATATATTGTCCCATAGGGACATGTATTCAATAACTGCTTTAGATCCACGCTATAGCCGAATGATGGCTACAGCGCGGATCTGCTTTGCCTGGAGTACGTCCATTGACGTCCTCCCCTTTCCTCGCTCCCCGCGTGCTCTCGTGAGCGCGCATCGGAGAAAATCTGTGTTGGCCGTGTCCCTTGGACACAGCCAATCACAGATCGCTGTAAATGGCCAATCACAGCGGCCGTTTACAGCGAGATTGGCGTGGTCAATGAGAGATGATCTCAAATGTAAACATATGAGATCATTTCTCATTGCCGGATCTCCCTCCTCACACAGAGACCGAGTGTGAGAAGGGAGAGCTTCTGTGCAGAATTGTGAGTGATTCCTGGTCATTTGACAGTAAAAAAAAAAAGTGCCCAATCAGCACCATGGTGCCAATCATCATCTATAGCTAGTGCCCATCTGTGCCCATCAGTGCCATCAGTGATCAGTGCCCGTCTGTGCCGCCTCATCAGTGCACATCTGTGCCACCTCATCAGTGCCCATCTGTGCCGCCTCATCAGTTCACATCTGTGCAATCAATCAGTGCACATCTGTGCCGCCTCATCAGTGCCCATGTGTGCCTCATCAGTGCCCATGTGTGCCATCTCATCAGTGCATATCTGTGCCGCCTCATTAGTGCACATCTGTGCAATCAATCAGTGCACATCTGTGCCGCCTCATCAGTGCCCATCTGTGCCGCCTCATCAGTGCACATCTGTGCCATCAATCAGTGCACATCTGTGCTCATCAGTGCCGCCTCATCAGTGCCCAACAGTGCAGGCTTAGCACACACCTGTGCAGTCTCATCACCACCAGCAACCATGTCCTAAAGATGCTTTTCTGCCGAGGAGACATACCAAATACTTTCCACGGCTGACGTGAACAACGAGGAGCTCTCTTTTTCAGATTCCCTTTCAAATTCAGATTCTGAGTCTGACCTAAATTATGAGCCAGTCCTCAGTAGTGGAACGCTAACAGACTCAGAGGAGGAAGATATTCTGCCCGCCAAATGAAGGCGTTCTGGTGAGGAGGCAGTGGCATCCACCAGCATCACAGTGCCATCCACCAGCACCCCAGTACCTCGGCAAGAAAGGCCAAGTACCAGTGGGGTGTCACCTCAGCCCCAAAGGGTTAGCACCCATGCCAGCCTTCCCTATGCCCTTCAGAACCGCTTGTGGTTTCCTCCTAATTCAGGAGAAGCTAACGTTCCCCCTTTCACTGCCCAGTCAGGAGTCCAGATGGACACAGAGAATTTTTCCCCAATCAATTTTTTTAATTTAATTCTTATGGAGGATATGTTAGCGTCAATTGTGGCCCAGTGCAACCTGTATGCACAGCAATTTATTTTGAATAATCCAACATCTTATTATGCGTGTCCCTACTAGTGGAGAGACCTAACAGTGGAGGAGTTGACGTTTTTTTTGGGCCTCACAATTTGTATGGGACTCACCAAAAAAAATGCATTGCGTTCCTATTGGTCAACCCACCCTATCTACCACATGCCTATCTTCTCCGCGGTAATGCCGAGAACCAGATATCTGATCATGAGGTTCCTACATTTCAGTGATAACACCCAGTGCCTTCCCCGAAATGACCCAAATGATGACAGGCTTTACAAAATTACAACGAACAATACTAAATTCTTTTTCAGAAATATTCCCCCAGTTGTTTACCCCAAGCCAACACATATGTGTGGATGAGTCCCTTGTTAAATTTAGCAGCAGGCTTAAAATTAAGCAATTTATTCGCAGCAAAAGGGCCCGCTATGGGGTGAAGGTGTACAAATTATGTGACCGAGCCACAGGGTACACATATGCCTTCATAGTGTACGAAGGGAAGAACACCCAGCTGCAGCCCCATAATTGCCCAGACTACTTGGGATCCAGAGGGAAAGTTGTTTGGGACCTCATATACCCCCTACTCGACAAAGGATACCACTTGTATGTAGACAACTTCTACACAAGTCTGCCCCTGTTCCACAACCTTCACCAGAAGAAGACGCCAGCATGTGGTACCAAAAGAAAGAACCGGAAGGGCTTTCCTCAAAGACTTGTCAATATGAGGTTGAGAAGAGGAGAGACGGCAAGTCTGAGAAACAAGGAGATTCTGGCAGTGAAGTGGAGGGACAGAAGGGATGTCTACATGTTGCCTTCGATCCACAATAACACCTACGTGGAAATTCCCAGAAGGAATGGCCCCATCCAAAAACCAACATGCATCCATGAATACAATTTGTTTATGGGGGAGTCGACTTCAACGACCAAATGCTCGAACCATACCTTGCCACAAGACAGACATACCATTGGTATAAAAAAGTAGCAATTTATTTTTTTCAATTGGCCATATACAATTCCTATATAATTTACCACAACCCCACCCAAAATCCCCAACCCTTCCTTGGCTACCAAGAGGAAATTTACACTGCCCTTATATTTCAGAAAGGCCCACCAGAAAACATCCGATCAGATGTTCTTAGTCGACTCTCCGAATGTCACTTTGCCGGTAAAATCCCTCCCAAACCAACAGGCCAAAGACGTCAAAAAAGATGTAAGGTGTGTACCAGTAGGGGAGTCAGAAGAGACACAACTTATTATTGTCCCCATTGTCCTTCCCAACCAGGCCTCTGCATAGGTGACTGTTTTCTCCGTTACCATACTTCAGTAAATTATTAGTCAAGTATGGTAAACGTAAGCCTCAGTTCCTGCCATTTACCCTCACACCCCTTATGCCACTGCCTGCTCTGTAACTGACCCTGGCTTGTTATTCAACCACGCTTCTGCCTGCCTGATCTGGAACTGACCCTGGACTGTTATTCGACCATGTTTCTGCTACCGATTCTGTACATACCTCTGACTGATCTGGAACTGACCTTGGACTGTTTGACCATGTTATTTGCTTGCCTCTTGGACTGATCTTATACCCTGCAACTGGACTAGTGGGATTCAACACAGGGGTCTCACATATGTAAGGGGCTCCAGAATAGTTTTTCAGGATGAAGAAAACAATTTTTTTTGTTTTCTCAATCCTAGATTAGGGTCTGGAGACTCGGAGGCTTCAAAGAGATTTGGGTGGGAGAAGCCTCTACCACTGTGCCCATTCTGTCCTGAACGAGGCCCTACTTCTGCCTGCTGCCTGTAGGACTTACTGCCATCATGCCTCTGCCTGTCGCACTGACCACAGCACATGGACCATGTTCCTGTCTACTACCAATATTTTTGGCACTGCTGACAATATCTCTGACTGCATGGACCCTGAACTGTATATGGACAATATCCCTGCCTGCTGCCTGGACAATTGTGTTTGCTGTTGCTGACCAAGTCCCTGCCTGTTGCCTGGACCAGTGCTATCCTCCTGTGGACAACTGCGCTACTAAAACCACAGGTGATCTTTTGTTTACCCTTTGCTCAGCATAATGTATTTTGGGGTGTAATTCTTGGTATGTGCATGCAATGTGTCCCTGGAACACCTGACAGTGTCCCTTGCATGTTGGATTTCTGTATGTGACCAGGCTGTGTAAAAGTCTCACACATTTGGTATCGCCATACTCAGAAGGAGTGGCAGAATGTATTTTGGGGTGTCATTTTTGCTATGTACTTGCTATGTGTTGGAAATATCTTATAAACTGACAACTTTGTGTAAAAAAAAATGCGGTTTCATTTTTTTCCCACATTTTCCAAAAACTTCTGGAAAAAAATGAACCGTTCAAAAGACTCATTATGCCTCATAGATTATAACTTGGGGTGTTAGATTTCCAAAATGGGGTAATTTTGTGGGCGTTTCTATTCTCCTGGTGCTACGGGGCCTTCAAAAGTGTAATAGGTGGTTGAAAAATTAAATGTGTAATTTATGCTCCTAGAATGCCTGAAGGTTCTACTTCAATGTTGGGCCTCTGTATGTGGCCAGGCTGTGTAAAAGTCTCACACATGTGGTATCGTTATACTCAGGAGGAGTAGCAGAATGTATTTTGGAGTGTTATTTTTGCTATGTAAATGCTATGTGTTGGAAATATCTTATAAACAGACTACTTTGTATAAAAAAAAATGCGTTTTCATTTTTTTCCACATTTTCCAAAATGAACCGTTAAAAAGACTCATTATGTCTCATAGATTATACGTTGGGGTGTTAGCTTTCCAAAATGGCGTCATTTTGTGGACATTTCCATTGTTCTGGTGTAATAAGTAGTCAACAAGTTAGATGTGTAATTTATGCTCCTTGAACACCTGATGGTGCTCTCTGCATGTTGGGCCTCTGTATGTGACCAGGCTGTGTAAAAGTCCCACACATGTGGTATTGTGATACTCAGGAGAAGTAGCAGAATGTATTTTGGGGTGTCATTTGTGGTATGCATATTCCATGTGAGAGAAATAAACTATTACAATGACAATTTTGTGAAAAAAATAAAAATAAAATCTAAATTTTGCAAAGAATTGTGGGAAAAAAATGACAACTTCAAATACTCACCGTGCCTCTTACTAAATATCTTGGAATGTCTACTTTCCAAAAAGGGGTCATTTGGGGGGCATTTGTACTTTCCTGGCTTGTTAGGGTCTCAAGAAATGAGATAGGCCGCCAGTACATCAGATACATTTTTTATGATTTGCACCATAGCTTGTAGATTATAACTTTCACACAGACCACATAATATCCACTAATTTGGGTTAATTTTACCAAAGATATGTATCAGTATAAATTGTGGCCAACATTTATGAAGAAAAATTGCTAATTTGCAAAATTTTATCACAGAAAGAAAAATGCGTTGTTTTTTCAAAATTTTCAGTCTTTTTTCATTCATAGCGCAAAAAATAAAAAACCCAGAGGTGATCAAATACCACCAAATGAAAGCTCTATTTGTATGAAAAAAAGGACAAAGAAAATCATTGGGGTACAGTGTTGCATGACTGAGTAATTGTCATTCAAGGTGTGAGAGCACTGTAAGTTGAAAATTGGTCTGAGCAGGAGGGGGGTTTAAGTGCCCATTAAGCAAGTGGTTAAGTCACTAAACATTTAAAAATCAGATACAGATGGAGCCAAGTTTTGTGATATGAATTGAGAGTAAGAAGGTGTGTATGTGTTTTTTGAAAGGTACCAACTTTCAGGGTTGAGATGTCTGTGTTTTAAAGGGGTTTACAAACCCTCGTTTTTTGTGTTTTTTTTTCACCTTAATGCATCCTTTGCATTAACCACTTCAGCCCCGGAAGGATTTACCCCCTTCCTGACCAGAGCACTTTTTACAATTTGGCACTGCGTCGCTTTAACTGCTAATTGCGCGGTCATGCAATGCTGTACCCAAACGAAATTTGCGTCCTTTTCTTCCCACAAATAGAGCTTTCTTTTGATGGTATTTGATCACCTCTGCCGTTTTTTTTTTTTGCGCTATAAACGGAAAAAGACCGAAAATTTTGAAAAAAAATGATATTTTCTACTTTTTATTATAAAAAAAATCCAATAAACTCAATTTTAGTCATACATTTAGGCCAAAATGTATTCGGCCACATGTCTTTGGTAAAAAAAATGTCAATAAGCGTATATTTATTGGTTTGCGCAAAAGTTATAGCGTCTACAAACTAGGGTACATTTTCTGGAATTTACACAGCTTTTATTTTATGACTGCCTATGTCATTTCATGAGGTGCTAAAATGGCAGGGCAGTACAAAACCCCCCCAAATGACCCCATTTTGGAAAGTAGACACCCCAAGGAAATTGCTGAGAGGCATGTTGAACCCATTGAATATTTATTTTTTTTGTCCCAAGTGATTGAATAATGACAAAAAAAAAAAAAATTACAAAAAGTTGTCACTAAATGATATATTGCTCACACAGGCCATGCGCATATGTGGAATTGCACCCCAAAATACATTTAGCTGCTTCTCCTGAGTACGGGGATACCACATGTGTGGGACTTTTTGGGAGCCTAGCCGCGTACGGGGCCCCGAAAACCAAGCACCGCCTTCAGGATTTCAAAGGGCATACATTTTTGATTTCACTCCTCACTACCTATCACAGTTTTGAAGGCCATAAAATGCCAAGATGGCACAAAACCCCCCCAAATGACCCCATTTTGGAAAGTAGACACCCCAAGCTATTTGCTGAGAGGCATGTTGAGTCCATGGAATATTTTATTTTTTGACACAAGTTGCGGGAATGTGACAATTTTTTTTTTTTTTGCACAAAGTTGTCACTAAATGATATATTGCTCACACAGGCCATGGGCATATGTGGAATTGCACCCCAAAATACATTCTGCTGATTCTCCTGAGTACGGGGATACCACATGTGTGGGACTTTTTGGGAGCCTAGCCGCGTACGGGGCCCCGAAAACCCAGCACCGCCTTCAGGATTTCTAAGGGCGTAAAGTTGTGATTTCACTCCTCACTACCTATCACATTTTTGAAGGCCACAAAATGCCCAGATGGAACAAAACCCCCCCAAATGACCCCATTTTGGAAAGTAGACACCCCAAGCTATTTGCTGAGAGGCATGTTGAGTCCATGGAATATTTTATATTTTGACACAAGTTGCGGGAAAGTGACAATTTTTTTTTTTTTTTTTTTTTTTGCACAAAGTTGTCACAAAATGATATATTGCTCAAACATGCCATGGGCATATGTGGAATTACACCCCAAAATACATTCTGCTGCTTCTCCTGAGTACGGGGATACCACATGTGTGGGACTTTTTGGGAGCCTAGCCGCGTACGGAGCCCCGAAAACCAAGCACCGCCTTCAGGATTTCTAAGGGCATAAATTTTTGATTTCACTCCTCACTACCTATCACAGTTTTGAAGGCCATAAAATGCCAAGATGGCACAAAACCCCCCCAAATGACCCCATTTTGGAAAGTAGACACCCCAAGCTATTTGCTGAGAGGCATGTTGAGTCCATGGAATATTTTATTTTTTGACACAAGTTGCAGGAAAGAAACAATTTTTTTTTTTTTTGCACAAAGTTGTCACTAAATGATATATTGCTCACACAGGCCATGGGCATATGTGGAATTGCACCCCAAAATACATTCTGCTGATTCTCCTGAGTACGGGGATACCACATGTGTGGGACTTTTTGGGAGCCTAGCCGCGTACGGGGCCCCGAAAACCCAGCACCGCCTTCAGGATTTCTAAGGGCGTAAAGTTGTGATTTCACTCCTCACTACCTATCACATTTTTGAAGGCCATAAAATGCCCAGATGGCACAAAACCCCCCCCCAAATGACCCCATTTTGGAAAGTAGACACCCCAAGCTATTTGCTGAGAGGCATGTTGAGTCCATGGAATATTTTATATTTTGACACAAGTTGCGGGAAAGTGAAAATCTTTTTTTTTTTTTGCACAAAGTTGTCACAAAATGATATATTGCTCAAACATGCCATGGGCATATGTGGAATTACACCCCAAAATACATTCTGCTGCTTCTCCTGAGTACGGGGATACCACATGTGTGGGACTTTTTGGGAGCCTAGCCGCGTACGGAGCCCCGAAAACCAAGCACCGCCTTCAGGATTTCTAAGGGCATACATTTTTGATTTCACTCCTCACTACCTATCACAGTTTTGAAGGCCATAAAATGCCAAGATGGCACAAAACCCCCCCAAATGACCCCATTTTGGAAAGTAGACACCCCAAGCTATTTGCTGAGAGGCATGGTGAGTATTTTGCAGCTCTCATTTGTTTTTGAAAATGAAGAAAGACAAGAAAAACATATTTTTTTTTTCTTTTTTCAAATTTCAAAAGTTTGTGACAAAAAGTGAGGTCTGCAAAATACTCACTATACCTCTCAGCAAATAGCTTTGGGTGTCAATTTTCCAAAATGGGGTCATTTGGGGGGGGTTTGTGCCATCTGGGCATTCCATGGCCTCCGAAACTGTGATAGGCAGTGAAGAGTGAAATCAAAAATTTACGCCCTTAGAAAGCCTGAAGGCGGTGCTTGGTTTTCGGGGTCCCGTACGCCGCTAGGCTCCCAAAAAGTCTCACACATGTGGTATCCCCGTACTCAGGAGAAGCAACAGAATGCATTTTGGGGTGTAATTTCACATATTCCCATGGCATGTTTGAGCAATATATCATTTAGTGACAATTTTGTGCAAAAAAAAAAAAAAAAAAAATTGTCTTTTTCCCGCAACTTGTGTCACAATATAAAATATTCCATGGACTCGACATGCCTCTCAGCAAATAGCTTGGGGTGTCTACTTTCCAAAATGGGGTCATTTGGGGGGGGTTTGAACTGTCCTGGCATTTTATGCACAACATTTAGAATCTTATGTCACACATCACCCACTCTTCTAACCACTTGAAGACAAAGCCCTTTCTGACACTTTTTGTTTACATGAAAAAATTATTTTTTTTTGCAAGAAAATTACTTTGAACCCCCAAACATTATATATTTTTTAAAGCAAATGCCCTACAGATTAAAATGGTGGGTGTTTCATTTTTTTTTTTCACACAGTATTTGCGCAGCGATTTTTCAAACGCATTTTTTGGGGAAAAAACACACTTTTTAAAATTTTAATGCACTAAAACACACTATATTGCCCAAATGTTTGATGAAATAAAAAAGATGATCATAGGCCGAGTATATGGATACCAAACATGACATGCTTTAAATTTGCGCACAAACATGCAGTGGCGACAAACTAAATACATTTTTAAAAGCCTTTAAAAGCCTTTACAGGTTACCACTTTAGATTTACAGAGGAGGTCTACTGCTAAAATTACTGCCCTCGATCTGACCTTCGCGGTGATACCTCACATGCATGGGGTAATTGCTGTTTACAATTGACGCCAGACCGACGCTTGCGTTCGCCTTTGCGCGAGAGCAGGGGGGGACAGGGGTGCTTTTTTTTTTTTTTTTTTTTTTTTTCTTTATTAATTTTTTAATTTTTTTTCTTATTTTTAAACTGTTCCTTTCATTTTTATTTCTTTTTTTATCATTTTTATTGTTATCTCAGGGAATGTAAATATCCCCTATGATAGCAATAGGTAGTGACAGGTACTCTTTTTTGAAAAAATTGGGGTCTATTAGACCCTAGATCTCTCCTCTGCCCTCAAAGCATCTGACCACACCAAGATCGGTGTGATAAAATGCTTTCCCAATTTCCCAATGGCGCTGTTTACATCCGGCGAAATCTAAGTCATGAAATGCTCGTAGCTTCCGGTTTCTTAGGCCATAGAGATGATTGGAGCCATTCTGGTCTCTGATCAGCTCTATGGTCAGCTGGCCGAATCACCGGCTGCATTCTCAGGTTCCCTGTTGGGCCAGGAGAGCCAGAGAAAACCATGGAAGACGGTGGGGGGGGGGGATCCCTCCCACTGCTTGTAAAAGCAGTCTAGAGGCTAATTAGCCGCTAGGATTGCTTTTACATGAAAGCCGACCGCTGGCTGAAAAGAATGATACCAAGATGATACCTAAACCTGCAGGCATCATTCTGGTATAACCACTCAAAGTCCAGCAACATACCAGTACGTTGCTGGTCCTTGTATTGTAAACTTTTTTTTCATGCAGCCTGTGGGCTGAACGAAAAAAAGATATTGATCGGTGGGTATGCCCACCATTAGAATACCTCCCTTCATCCGCCCACTTCTAATGATGGGCATACATGGACCATTTATATATGCCGAAGCATGGGGGCATCCTCCCGCAAAAGGCAGGAGCAAATCGCTCCTCCACCCACTGCTGCCCCCACGCTTCGGCATATATGCTGAAGTATGTAACTGTGGTGGTGAAATCACCTCCAACAGCGCTGGAGTCACGGCTTTATATATCGTGGGAGCAAACGCTGTTGCTGTCAAGATAAATAAATCCGCGCTGCAACTGAATGGCGTACCTGCTAAGCAAATGATGGTTAACAAAAAAACAAAGTAACATTACAGTATAACAGTAATACTTACCATACCTGCAAAGCAAATACAAAAAAAAACATAGTAAAAAATAAAACATTTAACGCAACCTGTGCCTACCTAAAATATATATATGCCGAAGCATGGGGGCATCCTCCCGCAAAAGGCAGGAGCAAATTGCTCCTCCACCCACTGCTGCCCCCACGCTTCGGCATATATGCTGAAGTATGTAACTGTGGTGGTGAAATCACCTCCGACAGCGCTGGAGTCACGGCTTTATATATCGTGGGAGCAAACGCTGTTGCTGTCAAGATAAATAAATCCGCGCTGCAACTGAATGGCGTACCTGCTAAGCAAATGATGGTTAACAAAAAAACAAAGTAACATTACAGTATAACAGTAATACTTACCATACCTGCAAAGCAAATACAAAAAAAAACATAGTAAAAAATAAAACATTTAACGCAACCTGTGCCTACCTAAAATATATATATGCCGAAGCATGGGGGCATCCTCCCGCAAAAGGCAGGAGCAAATTGCTCCTCCACCCACTGCTGCCCCCACGCTTCGGCATATATGCTGAAGTATGTAACTGTGGTGGTGAAATCACCTCCGACAGCGCTGGAGTCACGGCTTTATATATCGTGGGAGCAAACGCTGTTGCTGTCAAGATAAATAAATCCGCTCTGCAGCTGAATGGCGTACCTGAAAACAAAAAAGTGGTTAACAATAAAAAAACAAAGTATAAAAAAATTGCATACCTATATAAAGCAAACATGATAAAAACATAACAATAAAACATTGCAGTATAGAATGCAGAACAATAGAGAGAGAATAGAGAGAGAGAACAATAAAACGACAACTATTTTTGTTTTTTTTTATTTTATATTTTTTTTGTATTTTTATTTTTTTATTTTTTTTTTATTTATTTTTTTTTTTTAAACACTTTTTTTAGTAACTTTAACTTTTAACTGTACCAGGTTTGGGTCTCTCAAAATGCGATGGCATCTTGGGAGACCCTGTGTTAGTGTGCCTAGTCTGTGCCGTGCTGAACCCTACGCTAATACTCCACTAGTGTATGATAGCGTTCAAAACATTCACCAATGCATAGACCAGGATTGTCAGGACAGGAGGGACAATAATACCGGGTGTCACGCCTAAATCCGCGCTTGCTGCAGACACGACATCTTTTTTGGGGGGCTCGTTGGGTAGGGGTACTCGGGAGGACATAAGGAAAATGCCTCCCATGCAGCCGGCTTACTGCATCTGGTTGGGGAAGGTGAGGTGGAGCACCGTCTGGATACAGAAGGGCTCTGACGATCTCTTCCTGGAATTTAAGGAAGGATCCAGTCCGTCCTGAAGCTCTGTATAGCACATGAGCATTCAGCAAAGCCAATTGAAATAAATAAACAGACACTTTTTTGTACCAGCGTCTGGCCTTACGGGCAATTAGGTACGGCGCCAACAACTGGTCGTTGAGGTCCACCCCTCCCATATTAAGGTTGTATTCGTGGACACAGAGGGGTTTCTCCACAACACCAGTCGCCGTAGTAATTTGGGTCGTCGTGTCTGCATGAAGGGAGGTAAGAACGAAAACATTCTTATTGTCCCTCCACTTCATAGCGAGCAAATTATTATACTGCAAGCAGGCTCTCTCCCCCAGCCTAAGACGGGACTCTACAAGCCGCTGGGGAAAGCCCCGGCGATTAGGTCGCACGGTGCCACATGCTCCAATCTGATGATCAAACAAGTGACTAAAAAGTGGCACGCTCGTATAATAATTGTCCACGTACAAGTGGTACCCCTTTCCGAATAAGGGTGACACCAAGTCCCACACTATCTTGCCAACGCTTCCTATGTAGTCAGGGCAGTTTATCGGCTCTACGTGACTATCTTTGCCCTCGTAAACCATAAATCTACATGTATAGCCTGTGGCCCTGTCACAGAGCTTATACATCTTGACCCCGTATCTGGCACGCTTGCTGGGAAGGTACTGTTTGAAGGACAAGCGGCCAGAAAACTTAATCAGGGACTCATCAACGCAGACAACTTGATGGGGGGTAAACAAGTCTGCAAAACGTTGGTTGAAGTGGTTTACGAGGGGCCGAATTTTGTAGAGCCGATCGTATGCAGGGTCTCCACGAGGACGACAGAGTTCATTGTCGTTGAAGTGCATGAACCGCAAAATCTGCTCGTATCGTGCCCTGGCCATGGAGGCAGAGAACACGGGCATATGGTGAATTGGGTCAGTGGACCAATATGACCGCAACTCACTCTTTTTGGTTATGCCCATGAGGAGGGAAAGGCCCAGAAAGATCTTAAATTCGGAGACCGTAATTGGTCTCCAATCTCTGGCAAGGGAGGACTGGGGAATAGTGGCGATGTGTTGACCAGCGTACAAATTGCTTTGGTCCACAATAGATCTATAGAGATCTTCGGTGAAAAACAGCGAATAAAAATCCAGTGGCGTAAAGTCAACTGTTTCCACCTGAATTCCGGGTTGGCCAGTGAAAGGGGGAAGTACGGGTGCTGCAGAAGTGGTGGGTTCCCAATTCGGATTGGCGAATGCAGCAGGAAGGGCACTATGGGCACGACGGGCCTGTGTTCGTCTTCTTGGTGGCAGCGGGACGCTACTTGTGCTTGCCACCTCGCCAGCTTGAACTGCACTTATGGGACTCGCCACGTCACCACGTGATACTGCAGTGCTGGATGTACGACCAGGGTGTACTAGGCCGCTGGTGCTTGCCAGTTCACCAGAAGGAGTAGCGGCACTAGTACTTCTCTGCTCCATACGAGAGCCCTGCGGTTCTTGCACTTCAAGGACAGAAGAAGTTCGGGGTCTGGTACGCCTGACCCTAGCAGGGACCACAACTCCGTCGTCAGAGCTATCTGTCATGGAGCCGCTGTCCTCTACAGGTTCGTATTCTGAGCCCGAACTTGACAGATGAGTGACTTTCTCTTCACTATCTGTCATGCTCAGAAACGTGTAGGCCTCTTCACTAGTGTACCTTCGATTTGCCATTTTGGCCTCTAAATTTAGGGGTACACTAGTGAGACTCACAGGCAAAAAAGCTCCTGACTGTTAGCGACTGATTCAAAACGCTACCAAAAAACTGATAGCGATCGCAGGGATCAGGCCTGACTCTGCGAACGCTGCAGTTATGTGTGCTTAGTGTTTTGTAAGTGTCAGTTATCGATCGATACTGCACTTGGGTGGGCTGGGCAGGGCTGGGCCGAGGAGCAAAACGCAGGTGCTAGCAGGTATCTGGGCTGATCCCGCTAACACTGCGTTTCAGGGAACCCTAAACTGCTGGGGAGTATAGATCTGATCGGATCAGATATCGATCCGTTCAGATACTATAGCACTAAGGGAGGTGTATGCTGCGTGCGTGGGTTTTAGCGGTACTGGCGCTAACCTGACGCTGCCTGGGGCGACGCAGACCTAAGCTGACCCTAAAAATTTAATTTATATCACCGCCGGGCAATTAGGGGGGTTAAACCTTTATAGGGTAATAAACGGCGGGTGCCCTAAAACTATAATAAACTGTAATAAACTGTAATAAACTACAAAAAACAAACTAGCTAACCAGCGTCACCCGTAACACTTATACGGTGATCGCTGGTGAAAGGGTTAACTAGGGGGCAATCAAGGGGTTAAAACCTTTAGCGGGTAGTATATGGGGGTCCCTGTCGCTATAAAACACTGACAGCGAACCTATATACTTACCTCCCTAACTAACGTCACCTGTGTCACTAATACAGCGATCAGAAAAACGATCGCTTAGCGACACTGGCGACGGGGGGTAATCAAGGGGTTAACTTTTATTAGGGGGGGGTTAGGGGGGTACCCTGGACCTAAGGGGGGGTACCCTAGACCTAAAGGGGGCTAACCTAACTGCCCTAACACTTCTAACTGACACAAACTGACACCAATGCAAAAAAAAAAAAACTGCTATTGGTGACAGAGTGACAGGGGGTACAGGGGGGTGATCGGGGGGTGATCGGGGGGTGACAGGGGGGTGAAAAGTGTGCCTGCGTGTTCTACTGTAAGTGTAGTGTTGGTGCACTTACTTGGATGTCTTCTCTCCTCGGCGTCGGATCAAAAAGACCGACTCGAGGAGAGATGACATCACTTCCTTTCCCTCTGTTTACATTACAGAGGGAAAGGAAGCATTTTCATTCGCCGGGAGCGATCGGGAGGGGGTGGCCAACAATGGATGGCCTCCCCCTCACCTCTCATCGCCCGCGAACGAGAGCCGACCGCCTATGGCACCGGGGGGGGGGGTCCGATCGGACCCCCCACCCGCGGGAGGCAGATCACGTACAGGTACGTGATTCTGCCTGCCCGTGCCATTCTGCCGCCGTATATATGCGTTAGGCGGTCGGCAAGTGGTTAAGGTGTAAAAACTTCTGACACTGAACGGCCCCCTGGATCCCCCCCCCCCCCTTTTAATTCACCTGAGCCTGTTCGTTCCCTTGGCGGAGACGTGCTCTACCTCTCTACCTGTTGTCTCGGCTCTTGATTGGATAGATTGATAGCAGTGCAGCCATTGGCTCCTGCTGCTGTCAATCAAATCCAATGATGTGGGGGCGGGGCAGAGTCCGGCATTCTGTGTCTATGGACGCAAATGCTGGACTCGGTAACCCCCAGGGAGAGCGCTTCTCCTAGGGAGTTTACCAATGCGGGGAGGAACAGGCGGATCGAGGCCACTTTGAGCAAAATGAACTGCACAGTGGAGGTAAGTATGACATTTATTGTTATTTTAAAAAAAAAACACAAGGGTTTATAACCCCTTTATGAAGTTACATCAGATTTCTAGTAGGGTTTCTAGTAGGGTCCTCCAAACAGGAAGTATGCCACTCACACAAATCTTGTCATTGTGAGAAACCTATACAGCAAGAATTTAGGGACCATCAATTCAATTCTAGGGAGTTTTGGCTTTCAAGATAATTCCCTGGAACAGAGCATCAAGCTTACATCAAGCTTACATTTTTTTTAGGAATCCAGATACAGTAAGTGTATGGTGAGTAATGAACAGAAGTTGAGCTAACCATATCAATTCTCCCTTCCTACCATAGTTATGGGCAGATGGGTCCAGAATTTAGACATTTCTTTAAATTTAGCAAGGGCCTGGTGGTGACCCCCAGAGGCTGGGAGGGCTGACATTCCTCCTCAGGGTGCAGGCTACTAGGCATGGTGGGTGTAGTGCAAGGTGAAAAGATGGGCATTAGTCACTTTTAAAAATGAACAGAGAATTTTTATTTCTCTTAAGAGGAACAGGTGGAGAGAGGGGTAGGGCACAGGATGCCCTTAGGCAAATGCAATAGCAAATAGGCAGACTCCGCAGACAAAAATAGAACTAGGCAGACAGCAATACAGAAAAGGGACTTTAAGCTGAATGCAATGATCTGTATCTTGTAGAAAATGCTGTCTCCTATGGCAACAACTTCACTCACAGTATCCCACTGTAGATCCTCAAGCTTAGCTCCCAGCTACCTGCTGGACTTTTCAAACTTCACCCACAGCTACCCGCTGTATTCTTTATGCTTCATCCACGCTACCCGTTGGGTTCTTCAGACTCACAGCTACCCGCTGGATTCCTCAAGCTTTACTCACAGCTACCCGCTGTATATCTTGGATGAGTTCTCTCCTGATGCTTTCCGACTTACTTCACCATCCCCGGCTTGTGCAGCGTCTGCACTGGTACTACCTTAGAACTCCATCCCCTCTACACTTGCCTCCGGCAACAAGAGTGGTTGTCCCTCTGGCAACGGCTTTACCTTTGCCTCCAACAATGATCAGGCTCCCCTCGGGCCAAGCCTCTGTACACGTGGCTAAGCCTCAGGCTTCAGGTCAAAACCCCAGCTGCTGCTCCACACACCCACACGGGCTGGAAAGAACTTTGATCACCTGACTCTCTCCAAATAAATAGACTATCCCAGCAGCCTCAGAGGTCAAAGAAACTCCTGCTGATTGGCTGATAAAAGCATATTCACTCATAACCTGAATTCACTGTAATCTATCTTTCCAATGCCAAAGGCAACAGTGCCACCTATTGACAGAAGAAAGAGAAATCACAGCTAAACTCAAGCTTGGGAGAAAAACCATTTGATCAAAGACTACAAATTAGCCAGGCTGTTTACCACCTAGCACAACCAAATTTTACTAGCAGCCCTGTTTAGGACAAGGGTGCTACACAAGCAAGGGAAGTAAGTCATGTTTTAATTGATCCAAGGGGTCAGCATTAGTTGCCACAGATAAAGAAGTCAACAATCCTCGTTTGCTGAGCACAGTTAGGGTATTGGGTGTTATATTTGGTCAACTGGTAATAAGGTGGTTTTATCCCAACTGATTGTTAAGCCTGAAATTCTTTCAAAAATGATTCACAATGGCTTTGACTTGCAAGAGCAGAGGTCTCAAACTGGCATCCCTCCAGCTGTTGCAAACTACAAGTCCCATGAGGCATTGCAAGGCTGACAGTTACAAGCACGACTCACAGGCAGAGGCATTATGGGACTTGTAGTTTCGCAACAGCTGGAGGGCCGCCAGTTTGAGACCCCTGTGCTAGAGTAAAACGAATTTATCACCCAAAAGGTGCCTCATCGGCATACAGTAGTTTATCTTCATCATGTTTAATGAGTCTCTCTTAACATTTTGTCTGCTAGCTGCAGTAAGGGGTGCAATCGCAAGCAAAAAGCAAGAGCAAGCCTTGTCTAGTGCCGTATCCCAGCTGGGTAGAATGTGATAGACGGTTATTGATGAGTTTTCTAGGCTTAGATGAGGAGTAAATAACCTTTAACCATTTGATAAATGTAGGGTCTATCCTCACTGCACAAAGCACCTCCAACATAGAATGTCAGAAGCTTTGGCCACATCAAGTGAGAGTGTTGCTCTGTTTCCTATATTTTGTAGGCTAGAATGCATACTAAAGGAACACTCTCTGTATATTTATTACAGTTGATCTGTTGGAGATAAACCCTAACTGGTCACAGGACATTTTAACTTTTGATACCACAAGAACAAGCATTTCGGCCACTATTTTAATATCTGTAGCAAGATGGATTGGTATGATTCAGTTTTAGAAGGATCCTTATTGGCTTTGGGACCACTATAATAGTCTCATAGACACCAGGATGGCATCTTGCTTGGTTATGTAATCTTCAGGCCTAAATAGATTTTTTAAGCATAGCTGCAAAAACAGCTTTGGCAGCAAAAGGGGTTAATCCTGCACAGATCAGACAGTGTACTGCTCTCCGGTACTAGTCAAGCTGTGAAGCCTATTGACAAGGAGCAGGTCTCTTTCAGGGGGCCTCTATATATCAGTATAAAGTGTGAGAGGGTTAAAGGGGTTGTAAACCCTGGTGTTTTTTCACCTTAACGCATCCTATGCGTTAAGGTGAAAAAACACCTGGCAGTGACCGGCCCCTCCGTTTTACATACCTGAGCCCTGGAATTTTATCCGACGCCCTCTTCTTCTGCCCAGCTCTTGATTGGATAGATTGATAGCAGTGCAGCCATTGGCTCCCCCTGCTGTCAATCAAATCCAATGACGCCTTGCCAAGTCCGGCATTTGTGTTTATGGGCACAAATGCTGGACTCGGGAGCGCGCCCGCAAGGTAACCCCCCCCCCTTCAGGAGAGTGCTCCTCCTAGGGGGTTATCTGACGAGGGACCACAGAAGAGGATGTTTGGGGCCACTCTGTGCAAAACGAGCTGCACAGTGGAGGTAAGTATGATATGTTTGTTATTTAAATTAAAAAAAAAAAAAAAACACAAGCCTTTACAATCACTTTAACTACTTTGCCAAGCCCCCACCATCCTAATAGAACATCCCCCTTAAGGCTGCAGATAACAGCCATTGATGGTCTAACCTTCAGCTTGGGCAGCCTCCTATCTACAAATGCAGGGATCCATCCAGAGAAAGCAGGAGCTCAGTTGAAACCGGAAGTTCTGACGGTAAACGTCCCTCCTTCACATTTTCATTTAGTTTTCGTTCGTTAACGAAATTGATTTTCTTCATTGGACGAAAATGTGGTGTACTTTTCGTTTTCGTCACTGTAAAAATGCCGCTGACTAAAATTATGACAAACGTTTTCATAGACAAAATTAATACCTACATACATCACTCTTGACATACGAGAATTTTCATAACTTTAGTAACCTCTTCATTTTTGATATGGATACTAGCATGCAAAAAAAACAAAAAAAAACGAATGATCATTCGTTCGATAATCTCAGCATGTGTACCAGGCTTAAGGAGCGTCTGTAGCAGTAATGTGAGTTCTGGTAAAGGTAAAGCAGGCAAACCTTTATGCCCCGTACACACGGTCGGACATTGATCAGACATTCCGACAACAAAATCCATCTATTTTTTCCGACGGATGTTGGCTCAAACTTGTCTTGCATACCCACGGTCGCACAAAGTTGTCGGAAAATCCGATCGTTCTGAATGCGGTGATGTAAAACACGTACGTCGGGACTATAAACGGGGCAGTAACCAATAGCTTTCGTCTTTTAATTTATTCTGAGCATGTGTGGCACTTTTTGCGTCGGATTTGTGTACACACAATGGGAATTTCCGACAACGGATTTTGTTGTCGGAAAATTTTATAGCCTGCTCTCAAACTTTGTGTGTCGGAAATTCCGATGGAAAATGTGTGATGGAGCCCACACACGGTCGGAATTTCCGACAACAAGGTCCTATCACACATTTTCCGTCGGAAAATCCGACTGTGTGTACAGGGCATTAGAGTTGGAGAGGATTAAAACCCCTGTCAGGTTATTTTGTGGGTTCCTGTATCCGGCATGGAAGATTTGCCTTCATTGGAGACACACCAAGAACATTTTGATGTTAGAGATTTGTGATAGAAACAAGTTTTCCCAATGGAGGATTTTTCCCTCATCTTTTGTTCTAGTGATACTTCTGAAATTTCAGATACCCTTTACTTTCTGTCTTTGTGACAAAGGTGACCAGGATAAATAGAGATGATGAATCTTCCCAGTAGAGATAACAGTAAAGCATAAAAAAATGACACCACTTCTTTACACACATTTCACAGATAGCAAGCAATTGCGCTGCAAGTTTGAAAATGACTTGCTAAGCTGTTGCTAGACTTGCCAGGCTTCACAAGTTTGTTGCACAATTGCAGCAAGTCCATATTGCAAACTGAGGGAGAAGAGAAACATTGGAATACTAGTCAGTACCAGTTTGCAAAAGTGTATTTGCTTTGGAAGAATAAATCGCCTTTAACGTGGATGGCCTATGTGTATTGATGTTGCTGCGATATGTAAAACTATCAACATCAAAATAGGGACAAGGTGTTTTGGGGGAGACCCCAAAGCATCCTCCCCATGTTGAGGGCATGTGGCCTGGTACGGTTCAGGGGGAGTTGGGCGCTCTCTTGTCTCCCCCTTTTTCTGTGGCCTGCCAGGTTGCATGCTCGGATAAGGGTCTGGTATGGATTTTGGGGGGACCCCTACACCATTTTTTTCTTTCATTTTGGTGCAGGGTTCTCCTTAATATCCAAACCAGACCTGAAGGGCCTGGTGTGGATTTTGGAAGGACCCCCACGCAACTTTTTTTTTACATTTTGGTGCGCGGTTCCCCTTAATATCCATACCAAACCCAAACGGCCTGGTAATGGACGGGGGGGGGGAACCCATGCCGTTTTTTTTTCAATGATTATTATCTATCTTTCCAGGACCTGACCAGGGGCGGATCCAGGGGGGGGCAACGGGGCAATTGCCCCCTCCGAGAAATGCAGGTGAGTGTCACTGTGAGAGAGCCGCCGGGCGGCTCTGTGAGTAAAAGAGCCCCCGGGCGGCTCCGTGAGAGAGAGAGCCGCTGGGCGGCTCCGTGAGTAAAAGAGCCGCCGGGCGGCTCCGTGAGAGAGAGAGCCGCTGGGTGGCTCCATGAGTAAAAGAGCCGCTGGGCGGCTCCGTGAGTAAAAGAGCCGCCGGGCGGCTCCATAGGTGACAGAGCACCGCTGACATGTGTGGCCAATCAGGGAGCATCATCTCTCACTGCCTGCCCTGCATCCCTGCAGTTCCCCCCCACCATGCAGGCAGCTGCGGCAGCAGAGAGATTACATCATCTCTCTGCTGCCTGTCTCTGGGACACAAGAGACCACCTTACAGGTGGCAAGTGACAATCTGCATCTGGTGACAGGCGACATGGCAAGTGACAATCTGCAACATGTGGCAGGCGACGTGGCAAGTGACATGCAAGTGACAATCCGCAACGTGGCAGGCGACGTGGCAAGTGACAATCTGCATCTGGTGACAGGCGACGTGGCAAGTGACAATCCGCAACATGTGGCAGGCGACGTGGCAAGAGACAATCTGCATCTGGTGACAGGCGACGTGGCAAGTGACAATCCGCAACATGTGGCAGGCGACGTGGCAAGTGACAATCTGCATCTGGTGACAGGTGACGTGGCAAGTGACAATCCGCAACATGTGGCAGGCGACGTGGCAAGTGACATGGCAAGTGACAATCCGCAACGTGGCAAGTGACAATCTGCATCTGGTGACAGGCGACGTGGCAAGTGACAATCCGCAACATGTGGCAGGCGACGTGGCAAGTGACAATATGCATCTGGTGACAGGTGACGTGGCAAGTGACACACTCGGGGCTCCCACTGATTCTGCATTATGGTGAGTTAAACTATTTAATTTTTTATAACAATGTAATAATAGTAATAATGCGCTTCAATCATCCTGACACCATAACAACCATGGTGCCGTGATGATTGAAGCGCCAACACCAGCCATTTCCCCGATAGATGTACCCAGAAAAAATATATTTTCTGGCAGTGCCCCTCCCGAGACTAGACTCTGGATCCACCCCTGGACCTGACAATACATTACAGCCGCAAGCAGTTTTAAATGACATTTTTTTCCTTTAGAAATGTAATTTTGCTGTGGTACTGTTATAAACACGGGAAAGATGTGCTACTTTACAGGCATATTAAGGACACCCCCAGGCACGATATTTAACCGCTTGCCAACCGGCTCACGCCGATATACGTTGGCAGAAGAGCACGTACAGGCATATTAACGTACCCGTACATTGCCCCTTAAGAAGCAGCTTGTGGGCGTGCGCCCGCCGCGAGCTCCATGAGTGTGATTGTGGGTCCCGCAGACTCGATGTTCGATACAAGAATTTCCCCGTTCTGCCTTGTAACAAGGACACTGATCACAGCTCCCTGTAATTGGGAGCGGTGATCAGTGTCATGTCACACATAGCCCATCCCCCCCACAGTTAGAATCACCCCCTAGAACACACTTAACCCCTACAGCGCCCCCTAGTGGTTAACCGCTTTACTGCCAGTCACATTTACACAGTAATCAATGCATTTTTAATCGCACTGATCGCTGTATAAATGTGAATGGTCCCAAAATAGCACCAAAAGTGTCCGATCTGTTCGCCATAATTTCGCAGTCACGATAAAAATCGCTGATCGCCGCCATTACTAGTAAAAAAAAAAAATTATTAATAAAAATGCCATAAAACTATCCCCCATTTTGTAGACGCTAAAACTTTTGCGCAAACCAATCAATAAACACTTATTGAGAATTTTTTTACCACAAATATGTAGAAGAATACATATCGGCCTAAAATGAGGAAAAAAATTTTTTTTTTAATATATTTTTAGGGGATATTTATTATATATAGCGCAAAAAATAAAAACCACAGAGGTGATCAAATACCACCAAAAAAAGCTCTATTTGTGGGGAAAAAAGGACGTCAATTTTGTTTGGGAGCCACGTCGCACAACCGCACAATTGTCAGTTAAAGCTACGCAGTGTCGAATCGCAAAAAGTGCTCTGGTCTTTTGCCAGCCAAATGGTCCGGGGCTGAAGTGGTTAAAGGAATATTTCATTTTTATTGTTTCACGTTAAGTATTATTAAAAGTATTATTAAAATCACTGCTCCTGAAAAAACGGCTGTTTTAAAAACTTTTTTGCATTGATACATGTCCTCTGCTGCAGGACCCGGGTCCTCAAACACCTTTTATCGTAATAACTTGCATATAAGCCTTTAAAATTAGCACTTTTGATTTTTCATCTTCGTGTCCCATAGACTTTAACAGTGTTCGCACAAATTTTTTGCCTGTTCGCAAGTTCTGGTGCAAACCGAACCGGGTGGGGGGAGTGTTTGGCTCATCCCTACTGCTATGCAATAAATAGGCCCTTGTTTAAGCACAAGCAGTAAAACAGAATGGGTCAGACTACATCACACATAACTATACAAAATGAGACGTGTAAGGTAAAAGAGGAGTCCATCAATTCAAAGTTAAAATTGAGTCTATTCATCCTATATGGGGTGCTTATGTACCCAAAGGGCAGTAAGGTGGATAAGTACGCATGGGAAAAGTAGAAGAAATTTATTAAAAGTCTCATGTGTTTGAGAGGGATTACATAGAAAGAAACAAGATCTCAAACACTGAAGCGGGACTTTAAAGGCAAACAGATCACCACAATCATTAAAAAAACATATTTTTATGTGTACATATTAGAGCGGTTTCAAATATAGAAACGTCTGTAAAAGTTCAAATTCACAGTTAAATATACAACCAGACATTGAAATGTAATACAGAGAATTCTGTAGTCTCCGTTCCTGATGACGCGTTTCAAGTTAGACACCTTTCTTCAGGGGTATTGCCATGGAGGCATATCTATTTAACATTTCTATTGATGAAATAAGCAATATTATAATAGTAATACAGACAGAATGGATACTAAGCCATAGTTAATGCTCATATTAGTAAAAACACATACCAATTGAGATGGTCAGAGTATATAACCGTGTGTGCATTAAAAACAAAGATGAATATAAATTGTGCCTCCGCCCAGGTGGAAGATTCTGAGGGAGAGCCCCTGCCAATGGGTGCTGTGAACCACCGTGGAGGTCCCCTACTGGAAAAACCGTCGACGATTATTCAGACACCAAGGAACAATTGACTATCTATAAGAGGTAACAAGGTAGTACATCAGAATACATATTTATTAGTGTAAAGAAAAATAATCTTATCAGGGATGCATAGTTGGTTTAAAAGATCACCAAATCCTCAAGTACCTGTATAACCAGGTGTCTCGATGTGGTTTTAACAACATATCATGTGGAGGTAGGATGGACATAAGCTTCTTAGGGGCACCACCACCAACAGACAGCCGTCACTAAAGGAAAATATAAGGAGGAAGTCACGATGTACTAGTCATTGAAAGGAGGGGCCATAGGGGGCGTGGTCTGGACATGGCCGAGTGAGGAAGTGTGTCTGTGGAGCTCCTGGCCCTTCTCAGCCTAAACCAGCTTAAAATCCAGCCTATTTACTCCAGAACTCCCCGGCATGTACTCTGCTGGTGAGAGGAATGAAAGGAAAATTTAAAAAGAATACTTCTCCCAAACCACAGACGAGTGGAGAAATCCAGCGTTACTTTACAAACACACAGGAGGCCTCTCCAGCTACCAAGATGGTGGATCCCACGCTGCTCAGTCACCACGAGGCTGACCATCTCAGGTCCCCTCTAACTCCCCAGCGGCTTCGATGGCCTCAGGGACAGGCTTTGACACTCCGACAATGTTTCGATCGGAGCCCCAGGGCTCACAACAGATGCCGCTAACCCTGAGAGCCGACGCCGAACTGAGGGTGCTGCTCCAAGCCTTGCCCACGAGGTCAGACATCGAGGCCTTGGTTAGCAGGCTGGAGGAATCGCACTGTAAAGACATAACATCGGTCCGGAAAGAAGTGAAACTGCTCTCAGATCGGATGGGATCGGGTGAGTCCTCAGTAGCAGCACTGGAAAGATGGATGCTAGCAGTGGAGAATCATCAGACATCACAGACGGCTACGATACTCGCCCAGCAACTCCAGCTTGAAGAAATCGAGGACCGTAGCAGGAGGAACAATCTGAGGGTGAGAGGTCTACCAGAAGCCATGGAGAATGAGAACCTAGAAGCATCAACTCTGGCTATCTTCCGGGACATAGCAAGGGAAGCTTTCCCTATCAACCTGACCTTTGATCGGATACACAGGGCCCTGGGTCCCGATCTTCGGACCCAGATAGGCCACGAGATATCATCTGCTGTGTGCATCATTATCCCCACAAAGAACTTATCTTGCGAAAATCCTGGGAGAAGGGGGACATAGACTTTGACAGCGCTACCCTACGGATCCTACCTGATTTGTCCAGGGCAACCTTACAGCAGCGAGCAGTGCTGAAACTGGTGCTGGAGATGGCCAGACAATCGGGAATTACCTACAGGTGGGGTTTCCCCATCTCTGTTACCTTCAAGAAAGCAGAGCAGCTATGACTAAGCATCTGTTTAGCAGATGTTTTTCCCTGTTTTCTATGCTTCAGATATGACTGTTCTTGGATTTTAATCTTTCAATAAAGATGCCTTCAGCGGTGTGCGGCCGTCCAGGATTTTACCTTCCTTCCTAATTCGAGCAGAGCCAGCAAGATCGTATAGGGCGGTTGTTTTCAACAGATCCGGAGCCTTTGCGCTGCAATTTCTCTTCCACCTTCAAGAAAGCCCGGTGGTTCTTCACACTTCGTACCCCGGAGGAGCTCCCCGCCCCGTTTGCCTTTTATGGAGGTCGACCCCATCGAGATACCTGACTGGCTCCAGATGCTCCAGCGCTTCACTTACTGTCCGGGTGTGCTGAGATCAAGGAGAGCCCACTTGCCCAGACCACAGAGGAACCGACGCAGATCCCTCATCGTCTCACCGGAGGAGGTACGGGAGTTCTAATAGCTGCTAACAGTACATTAAGCTGTCGTATATACATTTTACTATGTTGCCCCGGATCTGCCCATCTCTTGTCTTCTGCCTCCAATCCCCCTAGTGGTCAACTGAACAGCCAGTTCCCTACCCAGACCTCATAACATGGTGTGCAGGGGGAGGGAGAGAACCCAGTGCAGGAGGTGACTTTCCCATGCACTGGACACGCCATATCCACCTGGGGCCCATTATGCCCCATAGTTCCCCTGGACTGTCAGTGTCAGGAGTTGGCCTTTATGCACCTCCATGGAACCTTACTACCTCTCTGGAAACTGCCGGGCTGATGTCCCTAGCATCGCACGTGCAGACACAGACTAAACAGGGGGGTACACCTAACTGGCCGACAGACACTACATCCCTCCGGAACATTTGGGCCCCTCCTGCTGCATCTGTAAGGTCTTTGTACCTTAATGTTTTGGAGATAAATATCTCGCCTATATATACTGTACTTTTTTATGGCTGGGGGATCACAATCTTACTACACAAAGTTTTCAGATACCAAGAGAGGGATGTACCCAATAGGGAATTCAGTATGTAA
This sequence comes from Aquarana catesbeiana, assembly GCF_042186555.1. Classification (NCBI taxonomy): domain Eukaryota; kingdom Metazoa; phylum Chordata; class Amphibia; order Anura; family Ranidae; genus Aquarana; species Aquarana catesbeiana. Next base: position 190,522,396 of record NC_133324.1, read on the forward strand.
ATTTATATCTAATGTGTTGGTGTTGCTTGAAGCGGACTGTGCAGTATGGGGGAGCGGGTTGGCATGCGCTACTAATCTCACTGAGTGAAGACTTTAACACCTTCATTTTTCTATCCTCCCATATATATTATTGAACTCTGCATGCGTGCCCACCAGCTCCCCATGGAGGAATCAATACAGCTGAGCACAGCCTGATAGGGGCATTTTGGAGGTCCCACTGAGATCCACTGTCACGGTTAACCTGCTGGCCGTCGCCCCTAGCAACGCAGAAGAGGGGGACTTTGCTTGTCCTTTTACATAGAAGATTCAACTAAGGAAAAGGACTTGTGTGTTTGCTAACATTTCAGCATTTAACAAGTGCTGTTGTCTATAGCAACCATTTAGGATTGTCATAATTACAGTTCCTGCTACCCAGTTACCCCAATCAGTGCTGGGGTGGACACTTGTACCTATCCTGCAGTTCAGTGACTATAAAATATGTGCCCTCACCCGTGACAACCATGGCGGGCGATCGCGCCCCTGGATTACAAATATGTCCAGCGCTCTGTACGGTGTAGACATTTCCCACTGGATTACAGGAAACTTGAACTTTGCTCCAAACTCTTGCCTAAAGACAGTAAAAAGTGTGCCTGAGAATGTCTACTGTTACCCTTGGTGATAGGAAGCAGCCTGGGGGTGCCTGCCGGTGGGATTATGTCAAGTCAATCCTTTACAGGGAGGCAATGGTTATTTGACTTTATTGTTGCCATAAGCAACCACTGGACAATTCACCTGCTGTCAGTCTCTAGTTACTTTGGTGCAGTCTGTGCTGAGCAACATGTCTTGGCAAATCCTACTAGCATCAGCATGCCCGCTAACTCCAGCTTATTCAACAAGGGGTTAAAGCACCGCATACAGAATGGAGCCTGCTTATCAGTTCCTCAGGCGCCGGGCAGGCGGAGAGTTGGAGGGCGGAGCCACGCCCTGGAGGAAACTAACATGTTCCCGCTAGCAGCAGACATCACAAGGCAGTTGAAGATGGCTGAGGGCAATCGACTGATGCCCACATTGCAGTGGTTACCTGATGTGCAGGAGCGGGCACTGGTGGATACTGGCGTTTGGTTGGAGCTATGCAGAGGGCACGTCTTGGGGGTGATTGATGGAGCAGAGGGGCTCTGTTTGCTCTGCCCGGAGTGTCGGATTCTGACGGCGGGGATGACTGCTTGGGCCCGGAGCGGACATTGTGGAGAGCCACTTACCAGACTGGGACCCATTCAGCAGGAGCTGCGGTACTACGATTTCAACCTGCTTTCAGGACTTTGTATGCCGCAGCCGCGGAAGGCTGGAAAGGGCCAAAGATCACGAGCCAGAGGCGGAGAGGTGTTGCGGCATGGCGACCCCTCCGTGAAGACAGAGGACATATGCGGTGAAGAGGAGGCTGCCACGACCTGTGGCCTGGTGACTGCATGTGCTAGTGTGCAGGAGGCGGATGACATCCCTGAAGAGCCGGCCAGCTCTAAATCCCTTGCTGTACCTATCCAGAAGGAGCCTTTGCCAGAGGGAGGTGCGCCTCCAGGTGAGCTGGATGTGGTAAGCGAGGGCTGGGTCATAGATTGGGGTTCTCCCAGCATATTGGAAACGTTTGTGTCTTTGGAGAGACTAATAGAGTGGTCATCCCCTGAGGAAAGTTCCGAAGAGGAGGAGTGGAAGACAGGCGGTTCCCATCCCCAGAGACCCAGTCAGTGGCAGGAGAAGATGCTCAGCTTACAGTATGGACCCCTGTCCCATGCAGCAAACTCTTTATAAACAGGCCCTTCACTATCCAGACCAGAGCGCCCACCTACAGGCAGTGGGTGGTGAGATCCCAGGATGCATGTCTCTTGACTGGGAAGGGGAGGCCTAAGGAATTACCCCAGTTCTCTCGCTTCCAGAGGGAGGTACAGAGAAGGGTTGCTCTGGAGCAGGGTCTGTACTACCCATATGTCTCCTCCCAGTTAATGGACATTGTGGAGAACTCCCGGGGAGAGTGTGAGGATGACCTTATCTGAGATTTTCTGCACGTCCCCAAACCCCTGCGGGCAGGGGCGGATTAATGCACAGGCTGGTCTAGGCTGCAGCCTAGGGCCCCACGTGTGCAAGGGCCCCCGATTGGCCATGATATTTTTATTAATCTATATATATTTATGTATATGTAGAATAAAAACCATGCCTGCGTGTTATACGAATACGCCAATAAACAGGGGGCGGGGATCGGGTGGTTCGCCCCGGGTGCCACCCATTGAGGGGGTGTCAGGCCAGCTGTACCGCCTCTCCTGGCCCTGGGACAGCGCTGCCAGCGTACTTTAAAGTGGATGCAAACCCCAATTATTTTTTTTTTTTATATCATACAGAAGACGATAAGATTTCCTATCATTTGAGCCCAGTCTTGCCACACAGAGTTAATCCATCTCTGAGCAATCCTCTTTTATTGTTCAGTGAGATAAATCCTCCCCCTTGCTGTGAGTGACAGGTGATTTACATCTCGTGCACCAGCCTAAGACACCTGCAGTGTTTTTTAATTCCCCCCCCACTTTCTTCAGCAGATCTGCAAGGATTGGCTGTTCCACACCTCACCATGATTTGGCATGCTGAAGTCATGTGGTTACTTTCCTGTCTTTTCACCGGATGTTAGAGATCATAGCAGAAGTTCAGTGTTAGAAATACACAGGAGAAAATGCATATTGACAAGGGGAGTGTAGAGGTGGGTGGGGAGTCTACTGACATCACGACTCCACCCACTGAGCTCCAGACAACAGACCCACCCACAGAATATGCAGTTTTTCTGGTCTAATAACAGACAGAGGGGAGACATTTGACAGGTAAAGATACATGCAGGAGGCATGTATATCCTTATAGATAACCCCTATGGCAGTAGATTAGAAAGGATGACATTGGGTTTACATCCACTTTAAAGTTTGAGAAAACATTACTGCCAGCCCTTTCTCATGCACAGCTCCTCGTGTGTCACTCTCAATGTAAATGGAGGTCTCTTAATACCTCAATTAAAGCCGCTCTGTCTGGCCGCTCTCCTCCTCCCGCTCCACCTCCTTCCCGAGTGTAGCCTTTGATTGCAGGAGGAGAGCAGTCATGTGACCGTCAATGAAACAGCAGAGGAGAGCAGTCACATGACTGGGTCACGAAGAACGGCGTTGATTGAGGTATTTAGAAGCTTTGATTTACAATGAGTGACACAGGAGGAGCGGTGTATGACAAAGGGCTGGCAGTGATGTTTTCTCAACTTTAGAGTATTCTTTCCCAGGAGACTGGGGGTCTCCTGGGAGTGCAGGGGGGCTTTATAATGAAAGAGGCCTGTGTGATATGCAGGCAAAGGAGTCTGTGTACTATGCAGATGTCTGTGTACTGTGCAGGGAAAGGGGTCTGTGTACTGTGCATGGAAAGGGGGCTGTGTTATGTGCAGGGGGTCTTAGTACTGTAGTGAGGAGAAGGAGAAAATCCTTGTTCAGAATGCAATGCATCTGCGAATCAGATGTGTTCCCATAGGAGATAATAGGCTTGTAGCTCTCACCGCAATGCGCAAAAAACGCACACGTTTTTTGCGCAGTGCGAATGCAACGCACATATGTGAACCAGATACATTCAAATGAATGTATTTTAAAATGTCCTGCGAATTGGATGCGGTGTAGGTGTGAACGGGGGCTTAATATATATTCAATCATCTTTGTTCAAACAAGAAAGATTCATTATTTAGGCATCTCATGTCCCTTTTCCCCATCCAGATTTAATCCCCTAAATAAAATAACAAAAACAAGCTAAAGGACTGTTCATTGACTGGCAAATTGTGTCTGAAGTGAATGTCTGGCCAAGCAGGGTGACGTGTGGAACTACTATACACATTGACCCCACGGGGGCACCAATACACTTACAGCACATTTCATTGCTAAGAAAATATAAGAAGCAGTGTGCAAAAGAGACCGCAGGTTGTTCCTGGAATTCCAAAAGTGACAAAGTAATCTGGGTGCAAACCTGGAGCCATGTATCACAAGTTAAATGGTACTCACATACTGTACAAAAGATGTAGTGGACCAAAATAGCTTTATACTGTATATAGCGATCCGCCAATATGGTACAGCATAACATAAGTGTTCTACTCTAATCTAGCAGACAAGCAAAGACTGTTAAAAGAAACAAATCGATTTATTTACCCATCGTACTCTTAAAAAAATGTCAGAGGTTTTTAAGGGTTTTAGCATAGTTCCCAACTGTCCCTGATTTTGAGGGACTGTCCCTGAATTGGAGCAATGTCCCTCTGTCCCTCTTTCCTCCTCATTTGTCCCTCATTTTGGTCTGATCTATATAGTTGTATATAAAATGCACTTTTTATCTTTCAAAAAGTGTTTCCCCAGTGCTAAAACTTTCATCCAAATTCTAAATTGCTACATTTGTAAATTTTAACAGCATATAAAGGAATAGTAGTGGTAAAAAAAAATCCCTTGTCGATTTAATGAACCTTTTTTTGGTTAATTCTCCTTTAAGGGGGTGTGGCAGGAGGCACGTCGTATGCCTACATACGTTTGTTAGTAGGCGTCCCTCATTCCCATCTCAAAATGTTGGGAACTACGGTTTTAGTATATCCTCGTCATTGGTTTATAGCTACTAGTGCTCTTTCAAAAGTTTGTGTTGGCAGCTCACTAATTAGTTTCACTTGTTGATTGGAATTGCGGTATAAAAGATTGGTGCTCAATCTGAGGTCCTCCAGCTGTTGCAAAACTCCCATCAACTCCCATCATGCCTCTGCCTTTGGGAGTCATACTTGTAACTATCAGTGGTTTGTGCCAAAAAGTATTTCTATAGTCATTTCAGATCTTATTTGTGCAGATTTTTTTAAGGAAATTGTGTAGCAATCTATTTTGTCTAGGACATATTAATAACGAACATTATTTTTACTCCATTACACAAATCTCAACATTTACTTACCTTTATTTAGCTAAGCCTTGAAAGAAATGTTTGAGATTATTATAGATGTGAAGATCTTATTAGTAAATTTCAATGTAGTAGGTAGATATTGTTAAGTACTGTTTAACCACTTTCTGACCGCTGCACGCCGCTATACATCAGCACAATGGCAGCGGTGGGCAAATGGGCGTACCTGTATGTCCCCTTTAGTTGTACGTCACCCTTTAATGGGCGATCGTGTCACGGAGCCGCAGAACAGGGAGATGCCCATGTAAACAAGGCATTTCCCTGTTCTGCCTTGTAACATGACAGAGATCACTGCTCCCTGTCATCGGGAGCAGTGATTGTTGTCATGTGAGTGGAAGCCCATCCCCCCCACAATTAGAATCACTCCCTAGGACACACTTAACCCCTTGATCGCCCCCCTAGCGTTTAACCCCTTCTCTGCCAGTGTTATTTGCACAGTAATCAGTGCATTTTTATTTAAAGTGTCCGATGTGTCCACCATAAAGTCGCAGATCGACGCTATTACTAATAAAGACAATAAATAATAAAAATGCCATAAAACTATCCCCTATTTTGTAGACGGTATAACTTTTGCGCAAACCAATCAATATAAGCTTATTGTGATTTTTTTTTCCCAGAAATATGTAGAAGATTACATATCGGCCTAAACTGAGGAAAAATTTTTTTTTTTTATATATTTTTGGGGGATATTATAGCAAAAAGTAAAAAAAAAATGCTTTTTTTTCAAAATTGTCGCTCTTTTTTTTGTTTATAGCTAAAAAAATAAAATCCGCAGAGGTGATCAAATACCACCAAAAGAAAGCTCTATTTGTAGAAAAAAAGGACGTCAATTTTGTTTGGGTGCAACGTCGCACGACCGCGCAATTGTCAGTTAAAACGACACAGTGCCGAATCGCAAAACGTGCTCTGGTCAGGAAGGGGGTAAAATCTTCCGGGGCTGAAGCGGTTAAGCATACAAGATTTGTAATGGTATTAAAAAAAAAAGAAGCTTGTTTGTTCTACAAAAAAAGTGTATATTACAGCTAACTAACTCATAGTTAAGCTATCATTAAATTCTACCCGACATATGGTAAGTTACAAATTATCATTATAAAATCATATTATGATTTTGTGTAAAGAACACACCTTTTTAACATTGGCTTTGTGATGCCCCCACAGCCTGTATAATAATAAAAAAATATATATTTACTTATTTATTTAAGGTCTTCACGGTTTTCAGTCTAGTAACCTAACATTACAGGTCCTTGGTGGTGGGTACCTAAGCGCTACAGAGAATGTCATGTAATGATGAAGTGCTGTTTCCTGCAGCATTCTTCTGTAAGTCCAGGGAAGCTTGATATTGTGCCCCGAGGGATTGGCTCTTTGATTTTTTGGGCTTACAGGAACTGAATTTAAAGTGGTTCTAAAGCCTTAAAGGGTAAGTCTACTTTCGTTGGGAAAAGAACTGAAAATAAAGAGAAAATAAAATAGCGTATACAATTGCGACACGAGTCATATTGTAATTAAATGTTATTAAAAAAACCTTTCCTTTTCTATCTGCAGCCGCTGTAAGGTTCTCTAAAATGCATTGCAATATGGTGACCTTGAGGCGTTCCGTACACTGAGGATCACTGGGATCACCCCCCTTATGTCAGTATTTTATTGGACCGCCTTTTGCTTTAATTACAGCTTTCCCAGAAAAGCACTGGTAAACAACAAAAATGGTAGTTATACCCCAATGTATAACTAGCCTTTAAAGCAAGGTACATATAGAAGGGCTATCCACACAGCAAACAAAATAAAGTTTATTTCCCAGCACACTTTTACCATCTAGCTAGTATATAAAAAAAAAAAAAAAAGCCCCACTGCCTAATCAAGGCCCCTCTGTATAGTGCAATTGGAGCATATATAAACAATCAGTGTTCAGTGGTTTCTTACCTGAACACATGCTCCTGTGGCACTACTCTGCCTCAACTATATGGCAACTGTTGGGTCAGAGATCACTACACCCAACAATCACAATTGCAGTGCTGGGTGCTGGAGCATAAATTGTTAACACCTCTGGGTACAACGTTAGCCAAAATTCATTGGTGTGAGTGGGCTAGAACTGAGCAATCCACTGCCATTCTGCAAAGTGCCAAGAATTTTTTATTTTGCAGGACATGAATAATATAATACACTTGACAAATATGTGTATTAATCTATTAGTATTGCAGTGGTCTGCACTAGACTGGATAAATTTAGTTTTTGGCTCTGTTGTACTCAGCTGAGCGGCAAATTATTTTCAACGTCTGGCCAGGTCTATCCCTAAGCCTGGTGGTTGATTGCTCCTGCCTGCCTCTGGTAGAGCATTAGCCACTGGGTTGTGACTATTTATCTGACCTCAGACAATCCCTGGGAGGCTGGCCTAGAAGCCATGGCTGGGGAGGAGATAAATGTTTTGGAGGGCCTGCTCCGAGCTGTCTTCTCCTGGGGCCTCTGCCCCCAGGAGGTAGCCTGTGCTACTGAAGAGCTGTTGCACTCAGGCATTAACATATACTTGGCTGAGGGCTGAGGGCCTTGGTAGAACATGGACTTAAGGAAATCTGCTGGAGGACACTCTCTGTGAAGCTGGAATAGGGAACCCTTTCACTTAAGAGTGTTATGGGGAAGCTGGCTCTGGACATTGTGAGTAGGACCTTGCCTAGAGCTTCAGGGGTCCTTGCGCTTTAAGGATCAGGTGCTAGAGGTTGCTACATGGACTGTAATTTCTCCTAAAGAGTCTCAGACTAACTGGCTGTCCCGTTTAGCACACAGGAACAGAGCTGAGGCTGTCACTACACAGGAACACAGAGCTATAGCTGCTAATCAGCTGGAGCTCCCTTCCCCGTCACCATGTTTTCCTTCGTGTCAGGAAGACCTGTCTGAAGCGATTCATGCTGATAACAGAAGAACCAGTCAGCAGACAGAAAATACACATAGTGCTTTTAATTGCGACAAGTACACACTATAGGATATGCTTTGTCCATATTTCATGTCTGAGGTATACATACTTACCAACTGTCACGAATTTCCCGGGACATTCCCGGGATTTAGACCCTTTTCCCGGATTTAGCCATTCACGGGAAATGTCCTGGGAAATTCTTATTTTACCAATTTTTTTTTTTCCGCTGCCGCCGCTAGAGGTCTGTGGCCGATGGAGACAATCTCTCCTCCATCTTTCCCGAAGACCAAATTACTGTTTAGCAATGGCTGGGTGGCTGCCAATAGAATTTGAGCTGTGGCACCGCCCACCTCCCGCCCCGCTGACGTCTGTCTGTGACCTGATGTGGGAAGGGGCAGGGGTGGGCGGCGCCGCAGCTCAATTGCTATTAGCAGCCACCCGGCTATTTTGTCCCATTCTATTTAGTAATGGTGGCGGAGAGAGTCTCCACTGCTGGGAATGCCTGATGTAAGGAAAGGGGGGGCTCCATTGGGGTATGCCTGGTGTAAGGACAGCACTCTGCTGGCAATGTCTGATGTAAGGGGGGACTCCGCTGCAATGTCTGATGTAAGGGAGGACTCTGCTGGCAATGCCTGATGTAAGGGGGGGCTCAGCTGGCAATGCCTGATGTAAGGGAGGAGTCAGCTGGAAATGCCTGATGTAAGTGGGGACTCCGCTGGCGACACCTGATGGCATCTGGTGGCAGGCGACGTGGCAGGTGACACGCTCAGGGCTTCCACTGATTCTGCATTATGGTGAGTTAAATAATTTCATTCTATATTACAATGTAATAATAGAAATAATGCACTTCAATCATCCTGACACCATAACAACCTTGGTGCCAGGATGATTGAAGCGCCAACACCAGGTGTTTGGAGTATCTTTATATGCCGATTTGTTAAACTTTCTGGAATACACATATTTCTACTGTTGTGTAGGATCTGGGACTGCTGTCACTCCATCTCTCTTTCTTTCTCTCTTTTTCTTTCTCTCCCGCTTTCTTTCTTTCTTTCTCCCTCAATCCACATTCATCTCATACCACACCCCTTCCGAGCCATGCCCATTTAAGACACGCCCACTATTCTGCTCAAACCATGCCCATTTTTCGCCCTGGCACCCTCTAGTGTAAAATGCTAGTTTGTGTACATACTGTAGTTTTTATGTAGTGTAGGTAAATGTTTAGGCTTGGCTGGCAGCCAAGCCTGTGTTTTGAATCTGGGTCAGGTTGGCGACTCAGGAAGTGTCAGAGAGGTTCTCGGTTCAGGACACTTGCTGGGCACTCTGGAGTGCGCCGGCACATGCGTGCTCGTGGTGTTTGGCGCCGGTTGCCCTATTTAGGCTGATGGGATGCTGTGCTCGGTGCTGTCCGATCATCAGCTTCCTGTTTCCGAACTTCCTGTTTCCTGTGTATTGCTCTGATCTCCCTGTGACCCGGCTTGTTTACTGGACTCTCTCTCTCTCTGCTATCCGCCTGCAAATTGACCCCGGCCTGCCTCTGACGTTGAACCTGCCTGACCCCTTGTACCATGCTGATTGCCTGTTGCCAAAACCTGCCTGTAACCTGGACTTTGTATCTGCCTGCTCCCTTGTACCGTGCTGACCGCCTGCTGCCAACTTTGCTAGTGACCGGATCTGCCTGCTCTGCACCTGTTAGCTGATCTTCAGCCTACCTATTACCACCTGCCAGCTTGTGTCAGGATCCTGGGCCTTATCCCTGCAAACCACCCGCCAGGCTCTCATACCATTCTGTGCTCCCGTGCCTTCTGTGTACTCTATCAGGGGCCAGGAACCAGATACGTATGGGAGGCCATCCCCTGCTACGTCGGGTTCGTCAGTCTGGTATGGGTAAGTCTGACAGGAAGGCTGGATGACTCATCAAGCAGCACCTCTGTTACCTCCCCCTACTTGCTGGAACTTTTGAGAAACTTCCAGAAGAATGGGAGGGAGGCTAGGAGGAGCTGCCTGAAGTATTGATGAGGGCCCCAACCAATCCCCGGCTAAATGGGCTGGCAGGGGAGAGCATCTTTTAAATACTCTGGGTCAGACCAGCAGGGGCAGTGTGAGTTTGGGTGGAAGCTGGATATGGAGTGCTAATGAGGCTGTCGGAGGCCCTTGAGGGTAGCCTCCTAGTCTTGGGGGATTGGGGGGTGACCTGGGGCCTGTGGCTTGGGTGCTGGAGGGATCCTCTGAAAACACAAGGAGGAGGCCTGTTCAGGCACAGGGGCAGGTGTGAGGACAGTAGGAGCCAGCAAGCACATTCGGGAGATCTCCAGGGAGAAGATAGCTGGGTGGCTGCTGAGACAGGGTGGACTGTGGAAGGTTAGCCAGGAGGGCTAGTGAAAGGGTCAGCTGCAGCCAGGTGGGCTGGCAGTGCCTGAAGAGGTGGTGCTGGGATAAGTAGCCACAATAAAAACAAAACAAAGCTGGAAGGACTATTTCCTGTCTCAGTGAGCCTGTGGAAAATTCAATGTACCTGGCTGTGTAGGGTGGGGGATCCCTATTCACCAGCTGTTTCTAAGGGGGATGTGCTACATACATAAGATGCAACTATATCTCTGCAGCCCTCTCTCCTCTACAGCCATACAAAGTGCAGAATATTTAAAGCTTGTCTGAGAGTTAAAAAAAAAAAAAAAAAGGAGGCAGAGAGCTGAAATTACACTCTGCAGAGCTCAGTGAGGAGAGCTCTGTCAGCTGATTGAGAGAAGAGATACACCCCTTCACACAGCACACAAGAACAGAGCTGAGCCTGTCAATCAGCTGGAGGTCCCTCCCGTCGCCATTTTTCTCTTGGTGTCAGAAAAACGTGTCAGAGGTGACTCATGCTGATAGCAGAGGAATAAAACAGCAGACAGAAATGACACTGAATGCTCTTAATTGAGACAAGCACACATTATAGAGGGATATGCTTTGTTCATATTTCATGTCTGAGGTTTAAAACCACTTTAATGCTGTGTCAGCACCCTCCCATATGTCTTGAAATATACTGAAACGAGAGAAAAATACTCTAAAGCCTCGTACACACGATCGGATTGTTGGCCAACAGAGCGTCAGACTTTTGTCCCAAGGGCGTGTCCCAGGAATTTGTATTGCATACTAATGGCACACAATTGTCGGCCAACAAACACAAACGTAGTGATGTACTACGTGAAAATTTCAGCTCCTGAGCGCCACCCTTTGGGCACCTTCTACTAATGTCGTGTTTGGTGAGTATTGATTCCGAGCATGCGTGTTTGTACTTTGGACTTTTGTGTGACGGATTTGTGCACAGACGATACGAAAATCTGACAACAGACCATTGTCTGCCAAAAATGTACTAGCCTGCCATCCAACATTTGTTGGCCAAAAGTTAGACAACAATTGTCAAAAGGAGCGTACTAACGGTCAGATTTTAGGACAACAGTCTGTCAACAGACAATACCCTGCCAACAATCGTATTGTGTGTACGAGGCTTAAGGCTGCTTTCACACTGGGGCGTCGGCAGTAAAGTGCCGCTATTTTTAGCAGTGCTTTACCGTTGTTTTTACGGAGGTTTTCGGGCACTAGCGGGGTGCTTTTAACCCTAGCGGCCGAAAAAGGATGAAAACGACCCGCAAAGCGTCGCTGCAGCCTAATGCACCACATCCAATTTACAACATAGTAAAAACTCCCAACCCCCAACAGATAGGGGGGAAAGGGACAGGAGTACACTGTGGACTTTTACTGGTGTATAAAGACAGAGACTGAAATAATCTTTACAAATTTTTTTGTCACAACAAACACTATATTACCAAAAGTATTGGGATACCTGTCTTTACATGCACATTAACTTTAATGGCATCCCAGTCTTAGTCCGTAGGGTACAATATTGAGTTGGCCCACCCTTTGCAGTTATAACAGCTTCAACTCTTGTGGGAAGGCTGTCCACAAGGTTAAAACCCCTTTCACACTGGGGCCGCCCGAGCGTTAGCGGTAAAGCGCAGCTCATTTTAGTGGCTCTTTACTACTGCTTAAGTAGCGCTTTTTGGCCACTAGCTTTTAACTCCAAAGAAGGGGTTAAAAATGCCTGTGTTGTGGAACTTCCAGAGCGCTTTTCAGGCACTTCAGAAGCGCTGCCCATTCATTGCAATGGGCAGGGGCATTTGGGAGCGATGTATACAGTATTGGGATTGTAAAGGCAGGCATCCCAGAAGTATTGGGATGCCTGCCTTTACAATCACATGAACTTTAATGGCATCCCAGTCTTCGTCCGTAGGGTTCAATATTGAGTTGGCGTACCCATTGCAGCTATAACAGCTTCAATGCTTCTGGGCAGGCTGTCCACAAGGTTTAGGATTGTGTCTATGGGAATGTTTGACTAGTCTTCCAGAAGCTCTTTTGTGTTCTGTCGCGTTGAGGTCAGGACTCTGTGCAGGCCAGTAAGTTCCTCCACCCCAAACTCGCTCATCCATGTCTTTATGGACCTTGCTTTGTGCACTGGTGTGCACCAATATCACCAATATCCCCATCCAGCAAATGATTTGGACCAATGCACAAAGCAAGGTCCATAAAGACATGGATGAGAGAGTTTGGGGTGGTAGAACTTGACTGGCCTATACAAAGTCCTGACCTCAAACTGATAGCATACCTATGGGATGGAGCAGGGACAGCGAGCAGGCCTTCTTGTCCACATCAGTGCCTGACCTCACAAAAGAGCTTCTGGAAGACTAGTCAAACATTCCCATAGACACACTCCTAAACCCTGTGGACAGCCTGCCCAGAAGCGTTGAAGCTGTTATAGCTGCAAAGGGTGGGCCAACTCAATATTGAACCCTACGGACGAAGACTGGGATGCCATTAAAGTTTCATGTGATTGTAAAGGCAGGTGTCCCAATACAATCCCAATACTGTATACAGCACTCCCAAATGCCCCTGCCCATTCCAATGAATGGGCAGCGCTTCTGAAGCACCTGAAAAGCGCTCTGGAAGTTCCACAACAAGTTCATGTGATTGTAAAGGCAGGCATCCCAATACTTTTGGTAATACAGTGTATGTTAAAATACAATAATGCATAGCAATGAAATAATTATAAAATGTCTAATTCGTTAAGAGGGCTCCCCAAAGGCTCAAACATGCCAAATCTTGTAATAAATAGCTTGCCATGCTAAATGTTATACTGTGCAACCACAATAAAATTCAAAAACAAATTATAAGTCCATTTTGGGTGTAAAAAAAAATAAAAAAATAATGTGATAATGGTCCCAGCTGAATAACAAAAACACCACTGTGTTGATTAAAAAAGTTGTGTTCAATCAGATCTTGCGATCACCCTGTGGACCATCACCAACCATGAGAAGTGGACTCTTATCAGAACAGACAGACCCTACTACAGAATCAAATCAGCCTGTAAATCATCATAGGAGAGTCAGACCCACGCTGCTTGCCTGGGCCTCTGCAAAGTTTCATACTCAGCAATATACAGTATCTCACAAAAGTGAGTACACCCCTCACATTTTTGTAAATATTTTATTATATCTTTTCATGTGAAAACACTGAAGAAATGACACTTTGCTACAGTGTTCAGCTTGTATAATAGTGTAAATTTGCTGTCCCCTCAAAATAACTCAACACACAGCCATTAATGTCTAAACCGTTGGAAACAAAAGTGAGTAAACCCCTAAGTGAAAATGTCCAAATTGGGCCCAAAGTGTCAATAATTTGTGTGGCCACCATTATTTTCCAGCATTGTCTAATCCCTCTTTGGCATGGAGTTCACCAGAGCTTCGCAGGTTGCCACTGGAGTCCTTATCCACTCCTCCATGACGACATCACGGAGCCGGTGGATGTTAGAGACCTTGCTCTCCTTCCACCTTCCGTTTGAGGAAGGCAGTGGTTGTCTTAGAGGTGTGTTTGGGGTCATTATCATGTTGGTATACTGCCCTGCAGCCCAGTCTCCAAACGGAGGAGATCATGCTCTGCTTCAGTATGTCACAGTACATGTTGGCATTCACAGTTCCCTCAATGAACTGTAGCTCCCCAGTGCCAGCAGCACTCATGCAGCCCCAGACCATGACACTCCCACCACCATGCTTGACTATATTCAAGACACACTTGTCTTAGTACTGCTCACCTGGTTGCCGCCACATACGCTTGACACCATCTGAACCAAATAAGTTTATCTTTGTCTCATCAGACCACAGGACATGGTTCCACTTATCCATGTCCTTAGTCTGCTTGTCTTCAGCAAACTTTGGGCTTTCTTGTGAATCATGTTTAGAAGAGGCTTCCTTCTGGAATGACAGCCATGCAGACCAATTTGATGCAGTGTGCGGCGTATGGTCTGAGCACTGACAGGCTGACCCCCCACACCTTCAACCTCTGCAGCAATGCTGGCAGCACTCATACGTCTATTTCCCAAAGACAACCTCTGGATATGAAGCTTAGCACATGCACTCAACTCCTTTGGTCGACCATGGCGAGGCTTGTTCTGAGTGGAACCTGTACAGTTAAACCGCTGTATGGTCTTGGCCACCATGCTGCAGCTCAGCTTCAGGGTCTTGGCAAACTTCTTATAGCCTAGTTCATATTTATGTAGAGCAACAATTCTTTTTTTCAGATCCTCAGAGAGTTCTTTGCCATGAGGTGCCATGTTGAACTCCCAGTATGAGAGAGTGAAAGTGATAACGCCAAATTTAACACACCTGCTCCCCATTCACACCTGAGACTCTGTAACACTAACGAGTCACATGACACCCGCCAGGCTCTCATACCATTCTGTGCTCCCGTGCCTTCTGTGTACTCTATCAGGGGCCAGGAACCAGATACGTATGGGAGGCCATCCCCTGCTACGTCGGGTTCGTCAGTCTGGTATGGGTAAGTCTGACAGGAAGGCTGGATGACTCATCAAGCAGCACCTCTGTTACCTCCCCCTACTTGCTGGAACTTTTTAGAAACTTCCAGAAGAATGGGAGGGAGGCTAGGAGGAGCTGCCTGAAGTATTGATGAGGGCCCCAACCAATCCCCGGCTAAATGGGCTGGCAGGGGAGAGCATCTTTTAAATACTCTGGGTCAGACCAGCAGGGGCAGTGTGAGTTTGGGTGGAAGCTGGATATGGAGTGCTAATGAGGCTGTCGGAGGCCCTTGAGGGTAGCCTCCTAGTCTTGGGGGATTGGGGGGTGACCTGGGGCCTGTGGCTTGGGTGCTGGAGGGATCCTCTGAAAACACAAGGAGGAGGCCTGTTCAGGCACAGGGGCAGGTGTGAGGACAGTAGGAGCCAGCAAGCACATTCGGGAGATCTCCAGGGAGAAGATAGCTGGGTGGCTGCTGAGACAGGGTGGACTGTGGAAGGTTAGCCAGGAGGGCTAGTGAAAGGGTCAGCTGCAGCCAGGTGGGCTGGCAGTGCCTGAAGAGGTGGTGCTGGGATAAGTAGCCACAATAAAAACAAAACAAAGCTGGAAGGACTATTTCCTGTCTCAGTGAGCCTGTGGAAAATTCAATGTACCTGGCTGTGTAGGGTGGGGATCCCTATTCACCAGCTGTTTCTAAGGGGGATGTGCTACATACATAAGATGCAACTATATCTCTGCAGCCCTCTCTCCTCTACAGCCATACAAAGTGCAGAATATTTAAAGCTTGTCTGAGAGTTAAAAAAAAAAAAAAAAAGGAGGCAGAGAGCTGAAATTACACTCTGCAGAGCTCAGTGAGGAGAGCTCTGTCAGCTGATTGAGAGAAGAGATACACCCCTTCACACAGCACACAAGAACAGAGCTGAGCCTGTCAATCAGCTGGAGGTCCCTCCCGTCGCCATTTTTCTCTTGGTGTCAGAAAAACGTGTCAGAGGTGACTCATGCTGATAGCAGAGGAATGAAACAGCAGACAGAAATGACACTGAATGCTCTTAATTGAGACAAGCACACATTATAGAGGGATATGCTTTGTTCATATTTCATGTCTGAGGTTTAAAACCACTTTAATGCTGTGTCAGCACCCTCCCATATGTCTTGAAATATACTGAAACGAGAGAAAAATACTCTAAAGCCTCGTACACACGATCGGATTGTTGGCCAACAGAGCGTCAGACTTTTGTCCCAAGGGCGTGTCCCAGGAATTTGTATTGCATACTAATGGCACACAATTGTCGGCCAACAAACACAAACGTAGTGACGTACTACGTGGAATTTCAGCTCCTGAGCGCCACCCTTTGGGCACCTTCTACTAATGTCGTGTTTGGTGAGTATTGATTCCGAGCATGCGTGTTTGTACTTTGGACTTTTGTGTGACGGATTTGTGCACAGACGATACGAAAATCTGACAACAGACCATTGTCTGCCAAAAATGTACTAGCCTGCCATCCAACATTTGTTGGCCAAAAGTTAGACAACAATTGTCAAAAGGAGCGTACTAACGGTCAGATTTTAGGACAACAGTCTGTCAACAGACAATACCCTGCCAACAATCGTATTGTGTGTACGAGGCTTAAGGCTGCTTTCACACTGGGGCGTCGGCAGTAAAGTGCCGCTATTTTTAGCAGTGCTTTACCGTTGTTTTTACGGAGGTTTTCGGGCACTAGCGGGGTGCTTTTAACCCTAGCGGCCGAAAAAGGATGAAAACGACCCGCAAAGCGTCGCTGCAGCCTAATGCACCACATCCAATTTACAACATAGTAAAAACTCCCAACCCCCAACAGATAGGGGGGAAAGGGACAGGAGTACACTGTGGACTTTTACTGGTGTATAAAGACAGAGACTGAAATAATCTTTACAAATTTTTTTGTCACAACAAACACTATATTACCAAAAGTATTGGGATACCTGTCTTTACATGCACATTAACTTTAATGGCATCCCAGTCTTAGTCCGTAGGGTACAATATTGAGTTGGCCCACCCTTTGCAGTTATAACAGCTTCAACTCTTGTGGGAAGGCTGTCCACAAGGTTAAAACCCCTTTCACACTGGGGCCGCCCGAGCGTTAGCGGTAAAGCGCAGCTCATTTTAGTGGCTCTTTACTACTGCTTAAGTAGCGCTTTTTGGCCACTAGCTTTTAACTCCAAAGAAGGGGTTAAAAATGCCTGTGTTGTGGAACTTCCAGAGCGCTTTTCAGGCACTTCAGAAGCGCTGCCCATTCATTGCAATGGGCAGGGGCATTTGGGAGCGATGTATACAGTATTGGGATTGTAAAGGCAGGCATCCCAGAAGTATTGGGATGCCTGCCTTTACAATCACATGAACTTTAATGGCATCCCAGTCTTCGTCCGTAGGGTTCAATATTGAGTTGGCGTACCCATTGCAGCTATAACAGCTTCAATGCTTCTGGGCAGGCTGTCCACAAGGTTTAGGATTGTGTCTATGGGAATGTTTGACTAGTCTTCCAGAAGCTCTTTTGTGTTCTGTCGCGTTGAGGTCAGGACTCTGTGCAGGCCAGTAAGTTCCTCCACCCCAAACTCGCTCATCCATGTCTTTATGGACCTTGCTTTGTGCACTGGTGTGCACCAATATCACCAATATCCCCATCCAGCAAATGATTTGGACCAATGCACAAAGCAAGGTCCATAAAGACATGGATGAGAGAGTTTGGGGTGGAAGAACTTGACTGGCCTGTACAAAGTCCTGACCTCAAACTGATAGCACACCTATGGGATGGAGCAGGGACAGCGAGCAGGCCTTCTTGTCCACATCAGTGCCTGACCTCACAAAAGAGCTTCTGGAAGACTAGTCAAACATTCCTATAGACACACTCCTAAACCCTGTGGACAGCCTGCCCAGAAGCGTTGAAGCTGTTATAGCTGCAAAGGGTGGGCCAACTCAATATTGAACCCTACGGACGAAGACTGGGATGCCATTAAAGTTTCATGTGATTGTAAAGGCAGGTGTCCCAATACAATCCCAATACTGTATACAGCACTCCCAAATGCCCCTGCCCATTCCAATGAATGGGCAGCGCTTCTGAAGCACCTGAAAAGCGCTCTGGAAGTTCCACAACAAGTTCATGTGATTGTAAAGGCAGGCGTCCCAATACTTTTGGTAATACAGTGTATGTTAAAATACAATAATGCATAGCAATGAAATAATTATAAAATGTCTAATTCGTTAAGAGGGCTCCCCAAAGGCTCAAACATGCCAAATCTTGTAATAAATAGCTTGCCATGCTAAATGTTATACTGTGCAACCACAATAAAATTCAAAAACAAATTATAAGTCCATTTTGGGTGTAAAAAAAAATAAAAAAATAATGTGATAATGGTCCCAGCTGAATAACAAAAACACCACTGTGTTGATTAAAAAAGTTGTGTTCAATCAGATCTTGCGATCACCCTGTGGACCATCACCAACCATGAGAAGTGGACTCTTATCAGAACAGACAGACCCTACTACAGAATCAAATCAGCCTGTAAATCATCATAGGAGAGTCAGACCCACGCTGCTTGCCTGGGCCTCTGCAAAGTTTCATACTCAGCAATATACAGTATCTCACAAAAGTGAGTACACCCCTCACATTTTTGTAAATATTTTATTATATCTTTTCATGTGAAAACACTGAAGAAATGACACTTTGCTACAGTGTTCAGCTTGTATAATAGTGTAAATTTGCTGTCCCCTCAAAATAACTCAACACACAGCCATTAATGTCTAAACCGTTGGAAACAAAAGTGAGTACACCCCTAAGTGAAAATGTCCAAATTGGGCCCAAAGTGTCAATAATTTGTGTGGCCACCATTATTTTCCAGCATTGTCTAATCCCTCTTTGGCATGGAGTTCACCAGAGCTTCGCAGGTTGCCACTGGAGTCCTTATCCACTCCTCCATGACGACATCACGGAGCCGGTGGATGTTAGAGACCTTGCTCTCCTTCCACCTTCCGTTTGAGGAAGGCAGTGGTTGTCTTAGAGGTGTGTTTGGGGTCATTATCATGTTGGTATACTGCCCTGCAGCCCAGTCTCCAAACGGAGGAGATCATGCTCTGCTTCAGTATGTCACAGTACATGTTGGCATTCACAGTTCCCTCAATGAACTGTAGCTCCCCAGTGCCAGCAGCACTCATGCAGCCCCAGACCATGACACTCCCACCACCATGCTTGACTATATTCAAGACACACTTGTCTTAGTACTGCTCACCTGGTTGCCGCCACATACGCTTGACACCATCTGAACCAAATAAGTTTATCTTTGTCTCATCAGACCACAGGACATGGTTCCACTTATCCATGTCCTTAGTCTGCTTGTCTTCAGCAAACTTTGGGCTTTCTTGTGAATCATGTTTAGAAGAGGCTTCCTTCTGGAATGACAGCCATGCAGACCAATTTGATGCAGTGTGCGGCGTATGGTCTGAGCACTGACAGGCTGACCCCCCACACCTTCAACCTCTGCAGCAATGCTGGCAGCACTCATACGTCTATTTCCCAAAGACAACCTCTGGATATGAAGCTTAGCACATGCACTCAACTCCTTTGGTCGACCATGGCGAGGCTTGTTCTGAGTGGAACCTGTACAGTTAAACCGCTGTATGGTCTTGGCCACCATGCTGCAGCTCAGCTTCAGGGTCTTGGCAAACTTCTTATAGCCTAGGTCATATTTATGTAGAGCAACAATTCTTTTTTTCAGATCCTCAGAGAGTTCTTTGCCATGAGGTGCCATGTTGAACTCCCAGTATGAGAGAGTGAGAGCGATAACGCCAAATTTAACACACCTGCTCCCCATTCACACCTGAGACTCTGTAACACTAACGAGTCACATGACACCGGAAGGGAAAATGGCTAATTGGGCCCAATTCGGAAATGTTCACTTAGGGGTGTACTCACTTTTGTTGCCAGCTGTTTAGACATTAATGCCTGTGTTTTGAGTTATTTTGAGGGGACAGCAAATTTAAACTGTTATACAAGCTGTACACTCACTACTTTACATTGTAGCAAAGTGTAATTTCTTCAGTGTTGTCAAAGGAAAAGATATAATAAATATTTACAAAAATGTGAGGGGTGTACTCACTTTTGTGAGATACTGTATATTAGCATCAATGGCAACCAGATAATTCTTGGAGTTCACCATAAAACCAAAAATGTACAGTGAAACCTCAGATTGCGAGTAACACGGTTTACAAGCGTTTCGCAATACAAGCTATTTTAAAAAAAAAATCCTGACTTGATTTGCAAGCGTTGTCTCGCAAGACAAGCAGGATTCAAGCCGCTGGGGTGTGCAGTACCACATTTGGCTAGAGGTGTGGGGGGGCCAGTGATGCTTGGTGACACTTGGAGACACTCAGTTCCCAAGTGTCTCTGAGTATCGCCGGCGGCCCCGCATCTCTAGCCACATGCGGTACTGCATACACCGACTCCCCCGCACCTCTGCCACATACAGTACTGCATACACCAGCAGTCACTGTGGAATGAATTATCAGAGTTTCCATTGATTCCTATGGGGAAACTCGCTTTGATATACGAGTGCTTTGGATTACAAGCATGCTTCTGGAATAGTTTATGCTCGTAATCCAAGGTACTACTGTAAATCCAAATAAAACCTTTATTGCACTTCAAGATGTATAAAACTACTCACATTTGTACAATGAATAAGCACTTAAGTATTTAAAACAATCCTGGACAGTGTAACAAATGTTCCACACAAACAGCGATCCTGAGAGGTGTTGCAACGTCACGTGCGTTAGTTGCGCCCAATACATTTCAGTATAATTGACGTCATTGGGGGCATAAATGCCACACAAGTCCTAATGCTCAACGTGGTGGTTCTGTTCCTAATGCCCAGCTTGCTGCTGATGCTTCTCTGCCTGATGCCCAGCTTGCCACTGATTCTCCTCTGCCTGATGCCCAGCTTGCCTCTAAATCTCATCTGCATGTTATCCAGCCTGCCTCTGGTGCCCCTGTGTTTGCTGCCCAGTCTACCTCCAATAGTTTTGGGCCCGCTGCCCAGCTAGCCTTTAGTAGTGGGCTTTGGGTTTCATCAGCTGTTGGGTTCAATATCTCTGTGCCTCTGTGTTTCTTGCAGGCCTGGCATAGGTCACCCATTTGGTCAAAGATTCCTATTGCAACCTCGCCTAAATCCCTGTTGCGCCTAGGCCTTATAGTCCAGATACCCACTTTGGAAGTAAGAGCTGCATTCACCAGTTCAGCCCCAGAAATAGAGGTCTTCTTGGAAAAGACAGAGTTCCATCTGAGCCTTGCCCTGACCTAGGTACTACCTCTGCAATCCTAGGTGCATTAGGGGACCCTTGCTGGGTGACCAATGCCTTGAGTAGACCTGAGTGGCTGCTAGAGTGTGGAGCAGTACCTGGCAACCCAGATGTGGAAGGTCCAGTTGCAATACGACATCCTGGCGTCAGGGTAACTGTATGAACCAGGGATTTTCGGTGCTGGCCTTTGTCCCAGCGTTGGGACATGTGCTGCATTAGGGGCGTATAGGTTTCAGATGTTGTGCCCCTTCAGGGATCTGGCCTGTGGGGAACCCAGACAACTTTCGGACCCCGGCAGGGGTGTAACCAATCAGCTTCCAGACCCTGGTGGTGGGCGGTATGACCAATTGTCAGACTTGAATGGCATGCTATCCAGCAGTTTGAAAGACCTAAAGAACACCATCAGACACTGAGGGGAAACCATTTTGGACTTATCCTGCACCCACATGGACTTTTGGGTTCAAGGAAGAATAGAGGGTCCAAGGGCTGCTCCTCAAGGGGGGTAACTGTCAGGACTTGTGTCATTACCTGGGTCACCTGCTGGTGGCACTGTTGTTCCTGGAGTCGAAGGGCGCAGTTCCGGTGGCCACCAGTGGGTGTCTCCCAGCAGCTGGGCTGTCTGAGTAATTAGGCAGCACCTGATGTGGGCCCTTCAGTCCCATTCTTGACTGAAGTTTAGTACTTCAGTGTTCTTCCTGTGAGCCGTATCCCTGGCTGATCTTGATCCTTGGAAAGATTATGAGTGATTCCGCACAAAGGGATGTACAAGGCAGATAAAAAATATATAAAATATAAGAGACAACTGCTGCCCCTACAAAATACTGCCACCTGGGTGGAGTACAGAAAAGTTAATTGGGAAGGGTGTAGGTGTTCCTCTTAGAGGGACTAATATATGTAATATAAAGGTGCTTAGAGTAGATAAAGTGACACGTGCTGGAAAATAATATTATAATAACTGAAAAGCGATGTGATGTATTAAATGGGTACCACCTATGGCAAATAAATACATTAATTTGTGCTTATGTGTTACACCCTCTCCAGAGTGCAAAAGTTTGGATGCCTTCAAGGTTAATGATGTCCTATGCTGATGATTAGTGTGAAAATTACACCCATGTTTACTTTTACTCCTGCTTATCCGTATCACAGGTTATTAGGAAAAAAGTGAGGGGATTTGACCCCCTGCTATTTGTGCAACGGAAGCTGGTTGCATAAGCTGGTGTTTGCACCGTAGAGTGATTGTAGTCAATAATTAACAACTAAATTGTATTAAAAAAACTGGGTGAAAAAATTATCCACACAACAAAAAATTATGATAATTAAATTAATAAAAACTTAAATATGTAAACAATCCTATTCACATTAGTAATAAACAGAACAAACAACGTGACTTGTGCTCTTTAAAGTGTCCAGTGCTCTTGTAAAGAAATATATTGCTTCTTCTTGCCCTCTTAACTGGGTGATGGTGTTATCTTATCCGCGCTCCTTTTATGCATGCACTCAGTAAAACTAGTTTTTTACTAGTTTTTTTTACTAGTAAAAAAAAAAATATATAGTAAAAATGCCATAAATCTATCCCCTATTTTGTAGATGCTATAACTTTTGCGCAAACCAATCAATATACGCTTATTGTGATTTTTTTTTTACCAAAAATATGTAGAAGAATACATATGTTTATGATGTTTATTATAGCAAAAAATATTGTTTTTTTTCTAAATTGTCGGTATTTTTTTGTTTATAGCAAAAGAAAAACAAAACAAATACCACCAAAAGAAAGCTCTGTTTGTGGGAAAAAAAAGGACGTCAATTTTGTTTGGATACAACATCGCATGACCACGCAATTGTCAGTTAAAGTGACGCAGTGCTGTATCGCAAAAAATGGCCTGGTCATTCAGGGGCAAATCCTTCTGGTCCTTAAATGGTTAACTTTCATTTTACTGTCATTTTCAAGTAAGAAAAGTACAAAACCGAGCCTGTGGGGCATACTCTGGCTCAAGGTAATTACAACCAAAGGCATTGCTGCATACTGCTCATAAAACACTATAAACCTGTTTAGAGTCAACAAGGTACAAAGGAGCAATTGTGTACTCTACAGTCAGGTATGGGGGACACACAGGGAAAGAAAGGAGGGGCACATCCTAAAACATGACATGCAGCATATCAATAGCACATAAGTCTCATAGGTCTATAAGGTTGCAATAGTAGTTCAGAGATGAAAAAGAGGGAAGTATTTAGTGGCAATCCAAAGGTTCCAAATCTTAGTCAATTGCTTTTGGAACTACAGAGAGCACTATGTTTTTTCTTTTTCTCTTTTAGGAAATGTCTGTGTATGTTGAAGCTACAGTTGAGGAAGTAAACCGTATTATCCATAGTAGCTTCTCCAGGCTATATTTAAAGCTTTTTTGGCTACACAGTACTTCTATAGATCACAGGAGCGCAGTTAGTTCTGCACATCTGTGACCCATTTTGAAGCCTGCTGTTGGCTGGCATCACAGAGCCGGTCCAGTGTCTGCGAAGATACTGACCGTATGATCGGGATCCACCCAAAAACCTGGCCTGGCACCTGCCTCTCAGCGATCTGCCGAGAGCCTGAGCAAGCCCCTCCCACCCCCTCCACAGTCCAGCGATCCAGTAAGCAGTAGAAAACAGAGAGCCGGAGACTCTCAGCTCAGAGTGGAGGGGGAGAACTGAGCGATCGCGGTCTTTGATTGAGTTCTTTGTGCAGAGCTGACGGGGACAGATGCAGCATTGGATCGATGCTGAATCCACCTAGGTTAGTATATTTTTTTTTTCTTTTCCTAAAGCCCATAATTTTCAGAGGGACTCTGCTATATTGGCCTTTTATAATATTTGGCCCCGTTCACACATACTGCAAAGACCTGCGTTTTACCTCACTAGAAAAATGCAGGTCACCAAAAGGACAAATAGAAAAACATTGTTTTTTATGTGTCCTGTTCACATCACAACGCTGGTGTCATGTGTAGTGCACTGCGTTAAAATGCCACATGTACACTCACTGACCACTTTATTAGGTACACTTTGCTAGTACCAGGTTGGACTCCATTTTTGCTTTCAGAACTGTCTTAAGTCTTCGTGGCATGGATTCAACAAGATGTTGGAAACATTCTCATAGATTTTGGTCCATATTGACATGAAAGCCCCATGCAGTTGCTGCAGATTTGTCGGCTGCACATCCATGATGCAAATCTCCCATTCCACCACATCCCAAATGTGCTCTATTGGATTGAGATCTGATGACTGTGGAGGCCACTGGAGTACAGTGAACTCATTGCCATGTTCAAGAAACCAGTTTGAGATGATTTGAGCTTTGTGACATGGTGCATTATACTGCTGGAAGTGGCCATTAGAAGATGGGTATACTGTAGTCATAAAGGAAAGTACATGGTCAGCAACAATATTCATATAGGCCGTGGCGTTTAAATGATGCTCAGTTGATACTAAGGGGCCCAAAGTGTGCCAAGAAAATATCCCCCACACTATTACACCACCACCAGCCTAAACCGTTTATAGAAGGCAGGATGGATCCATGCTTTTATGTTGTTTACGCTAAATTCTGACCCTACCATCTGAATGTTGCAGCTGAAATCAAGGCTCATCAGACCAAGCAACGTTTTCCCAACCTTCTATTGTCCAATTTTGGTGAGTCTGCAAATTGTAGCCTCAGTTTCCTGTTCTTAGCTGACAGGAGTGGGACCAGATGTGGTCTTTTGCTTCTGTATCCCATCTGCTTTAAGGTTCGATGTGTTGTGCATTTAGAGATGGTATTCTGCATACCTTGGTTGTAACGAGTGGTTATTTCAGTAACGGTTGCCTTTCTATTATCTCAAAACAGTCTGCCCATTCTCCTCTGACCTCTGATATCAACAAGGCATTTATGTCCACACAACTGCCGCACACTGGATATTTTCTATTTTTCAGACTATTCTCTGTAAACCCTAGAGATGGTTGTGCGTGAAAATCCCAGTAGATCAACAGTTTTTGAAATACTCAGACCAGCCCATCCGGCACCAACAACCATACCACGTTCAAAGTAATTTAAATCCCCTTTCTTCCTCATTCTGATGCTTGGTCTTCACTGCGTCTAGATGCCTAAATGCATGGAGCTGCTGCCATGTGATTGGCAATTTCTGTTACCAAGCAATTGAACAGGTGTACTTAATAAAGTGGCCGGTCGGTGTAAGTTTATTAAAAAAAAAAAAAGCTGTATGAATCCTGGGATTGGTTGTTTGAAATGGTGCCTGTATCCTAATACTGAGGGGAGGTGCTTCCAATGTTATACCATACAAAAAGAAACACACAAGGAAAAATCCACAAAGGCTACCAATTAAAAAAAATATATACATTTATTGGACATAATTGTAGGGCTACCACCCCCTCCCCCCAGCTTTGTTTTTATTAGGGGAATAGAAGTTGGATGGGGATAGGGTACTTATGGGATGCCCACTTGATTGAAGGAAATTGGTAGGGACTCAACTATATACACTCCAGTATATATATCCTCTTCCTCCTTGACCTCCAGCACATACACTTGCTTGCAGACTATCACTCCCAGGACCAGCTAGCACTGATGTGGGGACCTGACACTGGCTCTGTAAGGCCCAAATCAAATGCCCTTTGCAGGCAGGGACCGCAGACCTCTATGGTGTAGTGAAAATATGGTAGTCCTTAGTGCTAGCTGTCCTACATGTGACTACTGCTCCCAGTACCACCTCTTCAGGCACTGCCAGCCCTTCTGGCTGCAGCTGCCCCTTTCCACTGTCCGTGCCACCACAGTCCTCCTGACTGGCTCTGTACCCATCACAGTCCTCTCAGGCGTGCCTCCCAGTCCTCCTGACAGTGTCACTCACCAGCTCTCTTGGCTGTTCCTGTTCCTCCTGGAGACTTGCCCGGCAGTGTTCTCCCGCTGTCCTTCTTGCTCCCTGTGCCTCTGTAGTTTTGGGAACTTCTAGCACTAGAGGGTGCTACACAATATATCAATATTGTATTAATGTGGCAAAGAGAAACCCCCCACCCACTTGGGGTATGTCCCCAACATCACACAGGTAACCCCTAACCTCCCCCTTCCTACCCACAGCACACCCAGAAACCCTTCCCCCACCCACTTGGGGTATGTCCCCAACATCACACAGGTAACCCCTAACCTTCCCCTTCCTCCCCATTGCACACCCAGAATCCCCCCCCCACCACTTCAAATACCCTGGGCCACCCCTCTCCCAACGGTACCCTCCCTCACCCTTCTACCCCAGCTAAAACCTAGCTACCCCCTCACAAAAGAATATGAGTTCCTGTCTGTACAGGGACTCCTACAATGGTTGACAAAATCCTGGTATATGGTATAACTGCTAAATCATGCAATATAAACACCTGCTGTGTCTGCTGTGTCCCACCCCCTGACCCAGTGTACATACACAGATATAGGGAGCGTCTGTTGTACTAGTGAAGCAAATTGCAGCGTTAATCAGAAAGATATGATGCAGTATAACCTTAAATGTATGTGATGGGTACTATTACTGGTATCCCCAAATGAGCATGTAGCAGTTGATGTGGTACAATAATCAGATGATGTATATCCCCAAATGCTCCCTACATAAAAGAGACCTGACATACCATCCAAGCTTATTGTACTGTTTTCTCCTAATGCAGCTCCAGAAAACCCTGTTGGATCCAGCCTGCTATGCAATTATAGCTTGTGTTGATGAAACACTTAGCAGCCGATTGACCGCAGATCTCTGTTGACCCAACAGAGATCTGCAGTCGGTTGGCTGTCTGTATATGTATGTCCACCTAGGGGATATCTGTCATTGCATAGCACTGCTGAAATAGCTCATATAAAATACCCTGGCTGGAATAAGCAGCTAAGCTGAACATGTCCCTGTCACGAATTTGCACGCCCACGGCGACTAGCTAACCGCGACGTGCGTTCCGTGACCGGGGTATGAGGAACTAACGGAATAATGGGGAACTTATACTGAGCATGTAAGACTGGCTGCGGTACTTTCACAGCCCGCACTACCTTTGGCCACCACTAGAGGGAGACTCCACTCCAATCCAGCTAGCTGACCACACACAGGCAGATACGAATCTTACATACAATCCGGTGCACTCTAAGGGTTGGGGAGCAGTCTAGCAATTACTATACACTTCTAGGGTTCTTCCAGCTATCCTGCAAGCTTGAACCCCGGTGTTAATCACTCTTCCCACTGTCCCCACACACCAGACACACATTAAACGATAGCCTGCCACTACCCAACAGTTCGACCGCAGATTGGTCTGCTGAGCCACCACACACACAGATCTGCGTCTGGCAGATCTGTTAGCTTACAATCTGCATGCAATCTGCCAACATACAGTGCAATTGCATACCAATTGGCACATAACTTAGACCAAGTATTTAAGCACTAAAATACAACAACCTTTCCAGAGATATGAGTCCTAGCTTAGTACACAGAAGTCACTTATTAATTTTATCATTTAATATCCCGAAAGTGGGCAGTGCATATAAGATATACAAAGAAAAAGGATTTACCAAAAAAGATACAAAAAATGCAGACACACAATTGGCAATTTGCTATGAAAATAAAAAGGGATAAAAACAGAAATAAATAAACAAAGTCTATCCGTTAGTAGAAGCATACTGGAACATGTGGGAACTCCCCAGTTTCGAACTGGCCTCGTGGAAGAACAATGTCCATATCTCAGGCCACCCAATTTATTGAAATATGGATGTGGGCTGGACTCTAGCCCTTGGCCAATCAACCCTGGGGGGTGTTCCTGTCTCAGCCCACAAAAGGTTTTGTGTTCTGAATTAACCAGAGTGGAATTGGCCCAGAACGGCGCTGATTGCTGGGTCGTGGATAGGATTTCCGATACCAGCGCATCATGCCGATCGCAACAGTACCAATCACTGCCTGCCTGCTGCAATCAGGCACCATATAACGGTTTTGTGTGGTTCTCTAGGACACCATACAGAGTTACATGTACACGTAACCCATCAGCTGTAGGATCAAAAGGAATTATTCTCATCTCTTTGTCGTTAATATTTTAGCTTTTATGAGAGATATAATAGGTTCCTTAGATCTCTTGATATTAATCAAAGCTTACAGACTGTCCGGAGCCTTGCGAATGCCCCCTGCAGATCCGTGTAGCCAAGATAACTAGCAGTTTTCTTTGAGCCTCATGAAGGTGGCAATCTGTTTACTCTAATGGGAACTTTTATTGGCATCTAGGTGTCACTTCGATCCTAGAAAAAACTGTTTCTGTCCTTTTCAAATGCTAATGAAAGAACATATGTGCATGACTGACATTGAATACTATATTTTTAATAACCCAGAATTAAACTACATCTACAATTACACTACTTCTACAGATCACACCACATCTTGTTAAGGCAAAACTATCCTACGCTTACATTTTCGTCACAGTCCCGAGATATAATCATGCAGAGAGTGAGAACCACAGTCTATTACTGTGTGATATATGTGATAAGTGCAATGTCCGTCTCCTCTCTCTCCCCTCAGGGGAGGCCAACAGTATGCAGCAATGATAATCTCCACTCCGTGTTCAGCAAATATAGTTCCCCACATACTGTACATTGCACTGGCCACCAAGTAATGTTCACTCAATTAATGGATCTGCAATAATATGCATGAAAATGATCCACTCACCAGTCCCATCGATCTAGATGGCTTTAGGTGAATAGTCCAGTATAGTTGCAACATCCATTTCTTGATGCTGTGGGCTATTGGCTTCAGCTAAGGATCCCCCAAGGCATCCACTCAGCTGTGCTGTAGGTTGCATGTTACAAGGTTTGGAGTCTTTTGTTTCTCAGGCATATCTAGACCCTGTCAGAAACCATGAATCAGACTGAGACAGAAGTATAGTTAAATCTCACTTGTTTAATAATAATAATAATACAAAAAAGTAAGCAGAGTAAACGTAGTCAAAACATAGCCAGAGTTCAGGAACCGGAATGGATAGTCAGACAAGCCAAAACGTCAGGGAGCCAGAGATGATCGTAGTAGAACAGCAAGCAGGATCTGGACCAAGAAGGAATGTCAGCCAAGCAAGTCTTTAACAGGAACACAGGAGAGCGTCTCTAGAGATGTGAGCAGGGTGAAGGCAGAGATCATCTGGGC